>NC_086319.1:261375625-261692292 GCF_036172605.1 Pelobates fuscus | reverse complement strand
ATATAATGAATGCAGTGTGTGTGTGTGTGTGTATATAATGAATGCAGTGTGTGTGTGTGTGTGTGTGTGTATATAATGAATGCAGTGTGTGTATATAATGAATGCAGTGTGTGTGTGTGTGTGTGTGTGTGTGTGTGTGTGTGTGTGTGTGTGTGTGTGTGTGTGTGTGTGTATAATGAATGCTGTGTGTGTGTGTGTATATAATGAATGCAGTGTGTGTGTGTGTATATAATGAATGCAGTGTGTGTGTGTGTATATAATTAATGAATGCAGTGTGTGTGTGTGTGTGTATATATAATTAATGAATGCAGTGTGTGTGTGTATATAATGAATGCAGTGTGTGTGTGTATATAATGAATGCAGTGTGTGTGTGTATATAATGAATGCAGTGTGTGTGTGTATATAATGAATGCAGTGTGTGTGTGTGTATATAATGAATGCAGTGTGTGTGTGTGTGTGTGTGTGTATATAATGAATGCAGTGTGTGTGTGTGTGTATATAATGAATGCAGTGTGTGTGTGTGTGTGTGTGTGTATATAATGAATGCAGTGTGTGTGTGTGTGTATATAATGAATGCAGTGTGTGTGTGTGTGTGTGTGTATATAATGAATGCAGTGTGTGTATATAATGAATGCAGTGTGTGTGTGTATAATGAATGCTGTGTGTGTGTGTATATAATGAATGCAGTGTGTGTGTGTGTGTGTATAATGAATGCTGTGTGTGTGTGTGTATAATGAATGCAGTGTGTGTGTGTGTGTGTGTATAATGAATGCTGTGTGTGTGTGTATATAATGAATGCAGTGTGTGTGTGTGTGTGTGTATAATGAATGCTGTGTGTGTGTGTATATAATGAATGCAGTGTGTGTGTGTGTATATAATGAATGCTGTGTGTGTGTGTGTATATAATGAATGCTGTGTGTGTGTGTGTATATAATGAATGCAGTGTGTGTGTGTGTGTGTGTATATAATGAATGCAGTGTGTGTGTGTGTGTGTATATAATGAATGCTGTGTGTGTGTGTGTATATAATGAATGCTGTGTGTGTGTGTGTGTATATAATGAATGCTGTGTGTGTGTGTGTATATAATGAATGCTGTGTGTGTGTGTGTGTGTGTGTGTGTGTATATAATGAATGCAGTGTGTGTATAGTGTGCATTGTGTTTGTGTGTGTGTAAAGCAGGCCCGGACTGGCCATCGGGCATACCGGGCAAATGCAGGATCTCCCCTGCCAGCCCCTGCAGGGCCAGCGCTACCCGAGCGCTACCAAAAAATATATATTTAAATAAAAAATACATTCACACACAGCGCACCCCCAGACACATATACAGCGCACACACATATACAGCACACACACACACACACACACACACACACACACATATATATATATATATATATATATATATATATATATATATATATATATATATATATATATATATATATATATATATATATATATATATATATATATATATATATATACACACACACACAACATAACCCTCAGTGAGTTAACAGACAAAGAAAATTAGAAACTTGGAATGTGACGGCAGATAAAAACACCCTCACACACAGTACCCCTCTTACATACACACACACTGCGCCCCTCACACATACAATACGTCCAAATAACCACTACACACATTACACTCCAGATACACGGTAGATCCCTTACCCTATATGCACTCTTAATCCTCTATATATACACACACACACACACACACTGCACCACCTACACACACACACACTACATTCCTTGTCAGCAAACACATACAACATTCTCTAAACACACCCTCTCTACAACCCCTACACACACTACGTCACCTATACACACACTACAGCCCGTATACACACACTCGCTACATTCCCTATAACACTATGCCTCCTATACACACACTCTCTACAGCCCCTAGCCACACATATTACACCACAAACACAAATGAAATTGACCTATTTACACAATCCCACACCACACTCTACACACACGCAATCCCACAAGCAGGCTCCAAACATATGCACCATGCACTTTCCTGGCCCTTTTGTCCTCTGGTATCCCACTTGTGGAGACACCAGAGACAATTTAAAAGCAAACACAGCGCAAGTATGTTATTAAATATAGGTAGACAGAGTGATAAACCGTGCCCTATAAAGTGAATATACAGTGCTGATAGTGCATGGTGTATATATACTTATATATCTGATGACATCTGTGACTCCAAAGTATCTTGAAAAAAACAGAAAAAATATACACAAATAGTGCAATATGTAGCAGCAATATTTAATGTTAGGTAAAGTGTGTAAAGTGCGCACTCACAATTAATTGAGCTACTGAGAGCTCTGCTGATAATCGCCTGGACGGTACAATCCCCGTCTGTGGATGTTTATGGATCTGCAGGTCTTATCCTCCAATATATATGGGGAGACACAATAAAAAACTTTATGGTGTAGTATGCACAATATCCAGAGCATGACTTGCTCTGGTATGGAGAGCGTTGGTGGTATTATCCCCACCCAGGATATGCAGGATACACCAGGAACGTAGATGACAGGAGAAAATATATATATTTATAAAATAACAAAAAGAGAATATCTCTTTAAAACTATAGGTACTTTATTATATTTATAGTAAAAGCAGTATTGGCAACAGTAGCAGTAACAATACTTAATAACACTACTTCAAGTAGTATATATCTATTTTCTCCTGTCATCTACATTCCTGGTGTATCCTGCATATCCTGGGTGTGGATAATACCACCAACGCTCTCCATACCAGAGCAAGTTATGCTCTGGATATTGAGCATGACTCATGCTCAATTTTATTTATGCTTGTGCATACTACACCATAATGTTTTCTATTGTCTCCCCATATATACTGGAGGATAAGAACTGCAGATACACCTCCCTCGGTGTCCCCCTCCCTCAGCGCTGAAGAGGCCCCTTCAGCCATAACGTAATCCAGCGCTGGTGACCTCTCCTCCCCCGCCAACGTTAGCTCCTGAGTGGAGCCGAATGCGCATGCGTGGCCAGAGGCGCACGCGCATTCAACCCGCCCATAGAAAATAATTACTCAATGCTTTCCTATGGGGATCTTATTTGACGCTGGGCACTGTAAGGACATCAGCGTCAAATAAATGCGATTTACTCAGTGGAATCGCGGAAGCGCCTCTAGTGGCTTTTAGGGGGACAGCCAATAGAGGCTGGATTAACCATCAGTGAAACATAGTAGTTTCTCTGAAACTGCTGTTTTCAGCTGCAGGGTTAAAACTAGGGGGACCTGGCACCCAGACCACTTCATTGAGCTGAAGTGGTCTGGTTGCCCTTTAGTGGTCCTTTAACCCGAAGCTGAACATTAAAACGGCACTGTCACGCCGTACTTACCTTTTCCCAATCGCTTTCTGTTCTTTCGGTTTTATTTTACATCTATTTCTAAGTAAAAACATAAGACACAGTAGGACTACTTTGTTTAATGCATTTTTCTACGCCTGACGTTCTTACACGGGGCGGAGGTACTGTCTAGAAGTGTCAATCCCCCCTTGAAGGCTACAGGGAATTGGCTTTGTCTATGTAGGATCCTCCATCGACCTCAGTGATATATTCTTGCGCAAGAGTACAGCAGTGACATTGGCTCTAGTAACTGAAGCACCAGGAGCTTAAGAGGACACATTGGATGAAAATGGTGGTGCCCGCGAGTGACTAGTTCACGTAGGTAGAACTCTCCTTTTCCCTGGCCACTGGACCTCCAGCGACGGTATTTGGCAATCAGCTGACACGCTTAGCCAATGAGCTACCACTTAGACACGGTCTCTCGCAAAAGTAAATGTTGCTGTTAATTAAACATGTTAATATTTTGTAGTACCAGAGGAAATGGTCAGCAACTATGCACCAAAACAACTACATTAAAATTTACTGGTTTTGGTGCTTAACCCCTTAAGGACAACACTTCTGGAATAAAAGGGAATCATGACATGTCACACATGTCATGTGTCCTTAAGGGGTTAATGTGTCCCTGTTTAAGCATGGCAACAGTAAAAATGTTCTTGTTTACAAATGTTTAAAGGAATACTTTAGGCACCATAACACCTGCAGCACTCTGTAGGGGTTATAGTGCCAAGGGTGCCCAGGCACTCCTCCATCTCAGAAGTAATTGGGACTTTTTATCTTGGTTCTATGGCTCTCTATAGCTGGTATTGAAATCCCTAAGCTCCTACCATGAGTTTTCTAAGCCCTGCTCATTACCCAGCACTGTCGAGCTTCTGGCTGCAGAGAGGCAGGGAGCGACAGCCGACAGAACCCAGATGAATTGTTGGTGAATGGTTTGACTACTTAAATTGCTTGAGAGGCTGCACACTTCGAGTGTTCATGTTATAAATGTCAAAATATAAGTTTACTGGAACACCTATAAAATGCACACATTTCGTTGAAGCTTATTGAGACCTTTTTATCTTTCTTGCCTGATGTGGATAGAAAATGAATTGCTCTTTATTTCTGTGTACTATGGCAACCTTAAGGAGCCCTGCTTTGCATGTTTTGACCTGGACAGCAATTATTTTAATCTACTTATTTGCTGGGGCAACCAGTTGTCTTTCTTGCTTTTTGTCTTTTGTACATGGTCATTTTAGAAATAATTTATTAATTTATAACAGTTGTTCTGCAGACTACACATCCCAAATTACAACTTGTACTAAGAAACCTAGAATTTACATCATGCTGATCCATTTACATGAATCCTAAATTACATTGATTGTTGTGTTTTCTTTCCTTAGGATGCCACCCCTGGAAGGCCTGGCTGGCCACCTCCTCCAACCCATACCCAAAGCTGTGGTTCCTGGGAGATGAAGGAACGATTGGGTACAGGAGGATTTGGATATGTCTTGCGCTGGTTGAACAAGGTAAGAGATCATATTATTTTGTTAAAAGAACACTTTAGGCACCATAATCTAACGCCATAGCTGGTGCTGCTAGTGCTGGCTAGGTGGTATAGGAATCGAGTGACTATGTCATCTTTGTTCAGACGCTGGCATCACGGAGGAGGTTTACACTGCTTGGGAAAATAAATGAAGGCCGTGATTGTAGACGTACTGCAGAAGGTGGGTGCTGTAACACCTACCTCTGTAAGGAGACTGAGGCCGAGGGTCAGATAAGTGCCTCACAAGTGCCCTTTAACTGACTAGCAAACAAACAAAAAATAAAGAGATTTGAATGTAGATAAAAACATAGCACGAATATAAAGCTAAAACCTATCAAATGTACTTAAATTATGTTGATGCCGAGGAAGATTCTGTTTAAGCTGTTGAAAATGGTAGGTTTCCAGACCTCTTTTTGTGTCTTGCTTTATTAAGTGTCAATTAATTTACATACCTTTTTATTTTGTATTACCACTTTTTAAAGAGAGAGAATACAGCTCTTTATTGAGTTAAGTAGAATTGCTCTAATACATCACCAATGCAATGATACACGTTCATACAGATATGACTCAGATGAAGACAAACATACTTGCAGGCTCTGACTCACACATACGTATTTACGTACACATGCACGTAATTACAGATAAACACATACAGACACATTGCTAGAAAATAGACATAGAGGTTTAAAAATAACAATACTAACGTATATAATAAAATAGATATACATACATTCATTTTTCTTCTGTTTATCATAGTTCAGTTCACATACAATAAAAAATAAAAAGTATTTATTTACCTTCTCAAAGCTACAAAATGAGTGCACGAAGAGAGTGTAATAAATTAACATGCAAAAATTAAACCTGAGAACTCCGCCACTGTAAAAATTAAAGTTCCATTTTTTACTTACTACTTTCAACAGGAAACGAGTGAACAAGTAGCTATCAAGCAGTGCCGGCAGGAACTGAGCCCCAAAAACCGTGAAAGATGGTCTCTTGAAATTCAGATCATGAAAAAGTAAGTAATACAGTTCTATTTATTTTTGTACTTTTTTTCTTATTTTATTTTCTTATTTTTTTTATCCTTTAGGTTTTTTTTCACAGTTTTGTTTAGTCTTCACATTTTTACTGTTTCTGTATTATTATTTTTTTGCTTACGTATTTTGGGACATCTGAATAAAAAGTGTTTAAATTTAAAAAAAAATATCTGACAAACATAGAAAACGAACCCTTTTTTTTTGTTTCTTAAAAACTGGATAAAGCTTCCAGAGCAATTGCTGATCTTTCTATCTGGTTTTATTTTAATGAATTCCCATGTTTGATTTTAGTGAGTTGTAGATTTGCTGGTGAGCAAAAAGCAATTCAAAATTGACATGGCAGCAGTATATATTTGGAATTCTATTCACCTGTCGTCCTACTAAAAGATGCGTAGCGAATGGAAACTAGGGGCACACTGAGAACCATAAGTCACATCCTGCTTTAGTGGGTATGGTGCCACTTTGAGATTGATCACATTCTTAAGTAAAACATGAAAGCAAACAGGAATCCATTTTCTCAAGTGGAAATCTCAAAGGCTGTATCTAATTTGTTCTTGGAAGACAAACGTATGCAAATAATAGTTTGTTTTTTTTGTTTAATTTTTGGTCTTTACTGTTCTCACTGGATAGCTATCCATCTACTTACTAACTTCTACATCAAAGGTGGCTAATCTTGATATCCCAGATGTTTGTAAAGTACATTTCTCATGGTGCTTTTTACCTAAGGAATGCTATCATTTCTATTTTTTTTTCTGCTTTCTACGTTCTCACCAAACAGTTTCTTTTTAGTGATATATTTTCATTTTTACATCTTGTTCCCAATCATCTTTCTATTTTACCTGCAGGTTGAAGCATAAGAATGTGGTCTCAGCCCGTGAGGTTCCTGAAGGATTGCAGAAACTGGCTCCTAATGATCTTCCACTGCTCGCTATGGAGTATTGTGAGGGGGGTGACCTGCGCAAAGTGAGTGTAGAATGTTACAGGTTGCTTTGCTTTAATACGCAAATCAATTTTCGTGATGTGGATTTTGTTACAATAAATGTTTGTGCTTGTCAGCCCATGCTTTGACAGTTTGCTGTGACTGACAAAGATAATGCATAAAATTATTGTGCTCTGTATTTTGCAGTACCTGAATCAATATGAAAATTGCTGTGGGCTAAAAGAGTCAGCGATATCAGCTCTACTGTCTGACATTTGTAAGTATGTGCATGCACAGCACCAACCAGAGAGAAATGTGCAAAGGCAACATGCGGTCTCACATACACATGCTTAGTTTGCATTGATCAGTGGTGTGTTTTTTTTTGTGTTTTTTTTCTTCTTCTTCCTATCACAATTTTCTTGAATATGTGTCTGTATGCTGCCAAAAAGAACTTCAACTCCTGGACTATCAGGGCAGTGTGGAGGAATATGTGTGTGTGTGTATATATGTATAAATGCATATGCTTCCACTACCATTGACAAAATTTATATACAGGGCTCTCTTTAGTGAAAACCACATTGTGTCTCTCCCTAGCACCTCTCCTACCATGTTCGTAAGGGAGCAGATATTAAATGAGTAATAGCAACTGTTCAAACAGTTTTTGGTTAGCAAATGAGAAAGTGTCCAGATTACATGTTTATCAGTTATATCCCCCTTTTTTATTATTATCATTATGTTTATCTTTTGGAATAAAGTCTTCTCTCTCCACTAGCTTCTTTAGAGACCTACCTGCTTCTGGGTGGGATTAGCCTGTAGGTAGAAATTAGAGAGGAATACAGATGTAACTTTAAATTCCTGAGACTTCTCACTTTAGTAAAAAACCCTGATAATCTTGTAATTGGAGTTTTACTTTAGATGTATTTGCAAATTCACATTTTTTCCCTTCTCTTCTTGTTATGGTTAGACATTTGTTTCTTGATGGTCATTATTTTCATTGATGTAATCGTAGTAAATATTTTTCTGCCTTACAGCTTCAGCTCTACGATATCTCCACGAAAACAGAATAATCCACAGAGATCTGAAACCAGAAAACATTGTCCTACAGCCAGTGGAAAATAGGGTAAGTATGCAGGTCTGCAGAGGGGGCAGGAGTTAAAGGGATACTCTAAGCACCAGAACCTCTACATCTTAATGTAGCGTGTTGGGGCATAGATGATGCCCATTTGCTGTGGCAATGTAAAGCATTCCCTTTTATGAGAGAATTTGTCAGAGGACACACCTTTAGTGTCTGTCAGACACTGAAAATCAAATGATTTAATAAGAAGCATTGAACTCGACAGAAGTCATCAAAATGAATGACCTCACGGAATGTGGAGTGGGGGGGGGGAAGGGGGCAAAAGTGTAAATAAATGTTTAACACAATATGTTGCAGTTCTGTTACCACAGTGTATGTATAATCTTTAGAGTACTATTTTTTTCTTTCCTGTTTGTTTATTTAAGACTGTGGAAGGTACCTTTTAAGTTTAAATGGTATGTCTAGAAAACAATCTTGTGTAACCAGGTTAAAGGAAGAGAAGCCTTGCTAGTATCACTGTGTGATGCAGTTGATTATTCCCCTTTTTTTTCAGCTAATACATAAAATTATTGACCTGGGATATGCGAAGGAACTTGATCAGGGTAGTCTATGCACCTCTTTTGTGGGCACGTTGCAGTATCTGGTAAGTGATCAGTTGACATTCGATAACCACAACAACTGAACCCTAATCTGTGGGATATTCCCTGCATGCTCTCATCTCTTCATTTTATTTGCAAGAGGAATCTCGGGGAGATTTACGCGCGTGTCTTATGTAGTATCTGTATCTCAATCACCCACATGACACATGCCACATGACATCTGATTGCTGCGAAGATATCTTAACATAGGTTTACACCTCATGCCAAATTAATAAAAATATAACCCTTATTGCACTGAGAATACAACCATAGTAGTCGGGTACAAAAGTAGTCTAATTACAAATACATGTAGTACCTTCTCTTAATATAGGCAGCCAAGGCACTACATATATAACATGTTAACAAAGGCAAATACTTGATCAAATGCCAGCAATCAAGTGTGTGTGTATGTGTGTCCATCCGTCCATTCACCTGCACTCCAGATTGTATAGTATATAAGGCCCGGTGCTGGAGTGCAAAATTATAAAACAAACCTTGGAAAACACAGCATTCATATGACTTGTAAGTATAGTAAAAATAAAACTTAACTTTGATTAAATGGATGTGTGCCAAAAAATCAACGTTTCAGTTCACACACAATCTTTCTTCAGGATAAAATCACAAGGACATGGCCAAGCTGTATACATGATTAACAGTTACTGCAACGAGAAAGGGTTAGATGTAACTGTCCAGTCTGTGTAGTAAAGCTCTACATCCTTCATGGACTCCTGCATCATTTCCATTTACAGGGTATGGTATAGCCATCTAACTTGGTGTGGGCAGAAGAATGTGTACCAGTTCCTGTCATTTAAAGGTTCAATTTGGAATTGAAAGTACTAGGCCTGTGAGAACTTCAGCTTTTAAATGCAATGTTTTTTTTTCTCTGACAGGGATCTACATAGATTGATAGACAAACTAAAGGGTTTATTTACTAAAGTGAGAATTCAATATGAATTTCAAATTTAAAGGGACTCTCTCACCCCAAGCTTGCCCATCTCTGATTCCAAACCTGTTTCCCTTTTCTTCCTTTCTGATCTTTTTCTTGTAAAATACATGTATTTTCCTACACTTGACAAATCTTAAAGCAAGCACCACTAACGTTGTCAAGTAACATTTTCCTACAATACTCACCTGTGTTGCGCCCCTTGTCTATAATCTCGCGTTCCATCCTCTGTCCTTCCCAGAGCATCATGCTAAACAGTGGGCATGCATGGGACTTCAGCGCAGTGGAGAAAGAGTACTGAAAGTCAACCAGTATACATCACTGCCAGGATTTTAAAAGGGAAACTATAGGCATCAAAACCACCTTGGCTTAATGAAGCAGTTATGATGTATAGATTATGCCTCTGAAGTCTCACTGCTCGATTCTCTGACATTTAGAAGTTATATCACTTTTGCTTCTGTCCATGCAGTCCTAGTCATACCTCCCCTGGCTGTGACTCACACAGCCTGCTTGAAAAAAAAATGGTTTAATTTTCAATCAGATGTGAATTTGCTTTTAGATGTTTTTTATCAAATGCTCTGTCAATTAAACTTTAATCACACACAGGAGGCTCCAGCAGGGTTTAGAAGGCTACTAACAGAGTAAAAGCTAAGAAATTCTAAATTAAACAGAATGTGCAATAAAGGAAGCTTATACATTAGATGTCTCTACAGGAAGTGCTTATGAATGCTGTGTATATCACATGCAGAGAGATGTGGCAGCAAAAACCAAGTGAATTAACTGCTAAATGGCAGAGAATTGAGCAGCGAGACTGCAGGTGCATGATCTATACACCACAGCTGCTTAATTAAGCTAAAGTTGCTTTGGTAACTATAGTGTACCTTTAATGTGGTGGCGGTAAAAATTGGGCAAAAATACATGGGGGGGGAGGGGTAGCAATTAGGACAAAGAGATGGGGTGCGCAGTAGAAAAAAAAAAAAAAAGACTGGTTAGACCCTGTGACAGAGACGTTTTGTTGTTAAGGTCAGAATGGCTGAACAACTCCCTAAGTATGCTATGCTTCCTGTTTGGCCACACTGGCCTTAAATTTAAAATTCTATTTAAAATCTAAATTTAATAAATTATGTAGGGTGAGTTTGCAGAAGATCCCCAAGAAACCATCAGTAGGATTTCGATTGCTTACTGCCATTTATACAAAATGTATTGCACTAACAAGATCATATTTCCTAGGTCTTATAAGAACAATGTTTCATTATGAGACCATCATCTAACTATTCGCCACTTGATGTAGATGTCCTCCAGTAACACATTTACTCTGATACAAATAATACTCAACCACACAGCAGCAAGAATGCTATTCATTGCTTTCCACCAATTTTAATAAGGTGGAAAGCGTGCCCTTTGTTTGAACCAAATAGTAACTTTTTTAAGCGCTGTAGGGACCCAGCTATCATGCCAGACAAGTTCTCCCCCCTTAAAACACATCTAGAACTAGCATTCTTTAAATATCCTAAAAATGTCTATTGGTCTTTCACCTTTATCAGATGACCATTTTGTGCATTTTAAGTTTTTTTTTAAAGGGAAATAAATACATTTTGTAATAAGGGCTTGGTTGTTTTGACATTGAATTAGACTACTCCAGGGGGTTTCTGAGAAACTATAGAGATCTCCGGAAAAGTTAACGCCTTTAACATTCCGGTTTCCTGTAGTGACTGGAAAAGATTTTAGAAAAGGTTTGAGGATGTATTATTTATGTTACGGAGACTTACAATGTAGGTTTCACCTTTCACGCCCTCTAGAAACCCAAATACAATGCTCGCGTCTCACAAAGAATGCACTGCAAATGGCAGACCTACCTTTTCCTTATCACTAGCTTAATAATGCACTTTGCCATCGGCCCACATACTATCCTCAATAAATTGAAAATTTAATCCACCCTTGTCATGTGTTGCTAAGTGTCCACAAATAACTAACATTGTGGGTTCCTCATGTGCTAGACAATGCCAGTCACTTCCAAACTGCTTGTTCTACACATATTGGGCAATGCTAGCCCTAACCGCTGCAGACACTGGGTTGCCTATAGTATTTTGCTAGTATAGAGCCCTGGGTGGCACATTCATGCTCGAAGATGCAGCTCCTGTAGTTTGTGCTCACTATTTAGTTAATTGTTCCCACATTATAGGAGTATATTTTGTGCACGTGATATACTTAACTCAATGGGAAGACTTACTAAATCATGAGTGCAAATTAATAGATGGTAAGGACCCATGGTTTCCCAGCATGACATTGCCCACAGCATAACACTGCCTTCGCTGGCCTAACTTCTTCCATAGCGCATCCTGCTGCCATCTCCAGATAAACTACGCACACACACCCAGCCATCCACCTGATCTTAAAGAAACATGACTCATCATACATTCCATTGGTCAAATTCTGACACTCACGACCCCATTAAAGGTGTTTTCAGCAATAAACTGGTGTCACTATGGGCACTCTGACCGGTCTGCAGCTGTGCGGCCCCATACGCAGCAAACTGCAATGCACTGTGTGTTCTGACACCTTTCTATCATAGGCAACACTAAGTTGTTTTTTTTTTTTTTTTTTTAAATCAATTTGATCTACAGTAGCTCTTCTGTGTGATCCAACAAGCCTTTGCTCTTTACGTGCATCAAAGAGCCTTGGGCGCCCATGACCCTAATGCCTGTTCACCGGTTGCCTTTCCTTGCACCTTTGCATGCTGGCAACCCACAAGACTTTGTCATTTTACAGATACTCTGAGCCAATCATCTATACATCACTGTTTTGGCCCTTGTCAAAGTCACTCAGATCTTTTCTTTTCAAAAATATGAGTTAGCACACTTATAAAAGTTTCAATCTAAATTACAATTATATGCAAAGAGTTTTAAAACCTTTCTTGTCCTTTCTAATCACCACTGTTAGTAGATCCACTCTTTATAAAAAATAACGTTATTGTATTGATTTAAAAATGTCTATTCCTTTAAGACAAGCATGTCAAACTCAAAGGCTAACAAGGGCCAAATAAACAAGGTTTCAGTTTATGTGGGCCGCAAAAAAACCCAAAACTTCAGTTTTCATTGAAACGTAGGCTTATTATGAAAAGTACAGTATAAAAAAAGTTGCCTAACTGACACTACACATCATCCTGCTCGTAAGGCTTCAAAGTAAACAAAAGAGCGAATTTATTTTAAGGAGATGTGTATTTGCATATAACCAATGTTTGTCCAACTACATTGACGTATTAAGAAATGTTTGGTAATGGGATTGAAATGGTGAATGTATGCTGTTGCACAGCTGTAAAAAACAAGTTGTTTTCTTGTTGATTTTGAAGTCCTATGAGTGTGTTCTTCACTTTGGCTGAGATCATCAAACTTAATGATCTGAGCCAATCCTAATGCTTTCCCACATGTGCATGTGTGGCAAAAAGCTGCGTGGCCGATCAGCATCTCCATGGCAAGCGTTCAGCTCCTCCATGCAGACCAAATCCAATACATTGCCCCCAAATCCAATACACTGCCCCTCCTCCCTCCACTATAATACACTGCCCCATTCACCCAATCTAATACATTGCCCCTCCTCCCAGCACTCTAATACACTGCCCTCCTCTCTCCCCCCAATTTAACACCCTGTCCCCCTCCCACCACTCTAACACACTGCCCCCTTCCTCCCTCAAATTAATACACTGCCACTCCCCTCCCCAATTTAATATGCTGGCCCCCTTCCTCCCCCAAATTAATTCAGTGCCCCCTCCCTAAAAATGAATACACTGCCCCCCTTTCAAATTAATACAATGCTCCTCTCACCAATTTAACACACTACACAGGAAGGTCCCCCAAGCCCCTCTTTCCCTTATTTAGTTTGAGCCGCCCGTCCTCCAGTTCCAGCCCTGCTCTTCTTTGCTCAACAGGCCACACGCTCCTCTGGCACTGCGAGCAGGAGGGAAGGGGGAGTGACTGGCCTGCAGGAGCATGCAATCGGCAGTGGGAGGGGAGACGAGAATCGGACAGGAAATATCTCTCCTGTCTTGCAGCTGGTCGCAGTCACAACTCAAAGTGGCCCCAGGGCAGCTGGGCTGCAAATATAATAATTATGGGCCACAAGTTTGACATGCTTGCTTTAAGATACCTTGAGCACTGGTAAAGTCAAAACTCCCAAGTAAAAGGTAAAAAAGCTTCCAATAGCGTACTATCACCTGAACTGTATGCTTTCACCAGATAGCACCCTCAAAACTGTGCTCTCACCTTGTATTGGGGCAAATACGTCTGCTGCCACACTGTTTTTTTTTTTTTAATCCAATAATTTCTGCACTTTAGATTCAAACTTTGTTGATCTATGAGGGGATTCAAAGCAAAACTCTAATTGTGCAGAATATGTAGTTAAACTGTGGCCACATCCCTCACTCTGCGTGCACAATTCTCACCTGGGCGGGGGATCTTCAACTAGTCCCACAGTATATGAGCGTTTCGATGAGTGAATCACTCAACAGAAGAGATGCTACTGCAATCCTTTATTGCACAAAAACGATATGTATATATTTTATGTATTTATCAAATCCGTTATGTAACAGCATCCCTCCATACAGGTCCTCTCACTCTGTTTACAATGTCTCTTTCCCAGGCCCCAGAATTGCTGGAACAGCAGAAGTACACTGTGACCGTGGATTATTGGAGTTTTGGGACCCTAGTCTTTGAATGTATAACAGGATTCAGACCATTCCTTCCAAACTGGCAGCCAGTACAATGGTGAGATGACCATAAGCATAATTTTAGATCCTTCTTTTTTTTTTTTTTTTTTTTTTAAGATTACAGAGCTTATAAAAATAATTTTCTCTACATAATTTTTAAATTATATATTTTGGGTTACAGGCATTCAAAAGTGCATGAGAAGAGCAATGAACATATTGTGGTATATGAAGATCTTTCAGGAGTGGTCAAGTTCTCCAACGTTCTACCAACACCCAATCACCTCAATGGGTAAGTGTTCTTTTCTCTTTGTCAGAGGCTATGTTTAAAAAGCAAAAATGCAAGCTGATTGCACACTGATGTCCCAAATTTCCTCAATACTTCAGTTTGCTTGATTTGTACTTAAGGAGATAAACAATTATTGCTACGTGTGTTCAACCACAGTTTCCTTCTTTCTCAATTATTGCACCAACACACATATACTGTTTAAAGAGCTTTAAAGGGACACTATAGTCACCAAGACAACTTTATCTTAATTAAGCATATTTTTTGTGTATAGATCATGCCCCTGCAGTCTCACCTCTCAATTCTCTGCCATTTAGGAGTTAAATCGCTCGTTATACAGTCCTAGTCACACCTCCCTGCATATGATTTGTACAGCCTTACTAAACACTTTCTGTAAAAGAGTCATCTAATGCTTATACTTCCTTTATTGCAAATTCTGTTTTATTAAGAGTGTATTATCTCCTGCACTGTTAATGGCTTGCTAGATCATGTAGGAGCCACCTTTGTGTGATTAAAATTTAATTTACCCCCTGGGAATCTATAACTTATTAAAACTCCTAAAGTATGAAGAGCAGCTACCACATCACTAAATACATTTGAATCCCTGTGTGTTAAGGAAGCTCGGCAAAAGGAACTCATTACTACTTTATATCTCATGTGGACTCCACCTCGTAGCATTCAGCCCAACTAAATCGCCAAATGCAAACTTGGGAGGAGTTGTGGAGATTGGCAAGAAATCTGGGAGGCGTGTGTGTGTGTCAAGTCCAAGAGCAGATATATAAAATTATGATGAGGCTGTACACTAGCCATGTCATGCTCTATAGAATGGGATGTACCACCATAGATATTTGCTGCCTACATTCATATCTGGTGGCCATGCTTGAAAACTGCCCCCTATTTGGAGGAAATTGGGAAACGCGTGGAAACTATGCATGTCTGTGTCATCAAGGAGATCGTATAGGATCATCCATGACTCCACCCAAGTTTCATTGTGTTTACTTAGGGTACCCGTTAACCTCTGAGAGGGTTCCTCATATAACGTTGTACAAACCAATTTGTTGGGTTTTCTGCACTTTAAAAAAAAAAAAAATCTTTCTTTTTTTGTGCAGAGAAAATACAATACGGTCCACAGTGCTACGACAGCAATGCAATGGCTTGGGTAGATCAGTGTTTGCAGTCTATGCTAGGCACATTACTAGAGCTCAATATAAACTGTAAGTAACAAAAAGGAAATCATAGTTAACATTTGCAAGGCATAGAACATGGCTTTAGCTGTATTCCAGTCCGAGTGTGTATCTTAAATGCCCTGGGGAGTAGAGGGGAGCAATATAACAGCAACTTGCCCGAGATCACCGGGAAGACATCATGTGATGTGGTTGCCGCAGGCGTTACACGCTCACCGAGTGTCCCTGAGGGTGATTCACCCGATGCCCCTTGGTAGGAGGCTGAAGGCCTGTGCATGCCAAAGTCCCGTGTGGGTCTTGTCTCCTGTTGGTGGATCTCCGTTGTCTGATAAGTGGGATGGCGGGTCAACGTGCGTCCGCATGGGTGTCCACTTGTGTTGCAGGGCTGTCGGTATGCTCTTGTTGCCGCACGGTTGATCTCTGATCACCCCCTGCCTGCGGATGTCTGGTTGTCTCCTGCTCTCTGGGTGATTTGGTGCCGGGGGAGCCTGTGCTTCCTTCCGCTTAACCTTATGTGGGTGATTGTGTGGCCCGGTATCCGGCTCGGCCTCTGGGTTGGTCGGGAACAGAAGGGCCTCCAGCTTTTCCCAGAAGACTTGGAAGGTCCTGTCCAGCCGATGCTCGACCTCTGGTAACTTGCTATAAGTGCTGGGGAGGCACGCCGCCTCTGCCATTTTGGGTGCTGTGTTGTCGCTTGTGGCAGGCCCCTGTGTCATCACGACTTTCTTGCCGGGCTGTATCAGGGTCTCCCGAGGGCGGACCGGTATAACCCCCACCGGTCCATAGGGGGGGGGCAACGGGGGTCCGGTCTCCGCTTGTTAGCTGTAAATGCCAGCGGGGGAGCGGCCATCTCCCTCATGCCGGCCATGTGTGTAGGCCTTATGGGAAGAGCAGGTGCAGCAGGGCGGAATCGTAGCTTGTGTGGCATCGATGTGTGCCCCTGTGTTTTGCCTGTCATCTGGTGGCCTTTTTGGACCGATCAGATCCCGTTTTGGCTATTAAAATTAGTTTATTTAGGGCCGCAGAGCAGGAGCTAAACGAGTCTGCATCCTCTGCTCTCAGCGGTCAGGCCTCGCCTCTCAGATCACATTTTATGACCAATTTGTGCAGAAATCCATATCATTCCAAAGGGTTCACATACTTTTTCTTGCAACGGTATGTCTAAGATGTAAGTTCATTTTTGGTATTTACAGGTTACAAAAGAAGTAAATTAAAATTTCTATGTGAACAATTTTAGAATTTGGTATGTTTGTCTTGTAAGCTTAATAGCCATCGGAATATTGAATATCGCCACAAACAAACTGTAGTAGAATTGTGTTTTTTCTGATTTAACATCCTAACCCATAACAAGTTTGTTTTAATGTGTATTTTGTAAACCTGATGTGTGCTACTGCTGTACAAAACCCCATATTGTGTTCAGCTACATCTTCTGAATATAACAAAACCCAGATGAATGTCTGTATCATGATCCTGTGAAGCTGCGGTGTCGGTCTCGGCACACCACAACCGACTTGCTCCCTTTATACTATCCCACGCTTATGCTGGATCCTTACTCCATATACGGCTATTTGCCCCTTACACAAGTATTAAGGCCGTTTGGCCTGTATTTGTGGGAGGGGCTTAAATTAATTCACTCCCCTATATAAGGGACACCCCTTACCTGACTCATATCGCTTGAGGTCAGCATCAGAATGACCCACCCACCCACTCCTCATTTCAACACTTTCTCTTTTCTTTCCATTTACTTTACTTTCTTACTCCTTGGTGGGCCCTCTTTATTTACAGGCCTACCGTATCGTCGGTCTCGGCACACCACAACCGACTTGCTCCCTTTATACTATCCTACACTTATGCTGGATCCTTACTCCATATACGGCTATTTGCCCCTTACACAAATATATATATATATATATATATATATATATATATATATATATATATATATATATATATATATATTTAAAATTCTTTATTTTTGAGTGCAGAGTTTGTTACAGGCATAAACAGTGACTTGTTCAGTATTACATATCATATTAAACATTTGGCACAGGTAGTCAAAAGGTACTGCATTTTTTTTTATAACAAGAACACAAGTAACAAGGAACACAGGTAAGACAGGTTATGGCTATTAGTGATGCACAAGGTTTAAACAGTCGAGTGTCATTCTAGCCTGGTTTATCAATGTTTAGCTGTACTAAGATGCGAGGAGCTGTTGAGCAAAAATAAATCATGCTTAGGCTAAAGAACTGACATTGACGCCTGAATGGTTAGTGATATGCCTTAACAATGTATGAGAGGTTGAGTAGGTAATCGGTACTGCCTGTTTAACTATACAGAGATTAACTATGGTAGCTTAACGTGTGATTAGCTAGCCACGGGAGTGAGCCCAGTATGCAATAATCTTTAACTGCTATGATGGGAGGCTGGGAAAAGCCCCTTGGGGTACAAATACATGCAAAGTTGTCCGGGTGGGTGCCCTGCACGCCCTTCCCTGTGTGCTTCCCTTCGCCCCCTGTGTGGGTCGGATGCTGTTGGTACTGATATAGATTATTTTAAATAAACAAATATATTTGAATGTCTATCTGTTCCTGTCCCAATCTGAGATGATTAAATTGCGTATACGCAGAAGTAAATTCACACTGACACACGGAGTTCAGGTTAAAAGCACTTCGAGAAAATGTAATGGCATCTGGTTATAAAGCGGGCTCGCAGACCCTTATAAGAGCGAAATTACATCATCATTGAATATCAAGATAACACCAAATAAACATCATTAATTGGATTAGGTGTTAAGTGGTTATGTCAATGTCCACCCATCAATATTATTAATTGGCTCAAGTACTAAGTGGCTGGCTAGGTGTCCTCCCACCGGGAGGTGGCGTCATTCTGGACACGGGTGTGGACAGATGGCTCAAGCGCCATCTTACCCAGCACGAGGTTTACTCGGTGGGAAGGGGGGCTTGGGCGTCATTTTGGGTAGTTAGTGATGTCAGACTCTGGGTCAGGTTCAGGGTCTTTTTTTATGAAAGAACATTTCATACGAGCGGTTTCTCATGGCCTAGCTATAGTATACTTTGTTTCATATAACAGGAACTTGATAATTCCGGTGTTAGTCATATCCTTCTAGAAAATACATTCTCTATTCAATATTCTAAATGCTGTTAGGAAAATCTGTCATGTAATGTAGTTAAAATGGAGTTAGTACAAAAATTCAATACAGGATCAATAAAGGTTTTTAATAATTCTACATCAGTACGTGCCTGCAGCTTGTTCCAAAAGGCTCGGAATATAGCCTCCAGCCTTGAGTCAAAGGAGTTGTGGTGTGTCTCATAAGTGTTGCCGGAGGCTTGCGTGTTCTGTAAAGGGATCTCCGCCATTTTGTGTGGTCTGGACAGTTCATCGTGTTCGCAGCGCCCGATGTATGGTAGCGGTAGGGTGGGAGCTGGGCTTCCTGCAGGGACCGGGATAACCCCCGCTGGAGGAGTCCCTCTGCGTCACTTACTGGGTCTGGCTCCGGGGAGAGCAGCCGCCGCACGTGGTGCTCCGGTTCTCAGTTTCCGACGGGCGTCCACGAGACATCAAACTGTTCAGCGGTGCACTCAGAGTGTGGGTAGTGCACCTAGGTTATGCTGTGGGATTGTAAATTGGCAATTTAGTATCAAATCTCACCTGCTCGGCAGGAGCTCACTGCATACACGTCTGTGCAGCTCCGAGGTCAGGCTCCACCCCCCCCCCCCATACCATTTCAGTTTTTACAGTTGAAAGTGTGGTCGATGGATTTGATGTGCCTATTCTTCGTTTTGGGTCATTTTTCATTTTGGGTCATGTGGTAGATTGACAGTTCAAATGCGGATGCCGTGTAGATTCTCACACAGTCTATTTTGAACTTAATTGAAGGGGCCATTTTTTTCCACCAAGTCTGTGGTATTGAGTTTTTAAAGGTCCCCCCCAATGCTAATTATAACCTTAACCCTAATCCTTACCAAAATTGTAATGCAATACCTAATCATAATCTTAATCCATAGCAATAGTGTTAGAAGGATTTGCTCTGCAGATAGATTCCCTTACTGGCCCTAATCCGAATCCTAAAACTAAATTTAAACCTAACCCGTAAACATAAACCTAAAACGAAATCTTAAACTAATCTTCATCTATAATATTCCTAATTGCAAGGGTTTCCCAATGCTATTCTCAGTACTGATATTAGTAAAGGGAATTCCACCAGAGTGGTTTGTTGCCTCCATTTTCTGGCTGTTTTCAATATGACAAGCAGATACTTATTTAACTAAAATTAGAATGCCACATACATTGTGATTAGTGCTTGGAAACTGGCAAAGCCAAGCACTGATCAGAATGGCAATAAGAATACAGGGAGACCCTGTCAGGGTCTGTTCAGACCCTAGGAGTCTTTCAAATACCAGCTGCACACAGAGAATCATTGTGGCTGAGTGTGATTGCTCAGCCTCGTTCTTGTCTATGAATTTGTAGAGCTGTATGCAGAGGTGATGTTCAGCGCTGCCTACAGCTCATTGGTCAGTCTGCAGGCCCTAATTGTGGGACCCCAGGAATTGATTAATCAATTCCGTCATGCATTGTTAAGGGGTTAATGACAATACCAGACAGTAGTAAAAATTAGGCCTAATAGCATTTTGGTTTAAATTGTATGCCTTTGTTGGCATTGCATCTGTACTCACTGTTTGCTGAAGAATCTCCTTAATCATTTGAATTATTTGTTAGTCTGATTAAATTTTGTCTCTCAGTCCCCTCCATGTTTGATAGGTAACTGTTAGGCTTCTGGATCATTCTGGAAATGGTGGGTAGCTCTTACACTCTCCAATTGGCTCTATTTCCTTTTCTTTTGTTACTGGACCGTGGTGGTAGAGCACACTGAACTCTCCTTTGCTAAAGTGTCTTAACTTTTCAAAATGCCTAATGATACCCATTAGATTAAGTCTTGGTAAATATATAATAGTGAATCTTTCCCTCTCTCAGGATCCTGGCATCTAAGTTAGAACGTTGGCTTCAGTGCATGTTAATGCGGCACCCCAGACAGAGAGGTACAGATCCCCAGAATCCAGATGTGGGTTGTTTCAAGGCACTAGAGGCGATCCTTAACCTCAAGGTAAGTGAACATATGAGCAGGCAATATGAAAAATCTGACTTCTTGCTTTTGATTGCAAGCCATGGATCACATGCTTGTAATTATCAGATCTATTAAGTTTCTCACCGACTCTGTCATAGCGAGCAACTGGGTTTTACAATGGTTTGACATCTTGCCTGGGTTCTGAAAGGTGCCGCTCCCAACCTCCACTACTTCCGTCATTCGAGCTCCATTTTAAAACTTCCAATGTAGGGGGAGCCAGGGCAATCTGGCACCATAATCACTGCAGGACATTGTGGTAGTTATGGTGCTTGGCTTGTTCCTTAAAAAGAAAATCTGTCAGTCATATCCATAGAGTCTCACTGCCAGATACAAATCCAAGGCAGCCTTTAGATGCAAAGAGACAGAGCTGCTTTAAACATGTGCATTTATCTGTGCTGTTTTGTTTGGCTCTAGTTGTTGTCTGTGTTAAACATGGTCTCTGGCCGTGCCCATACATATCCTGTGACAGAGGAGGAAACACTGCAGTCTCTAAAGCGGCGTTTGGAAGAAGACACTGGAATACCTGAGGAGGAGCAGGAGCTGCTGCAGGCTTCTGGCCTGGCCTGCAACCCTCTCCAACCACTGGTGCAATATGTATCAGACAACACGGTGAGAACTTCTGTATCCCTTGGCCCAACTATCTTACAAAACACAGAAGTCTTTTAATTGTCCAGTAGGGAGTTATCAAGCCATAGTCTAATTGAGATATACTTGTATAGATTTGTTTAACCTACTCTGTAACGTTGTTTGGTATTTCTCCAGTTTAATGTCCCTATATCTACCCAAATAAAACACACCAGAGAAGGCTGTGGAGAACGTGGTCTTTTTAGATATCTTGCTATCTTACCATGCCTTAAAACCAGTGCAACCTGTGGATCTCTGAATTTTGTATTTTTTTTTTTTTTTTTAAACACAGAGCAGTGATTGTCGCCAAGGTGAAGGATATCTGATATTTCTATTTGATAACCGAAAAATGGTGTACGAACCAAAGATCTCATTGCGTCCGCACCCAGAGAGTGTCACCTATGTGTGTGAGTGACATAATAAAAGATAGTAGAGATCATAGACGTGCCTTGTGACAGTGACGCATTTGGAAGATGCCAATTTGTATTAAAACAAAAAAAATAAAAAATATATATATATATATATATATATATATATATATATCTCACAGAGCACTGCCCTCTTTCCGCTCAGATGATTTGAATACATCAAAGCAATCTAATTACTCCAGATATTCTGTTTTCCAGTGCAAGACCCCAAACATCAACTCAACTATGTCCAACTGCGGAGAGTATGGGGCCAAATTTGGCAGACAATCCGTGCCTTGAAGGAAGACTGCGCGCGGCTGCAGATGGGTCAACGTGCCACTTTGTAAGAAGGGGGGTCACCACTTTACCTGTGTGTGTTCTGATGAACAACCTCATTAAGCTGAAGTTGTTCAGGTGACTATAGTGTCCCTTTAATAACAAGATCCTGTCAGCCCGTGCATCTCAGTGAATTAACCCCTTAAGGACCAAACTTCTGGAATAAAAGGGAATCATGACATGTCACACATGTCATGTGTCATTAAGGGGTTAAGTCACAGCATGAAATATGTTGCACCTAGTAAATACTTTGTTCCCCATTTAAATCTTGGGTTGTTAAACATACATATGAAAATAGGCAAGATTCACAAAATTGTAATGAAATTAGATTTCAAAAATGTTAACAATCAAAATGTAAATATACTAATCAAAACACAAGGGCAACAAACAAACAAACAACTCCCATTGACATTTGAATTTTTGCGTTTGCCACTGCTTATTGAATCTGCAATTTTAACTGTAACAGACTACACATTCGACCTAGAATAACTGATTACACATAATAGTTATATTTGCATTTTGAAAACCTCTTGTAGATCATCCCACTCATCTAAATCATCTAGTTCCTGTCCGCAAACAGATTACAACTTGCTTCAGAGATGTCATTTTGTTTTTGACAACATGGTGGCTCATTTCTGTGATTCTAACACAGTGCTGCAGTGCAGTTGACTGAAGGCAACTATATAACCGGGTTGACAAATTTTTTCTTATTTTTTTTTATCCGTATTTCTAGATAATGTTTTGCTATACAAGATAAAAAATATTATTTTAGAACGTTCTCATTAAACAAATAATGGCTAATGTAAATTCTTGTTTATTTAAAAAAAAAAAAATTTTTTAGAGTGAATCTTTTGCGATACAATACAGAACTCTCTAAAAAGAAGAACCTAATGACTTCAGAGTGTGAGCAGCTCAAAGCCAAACTCGACTTTTTTAGGAGCAGCATCCAAATTGACCTGGAAAAATACAAAGAACAAATGGAGTTTGGAATAAGTAAGTGACCAGCAATGGCCTCGATTTTATTTATTTATTTATTTTTTACCTTTTTCATTGTGGTTGACGCTAGTGTTTGGTGTTTCTGGGAATTTATTGATTGGCTGAAATGTTTTTGTCACAGATTGATTATCATTTGAAAAGGTTATTAGAAAATACTAAATTGAGGCCGATGTAAGATTTTGTTATTAAAGGGACACTAGTCACCTGAACAACTTCGGCTTAATGAGGTTGTTCAGGTGAGAACTATAGCTCCCTGCAGCCTTTCTCATGTAAACACTGTATTTTCTGAGAAAATACAGTGTTTACATTGAAAGCTAGGAACACCTCTAGTTGCAGTCACTCAGAGTGAACCAGAGGGACTTCTGAGTTGATGGAGGCATAATATGCCTCCATCCACTCAGATCTGCTGTGCACAAGCATCCTGTGATTCAGTATCTCCTCCCACTGCATGCAGACACTGAACTTTCCTCATAGAGATTCATTGATTCAATTCATCTCTATGAGGATATGCTGATTGGCCAGGGCTGTGTTTGAATCATGCTGGCTCTGCCCCTGATCTGCCTCCTTGTCAGTCTCAGCCAATCCTATGGGGAAGCGCTGTGATTGGATCAGGCTACCACATGTCGGCAGACTGCTTGTTTTTCCTAGCATGCAGCATGCAGTTTTACAGCTTCTGGCTTGAATACAGTAAGATTTTTACTATATTTATGGAATCATGAGGGGCCCAGGGGGGCTAGATGGTCGTGTTAACACTATAGGGTCAGGAATACATGTAGTTGCCCTGGTGACTATAGTGTCCCTTTAATAAGCCATATCCAGGACTAGCACTTATGAAAGATCAACGCAAGAATGCCTGTCTTACTTATTTTATTAATCTATTTCTGCTTTTTCAATTATGTCCCTCTTTATCTCCCTTCCTTATAGTATTGCTGTTTAATTGAAAACCATTGCACCTTCCATGCTTCACTCTTGCTTTGTTAAATGTGTGTTTATTCAGTTAGTGTTCGTTATTGCACTTGGTCTTGCTAATTTAGATTCACCAATGATGACTTTCATCTATCTGATCTCTTCCAATCCCTTGTATATTAAAATCTCAAATGACTTTTTCTTTGCTTTCTTCCTTAATTTTTCTCATCTCAATGCCTCTCCACCCAAAATTGCTGATTTTTTTTTTAACCCCCCCCCCCCAACTTTCTCTTACAGCATGTGCCCCAAACCGCATTCATAAGGGTTTTCTCAGGAGTCAGAGCAAGCATGCCTTGCATCCAAAGCCATATGCAGAGGTAGCATTCCTGAAGATCAATTCTCACCTACACCAGTGTACTCACTACCTTTATAGATTGCACCAATTACCTGTTCTTACAAACACACCCTTTATGTAGAACAACCTCTCTTCACCTACTCAGATCCCACAATTCAACCCTTCACCCCTCCTCTCTCTCCTATGGTTTGAATTTTTCAGTCTAATCTCCTCTCTATAATACTAACTCATATTATCCTAGTAATGTACTCCCTTTTATTTTGCACATTTTCCTGCACTTCGCCTTAAATCTGCTAAAATCTGTTATCTTTCTGCTTGTGTACTCCTTCTGACACCATCTTTATTGCCTCTGTTTTACTTTCCTCTCCTCTCTATGCATCCCATACATATCCACCCTTTCTCCAACAACTCCTTCTAAAGCCTCCAAATACAAACTCTCACCCCAAACATTTAAATCTTACTCCCACCTTCTACTCCTTTCTGTAGTTCTGCTCCTTCAGCTGGTGATGTATCTCCAAGCACTGGTCCCTCCACCACTAACCTACCTTGTGCTAACACCAGAAACCACACCAATCTTATACCCATCCCATATAGCTCTCCCTCTAAGTCCTCTTTTCGCACTGCCCTGTGGAATGCACACTCTGTGTGTAACTTCACCAAATCTACTACCTTATTCATCTCATGTTCCCTTAGTTTACTGGCATCGACAGAAACATGACTCTCTCTCCCTCTGACACTACTACCCCAACTCCTTTATTCTTTGGCGGTCTTCATTTAGCTCACACCCCAAGAAAGTGTGACAGTAAGGGTGGTGGAGTATGGTTTCTGCTTTCACTCCATTGCTTCTTCTAACCTCTACCCACCCCTTCCCTCTCTTTCACTCAGTTTGCCTGTTCAAACCCATCTCTGCAAGCATTGCCATTATTTACCGCCTCCCTACTTCCTTTCATATAATATTCCGTCTCTAATTATTGAGGACATTAACATTCCAGTTATCACACCCTTGACCTCAGTAGCCTCAAAACGTCTTTCAGTTACTTCCTCCCTCTGCTTATCCCTGTGGGCTTTTTATCCCATGCATGTAGCTGTCAATACCCTCAATCCTATGTTTTTATAGTGCATGCATGGTCTTTGATCTCTGTAACCTCTTATCTTTTGTTCTTGAGAGCCCCCAACATTCTCTGCCTAACCCTCCTCAATTCTGGAGAAACTTGAATTTTCTTGACCTCAAGCAACTGTCAGATGTTATCTATTCTCATCTATCCCTACCTTCACCTCTCCGACTATCTCCTCATATAATGCAAACCTCACCTCTGCCCTGGATGCATCGTCCCCATCCAAACATGCACCTCAAGGAGGATGCACCTCCCACCATTATCATGAAGTTAACAGGCTAGAGATGCTTCCATTCAGTGAACGCTGCTGGAGGAAGCCTTGCACCTTGTCAGACTTTCTCCATTACAAATTCATCTTACACTCGTACAGCTCATCCCTCACCCTTGCTAAACAATCATACTTTTCATTCAGTGTCTCCTTTTCGAATGACCACCTCCCTTCATTCTATCTCTGTTGGAGTTCCCCAAGGCTCTGTTTTTGATCCCTTTTTGTTTTCTCTTTATACTCCCTCTCTTGGCAAACTAATTCCTTTTGTATTCCACTACCAACTATATGCCGATGAGACACAGATATCTCTCCTACTCTGATCTCTCTCCTTCTTTACTACAACATGTCACCTTTTAATTCAGGCTTTGGGGATTTCTAGTTCTGATCTAACAGAAACAGTGTAAAAACCTAGACCAGAGGCAGGCAACCATTGACACTCCAGGTATTGTGGACTACATCTCACTTATGCTTTGTCAGCTTTATTTCTGTAAGAGCATTATGAGAGATGTACATCTGGAGTGCCGAAGGGTACCTAATCCTGACCTAGACTACAGTAGGATCAGGTTTGGGTATTTCTTATTTGGAAAATTCTTGTGAAAGCATTATGATGTGGCTACCTCCTGCACCAAAACACCATTATTTTAATGAAGAACCTTTGGTGTATAGATCATGCTCACTTCTAATTTTTCTACCATTTATGAGTTACTTTGTTTATGCTGCCCTAGCCACACCTCCCCTACCTCTGACATTTAAGGGGACACCCCACTCTGCTGACTTTAGAAGTTTTTCTCTCTTGCTATGTTAATTTAGCTTGAATCACACAGAGAAAGGCGCTATATGCTCTAGCAGGCAATTAACAAAGCAGGAGATAAGAGCTTCTAAATTAAACATACGGTGCAGTAAGGCAATCTAAAAATATATATTTTTTTTACAGGAAGTGTGTATGGAGACTGTTTGAGTTGCAGTCAGAGGTGGTTTGACTAGTGTTGCGTAAACAAAGTGATTTGGCAAAGAACTGAGCAGTGAGATTACAGGCCCGTGATCTATACTCCAAAACCATGTCATGCAGCTAAAGTTTTTTTGGTTAAAACTATTTATTTGATTTCACTCAAATTAAAATCCTCTTATTTTATTTTTTTGTGCGTGTGTGTATTTTTTAGCATCAGAAAAGCTGCTTTCAACTTGGAAAACAATGGAAAGCACAGTAGAGAAGTGTGGCCGGGTAAGTATGCATTTACAGCAATTAGAAGGCAATAATGTGAATCAGATGGATTATAATTATAATAATTATGGAGACAATAATCCATAACAAAAGCATGACGAACAGAAAATGCTTAAAGGAACACTCCAAGCATCATAACCACTATAGTGAACTGTAGTCACCAATGTAACCATTTAGTAATGAAATTAATTCTTACCTCAGCTCTACCATGTTCTGCTCACCGCTGCCTCTCAGTCTTTAGGAGAACTTGAAGCTCATTTTTAGGAGCTTTCATTAGCTCCTCTGAGTGAAGCCCTGCTCTTCTGAGCTTAGGTCAGTGAAGCAAGTTTGACTGCGATGAGACAGAGAGGGCTTTCTGCAGGCCCCAGGTAAGAAGTGAAACTGGTTGTGGCTCATCACAAAAATGGTGGGATCTGAACTTAGAGGAGGTACTACAAGTATAATGTGTGATTCAGAGATCAGGTTTTGCTGTGTAAATACCCCGCTTGTTGGGGAAAAATTGATGTCTAGCTGATGGTTGTGGGTAACTAAGGGAAAGCACCATACTGTGGCATTACAGTAATTATTGCCTCCACCAGTCTGGTAGCACTGATGGTGATTACAGCTTTTCTGAGGAAGAGAGGAAAACTCTCGAAAGTTTGTCTTTGAAATATTATGTTAGTCCAATAAAAACGTATTATTGCATACTGCAATACTATGGTATTAGTGTACTGGAGTAATACGGCTAATCCAATTTAATATTTATATATATATATATCTATCTCCAAAGAGGTAGCAGCACTCATGGAATATAAAAGTTCAAATCTTTATTAGGTCATATTAAAAGATCAGCGTGAGTGCAATAGTTTTTTTGTTTTTCTTTATTTTTCTTTTTTTTAATTTATTTATTTGTTTTTTTTAAATGCTTAACCAAAAATATTAAATTGAGGCCGTAGTTAGAAAAGAAAAACCCAATTTTAAGCAACTCCGGAATTTCAGTTTTTAACCCTTTCACCTCTGCCAGGGGCCCCATAGTCCATAATTATTTTACACATGTCTGGCACCCCTCCCTGTTTATTGCAGTAACACTGTTACAAAGAAAAACTTGTAATTAACAGAATAACTAAAGGAATGCACTTCATCATGTATAAAGTTGGCATTCACTCTGATTGCTAGATTTAAAACTAAATAATACCTTTGGGTGGATTTCCAGTGTTTAGAGTAGAACATTTAGATAATCACACCTATGTTTTCCCCTTTACAGGAGCAGGAAGTGCAGCAACTTGTGGAGAAAATGATGGCTTTGCAGACAGACAGTGTTGATTTGCAAAGAAATCCACTTGGCAGGAAGCACTGCGGCACACTTGATGACATGTGAGTGGAATGGGCCCAGTGGACATGGCGAAGCAAAATATATACTAATGAGGGGGGAAAAATTATTTTGTTTTTTACTTGAAGTTCAGAATTTTCTAGTACAATTTAAATCCTGAGGGGAATTTTATTCTCCTTTTACTTGCAGAGAGGAACAGGCAAAAGAACTGTATCGAAAGTTGCGGGAGCGGCAAAGAGGTATGTAGCACATAAATAGGAAGAAGAAGGTATGGTAGAGAACCTTCCTTGCCAGTCAAGAGAGAGTACCTAAACAGTGTCTATGGCTCTTTCCTGCATCACTTACTGCGCTGACCTAGAATCATGCAGTTTATCAATGACTTTGTGGTATAATTAAAACTGGAATAATCTCTTACATGTGGATATATCATTTTTTTTTTTTGTATAGATCAGAGAACTTCAGGGGACAGCCAGGAAATGGTAGGCCTCCTTCTCCAGGCAATCCAAACTTTTGAGAAGAGAGTTGTCCTGATATATGACCAGCTCAGGTACAGACTCCACTCTGTGTACTCTGTCATCCAGTTCTTAAATACTTGCATTCTCTGTCACAGTTTTCCCTTTTACCTCCACAGCAAGACAGTTATGTGTAAGAGGAAAGCCTTGGAACTCTCCCCAAAAGTGAAGGAAGTGATGGACCTAATGAAACAAGATGATCAATTGGTTGTAAAAAGACAGGAAAAGAGACAGCAGGAACTATGGAACCTTCTGAAGATTGCTTGTGTAAGCATTCTAAGTCCACCCCTTACAACCTTTAGAGATCCCTAAATATGCAATAAAACTCTCTTCTGACTTGAGTGGATTATATCAGTGATTGGTAGAAGTATAAAAGTGATGCTTGGAGAGAGGAAGTTTTAATTCTAGGGCAGTGTAATTAGTAGTAATATTTCATTCCTGTCCATGGAGATTGTTCTCTTCCTTTACATCTTTGTTCTTCACTGTAGTAGTTAAGACATGAAGAAATACTTAAAGGGAATCCGAGGACTAAGAAATATTAGAATGCAGGTGTTGCTGTGGAGTAGATGGTGGATGATTTGGGGCTATACAACAGACTGTGATGTGGTTGCTAGAATAGTCTCATTGTAGATCTTATCTGCCGTCACATTCTATGTTTCTATGATCTAAACATCTGCCTGAGAAACACTAGAAACAATAGGGTTGGGCAATGGCATGAGGTCCAAGGGCAGATTTATTAGAGAGGAAACAATGACATTTGAGCCAAAAATGAGCCTTTATCAAGCCTTATAAAGTATGTATTTGAGGTCCGTGGCCATAAAAATGTCCTTGGACTTCATATCAGTGCCCAGCCCTACCTTTTGTTTCTAATATTGGGAGCGGGTTGGCTCTTGGATTCCTTATTTGCATGTACCTACCTATATCTCACTCTATATTAAACATCCATATAAAACACAAAGTGTGTCAAGTATTACTGTATGTGAATAGGTGTGGACCATACATGCTGAATTGTTTAACGCTTCAATATTATGCCATTTTCTGCTCAGAGCAAAGTGCGTGGTCCAGTGACTGGCAGCCCTGATAGTATGGGGACATCACGGATGGCGCAACCCACTCAGCTGTTCTCTCAGCCTCCGGTCTTGCCTGCTAGCTATGCACAAGAGTATGTTAACAAGAGGTGAGTGTATTTGTTTCAGGATTGCCAGCTCTGGGGAAAACAGTGAGCATTGGATGGGTATAATATTTAGAAAATTGAAAAAAATACAAGGAGGGAAATTTAAAGATAGTGAATGTAAGAACAAAGTTTATGGAAAGCAGTGTGTGAGTGAAAAGATATAGGCAGAAATAAGAAAAAATATGTGCATGGATGAAAAAGTATCACAGAGAAAAGAGTGGTGTGACTGTGACAGTGTGCTCAAGAGAAGGTGCAGGTTAGAGAATGAGACGGCAAAACTGGAAAAGAAACATATATTGGGAAATGTAGTCATTTTGTCATTAAATTTGCAGTTCCTTTGTAAATTTTCCACAACTTTGGAGAATGACTGTGGGAGATTAAAAAAATAAAATAAAAATACTGTGAAAGTTTTTAGAACGAGGTGTGAAGGAATATTCCAGAAGACATTATGGAACATGCATTCACTCACTTCTTGAGTGCTTCACTCCGTACCAGTCAGGGGTAGTGTGTGTCGGAAAGTGTGAGGGGATAGAGAATGAATAGAAAGCTGGAGTGCAGTACAGAATGGAAAATGGTAATTGAATGAGGAAATATGTAGGTGGAGGTGTTAAAAAAGTTTGAGAAAAACAAATAGGGATTTATTCACTAATCTCCAATCTGGAGAGAACTGATCTATTAATGGCATGATTCAGACTATCCAAGCCATAATTATAAAGGAGCTGACAGATTCTATCCCTCCTCCAGTTTAGTTATAGGAGGCTTCATATTGCCATTCAGATTTCATTTTTCTTACAATTCTAACTTCAGTGAATAAAACCTGCAATATGTAGTAATGAAGGGAAAGTTTGAGTGTGAAAGACAATAAAGCACAAACCTAACAAGGTTCTTTCGCACAGTGAGGACCTTCTGTCTGAATCACAAAGTCTTTGTGGGCAACTGGAGACGTCAATGAGAAACTTCCTGAAAGAACAAGAAACCAGCCTTACGGTAAGCCGCTCACCCTCTTTGCCTTGCATTGGGTTCACATCCCACATTTCTGCCACAAATCCCTTCCACCCCTCAGTAAACTAGCTTTCATTCTAGTGAAAAAACACAGCTACTTTCTCATATTTTTTACATTTGTTTGCAATAGTTCTAGTACAGTATGTAGCATAGTTATGCAAGGTCATTTACTGTAACAAACCCCATTATTTTTCCCTTGTTTAGGTGTTTTAAAAAAAACAAAAAAAAAAACGTCCTTTCTGTGAGCTTTGAAATTGCTGTTTAGTGAAGGAGTGAGTGCGCTGGATCTTATATAATATGTAGCAAGGCTTGACAAACAGTCTGGTTCTAGGACTGAATCCTATAATACACCTATATACCCATAATTATCACATTTACTACCCTCAGGTCACCCATTACCAAATTCTGCACCCACATCACACTAGCACAGACATCTGAGTTTCTGCTAAAAGCAGACATTCAAAAAAATGAACCAAACTTGCCACCCCCCCATGTGACATCACAATGCCCCATCCATATGAACGAACGCCAGTGCTGCACACAGTGTGTGTTTACTCTCCCTCAGTGGTCTCTCCCTCTGTTCTCCGCACTTCCTCCCCTACCTCTGTTGTCATGTGGCCGAGCTCTGGTCCCGTGTGCCGTACAGGAGCTTCTGTTTCCTGTACCCGGCCAGACTGACAGGAAGTGCTCACTGAAACGGATGCTCTTGTACCACGGACCGGCGCTCGGCCACGCTATACTGAGGGACTGGCAGGAGGGAGCACTGTGCGCTTCACTCCTGACGATCTTTTCTTGCTCACCCGGGCCGGTGTGCCCTCATGGACGCGCTGGCCTGGGCAGTGCTGCAGCCACCTGAGGCTCTCTATAAAGCACTCAGGCCTCTGCAGCATTTGAGGGTGCGGAGCTCCTGGAGGTGCCCCTTCCTAAGGGGTGGCCTAGGCGACTGCCTAAGTCCCCTACAGGAAGCGCCGGCCTTGATCTGAGTGTAGGTTTGCATGCACACTGTGTAGAAAGGATTACCCCGGTTACAGTAAGAGAAGCTGATTTGTGTGAGGAGGTGGCCTGGAAGAGCAGGTGAAGCCTGTGGTCTGAAGCAGCTGTGCACCGATTATGTTGCATAAATTCTGCCCACTGTCCAAATCTATTATGTGTCATACTGTAACAAGGGCATCTAGAGCCATACTTGGATGTCATGTTTAGAGTCTTTAAAAAATTTCATATATAGACTGCCCAAATAAAAATTAAATCACTCTTTAGTAGATATACCCCAAATGAAAACATGCATGTTTAATTAATAATGCCTTTTTGTATTCATTGGATTATATCTAAAAATAACTTGCAGAAGCTGCAGATCCCTTGTCTGTAGCCTTTGCAAGCCCTCCCCTTCTAACCCAGCCCAGACTTTGTGTCTGTCCAATCACAGACTTCCCAATGCAGCTCAATGAGAAGTCTTTGCATGGCAGCTGCTTTGGGCAATCTCTGCATCTTGAGTTTAGAGCCGCTGAGATAACCAAACTAGGAAGTAATAGGACCTGTTTTCTGATTGACATCTGTCTGGTTAAAACAATGCTCATTTATCAAAGTGCCAATTTCCATTGAAATCTGCACTTTTTGTCAAATTAAAAAAAAAAAAAGGACACACTCTTTACACGGAAAACTGAATTTCTTAGGGGGTCTGGAGTGTACCTTAAGGTACCATATTCTATACATAGTCTAAATTAAAACAATGGGGTTAAAATGTCAAAGCCCATTTGTAATGTATTGTATTGATAAATATTATTACTTTTAATATTTTAAATAATAGTGAGAGTCTGCCTGATACAGATACCAGAATCTTAATGCCAGGTATCTGTATCAGGCAGACTCTCACCAGGAAGATGCTTATCAATCAGGGTGTTTTCCTTTTGGATGGGGGGGGGAGGGGAGGGAAGGGGGAGGGGGGGAGGGCTGTCAGCGTTTATTACTTAAATATCTGTCCAGCAAGGTTTGATGCAATAAGTTGTTTTTTCCTCAAGAAGCTATTCAACTCCTCACGTAGGATGTGTCTGCTATCAGGTAATACACAACCTAGTTCACTGTTATGTGAGCCTGGCTGTGTTCAGGGATCAGCTTTCTCAGTGGAGAACAAAGAGCTTAGTCCAAGTTGTGTGTGTTTTTACAAATTGCTGTATTTATAAGCTACTCTCACTTATAAGAGTGTGGGTGCAGGGTAGACTCTGCACCCCCTACCTTGCAATAATGCAATGTTGTTATGGTCCATAGAGTGACCTTTTAAATGGGTAAACAGTGCCAGATAATCTTCCTTTTTCTGAATGTCCATTGAGAACTTGTGAATTATTGATTTGACTGTGTCTGTCTTTCTTTTACAGACCTTAGATTGGTCTTGGCTTTCAAAACAGGAGGAGAAATTTGGAGAATGTCAAATCCCAGCCACGTGAGCCTGAATAATCCAGCAATATCTAGTCAAGTAAATAAATAAAGAACCTGTTCTTTGGTTCCGCTTGCATATCTCGTATATTGTCAAGACTGTTTAGTGATAAAATCCTGTCTACCATATGTAATGGTACATGTAAAAATTATATTTCTAAGGTTCCACTCCTGAATATAGTGGTGGTCATATTGAATAGCTTGACAAAAAGGATCTTCTATTATTCCTGCTTTTGGACATTTTCAGAAAAAATCCAGGGTTTCTAGTATAATGTTGGAAAAATAGAGAGATGCAATTTTATTTTATTTTTTTTTGTATCTGAATTGAGCAATATGTTCTTATGTTAAATATATCTATTCTTTAAATTGTCAATGTAAAATAAGAATATTTTATGACGTTTGTCTATTGAATAAATGTTTTTAAAATGTCGTCTTGCCTTTGTTTTTCATTCCCTATCCTGTATCAAAACGTATTTTACACTGAAGGGGTTGATCACTTCTGCCACTAAGTAAACTCCCTGACAGTTTTAGAATGTCTCTGATGAATTTGTGTGAAGAGATTGTCCAGAACTCTAGACTATGACATGGATGGATGGTATCAAGGTATGAAAAAAATAGGGATCCTTAAAAATAAGTGATCTATGGATGTGGCCACAACCCGAAGCTGTATGGACACGTTTCCATTAGCTTTGCTTAAATAAGACCCAGGGACAGCCCAAAACACAGTGCAACACTTTATATGCCTCCTCAGCCATTTTGTCATGTCACAGAGTCACAAACCGCCAACAACAAGGGAAACCAGGCTTCCTTTTTTCTTGCAAGGTCCGCATCCACAAATACGCAAAGCAGACCCAATATGGCACTGTGGTAACTTCCAGAGAAGGCAAACAATCCCCTTCCCCCACAGGGTATCAGAGGAGAAAGCAATGATCATATTTGATATGAAGAACATGCTTTCTGAGCTCTTTTCAGAGATACTAGCAACTTTAATTCCTCACTTTTTTTTTTTTTTTTTTAGTTTGGGCAAAGAACGGGCCACATTGAAAATAAAATGTATGAACTTGCAGTTGCACACAACTGATAAAATCCAAGAGCCTGAAATCACTATAATCTGAAATCAGCTGAAAACAAATCAAGAAGGGATAATCGTAAATTTATTTTTTTATCGTGTGAAAGAGTGCATCTTAAAGTGATAATGGATTTTCTGATGAATGTAAAAAGATTGCTAAAAAAAAAAACACTTTGAAGCACATATCTTGAGGAATCTATCTCCCAATCCCAAAACTATGGACATTATACTGTTAAGAATACAGGTATAGGGGCGGAGCCTGGCAGCCAAGATGGACAGACGTGCTGTCCTTTAGCTCCAGCACGATCCAGCACAAAGAACCCTAAAACTACAAAACCCCACGCTGGTTACAGCAAACCACCCACGGAGGACTGGCCGGTAAAGAGTGGGAACAAAATGACACTGGGAAATCTGTGCCAACAGCAAAGAAACTGAGGCATAGGGCTGTGAGGCCTAGCATGTGTGGTGACCTGATGCCTGGGGGAGGCGGCCGATCTCCCGACATGGGGCTCGCTCCACACGACAAACCTCCAGCCGACCCGCTACCCCCCCTATGGACCGGCGGGGGATATCCTGGTCCCCACTGGGGAAGCCTTACCTACAAGAGGGGCATCTCCCGATGCATCGACTGCCGCATGGCGCGCCTAAGATGGCCGCCGAGCCTGAATGCATGACCCTCTCGGAGAGCCCTGAGATCCAAGCCTGGAGAGCAAACTTCGAGAACAGATTTGATATGGTGTGCCAAGCCTTCTGGGAACGCATCCATCAACGTACCCAGGATACCGTCGTGCCTGCAGATCCAGGGATCCCAGCTCCTACCTTGGAGGGACGCGAGTCTAGGTCAGGTACTTTCAAGAAGGGGAAGCCCACCAACCGCATACGCAGCCTACAGTAACCTCACAACCCGAAGATACCTTGGGCGAGCTGTATCTTTCCGACTATCTAAACAGAAACTCCCTTTGAAGATAATTCCTGACCTCCCGTACACACAGACTTAATCAAGCACATATTAAACAGATATATATATATATATTTTCCCCAACACCCAGAAAAAAGGAGACAAAAGCTCCCGACGCAAACAGGGAAGACTCTTCCTGGTGCACAGAAACCGGAGAGAGCCAAGCTCCGACGCTGCGGCCCATACCCAGCCACCCATCCGCAATACGATACCGGGCCCCACCAAGAAACCAGTGGACTCATGCCTTCCAAGGTCGACAGCCTGCCACAGATAGGCGTCGGTTAAACAGCCTCATGCAGGTCCCTTGGGGTCAAGCTTTATATTAAGGGCTTGGGATAAATTGACTTGCTGCTCCACCATAAGCAATAACTCTGCTAGCCTAGTTTCTCCCTCTGCTCGATTTATTGTGGGGGTGCAACCCAGTGGTTATTTTATTTTATTCCATCCTGCATCTTATCTAACCGTATAATGCATTCATTTGTTATGTTTTACTTTATTTAGCATCCATGTGAGTAAAATCCATGGCGTCCAAGCAAAGTTGATGTTCCTTACATGTTATCTACGTTATACCTATCGTGCCTAATAACTTGCATGACTTTAAACTACTAATCCCATTTAAGCATCATCCGGTTTACTTACAAAAAATGTGCAGTACAATCCCATGAATACTCTAATGTTAAATGCAAATGTTTTAAAAGAAAAAAAGTGCTGTGAACCTGACATATTATGTACGCTATTAGATAATCTTTTGTGATGCCCAGCGCAATGTCTCTGTTAATGTGTATATCCTGCAAAGCACTCCAAAAATAAAGAATTAAAAAAAAAAAGAATACAGGTATAGTTTTCCTTTCATTTCTGCTTAACTCTTTGAATGGCTACAAGTCTCTAAAGTACCCGATCAACCTTGTTTCAGCTAATTATATCATAGTGTGGGCTTCTTGTAAATCTTAATTGGACTAATGGACTAAATTTTTTTTTTCACCCTGGGCAGACATAACACTTTCAAAATATGCTTATTACCCAGACTCTTCTACGTATGTAATGCATTACATTTAAAGTACCCAACAACACATGTTTCTGATATACATGCCCAGATGATAAAATTTATAAGGGGAGGTAAAAGACCTAAAAATTATTACTACTTTAACAAGATCATGTTGATAGAGAGGGCTGGGAGGACCCAATGTTTTGTTTTTTTAAAGCAACTATACTGGTATTACGATCTACAAAGGGACCCCAATGGGTATATCTATTAAACCTCATACTATTTGTAATGTTATTCTAGCTTTCCGGCCTAACCTTACCAAACTTATCTACTCATCTTGATATTTACTTTATGGTATAGACATAGGCAGCAACTCTGAACGGTGACTGCTTTGCTGTACCTGTTGCCTACTTTTAACTTGAAATTCTGGAGTAATCCCTCCCTAACACACATCATACCATATCACACAATTCCATGACTATCACACCTTTCAAAGTAAATATCCCCCCTTAGACCCAGTGCATTAATCTTATCTACAATGTTATTATTTAATACCTACCTTTTACCCAAGTATATCCTTCTAGAACAGGCTTCTAACTCTGGAACGCTGAATAAAACATGTAAAGCAATGTCCACGTGCTACCACTTGTTACGTTCCCAAACTTCAGCATTTCAAAAATGCTTAGCACAAACGTGTATCAGATTTAAATTGCACAAATTTGTCAATGGCACCAGATTTATATCCTGCATAAGGGATTAACCCACTGTGTGATGCATTGTGAGCAACATTTTCTATATATGGTACATTGTACCGACTAGAAGACCCCAAATTTCCCTGTTTTGTCTAATGCATGTTGGAGGTGCCACGCTGACTTAGGAACTTTGATCCACATCTGGTGGTCTTGCCCTATCATTAAACCCTATATACATTCCATTGTAGGGCAAGTAACGGGATTGTATGTATCCTTTTCTCCACAGACCAACTGAAAATAATTTAAAATATTACATTGACAGTCAACTGGCACAAAGCGAGACTGTGGATATCACTTCATCCCCCTCAATTCAATTAGTGATCCTGTGTATTGACAGAAATAGCATGTATAAGCGCAACTTTACAGCTACTTGTACTCCTAATCAGGTGTCTCAGGAAGCCTGGAATATGTGGGAGACCTGAAAATTGGGTAAAGGTATCGCTGTGTGATACCTTGTATTTAATTATTTGAATAAAAAGGAAATAATTCAGTTTGATTGGCCACATACCTGTTTCATACTATGTACCTGTAATGACATTGTGTGCATGTGCCAAGTACCAGTACATATAAATTGCCGGATTACTCTAGCAAATGTTATCCTCTTACTCAATGTACCATGTTGACTGTATATTGACTGTGTAATGTAATTTAGTGTAATCCATATAATGCCTATCATTTGTTACCTTCTCCACATCTCTTTTCTGTACCCCCTTTATGTTAAAACTCAATCAAATTTAAAAGATTACAAAATCTAAGTGACGTAAAATTCACTGTTGTCCATATAGCTCTTCAGAGAGGTCTAGTATATTTGGAGATTTGAGATCCAGTGGCAATGTTAGGAAGGTTTTAAGATCTTGAGTGTCAGATATTGCAGTTTATATTTTAACCCCAAACCCTTCAGGTCAAGAACTGAGTCTTGGGGGCGGGGCCAGGCCTGGGAGCTGGTCAGCAGCCATTTCTGAGAGCTCCTGTCCTAAAACCTGAAAAAACACTCAAAATCTAGCAAATTACTAATAAGTTACCGGCTGACATGACAGAAACAAGCTGAGGAGTATGCCTGCTTTCGATTGATGCCCGTCTGATACTGATCTCACCTGGGAAAAGGCTTTATTGGAGCCTCGGGCCTACATCCTAACAATAACAGACCCTGCTCTGGCTGGGGAATGTGGAAAGAGCCTGTATGATCCATCAGAGACACCCAGACTGCTGAATTATAACGAGGATGACAAGCAGTAGCTAATTTGAGACGGCAGGCGCCACGGCCCCGCTCCCCCCCCCCTCAGGCCGGTGGGGGTTATCCCGGCCTACTGTTTGCTGTTATCAAGTTTGACAAGTTTAATTTTTTTTTTTTTTTACATTGATGGCCCTGCATATACTCACTAAGCATGAAGCATGAAACAAACACTCTGCGAAGCCTACGTGCTGCACTGACACCTGAGGGATGGAGGGGGCTCTGGGGGTGCTGCGCGTGGGCAGCGGGGCCTGACATGCTGCCGCCGCGGCACCCGTGAGGTCGACTGGCAAGAAGCCGGTGCTCCGGGACTGTGCCACGCCGAGATCGTGGAGCCGTCACCTCTAGGCTTTGTGGGGGGCCTGAAGGAACTTGTCCCCAGAGCTAGGAGCCCCGGGGTACCGGGAAGCGGAGGCCTCTGGCGGACCGGTGGCTGTGAGGATGGCCGATACCGACCCTGAGCGGCCGGAGATGGGAGAGACAATCGACAGCCCTCATCTTACCCGGCTGGAGATTCTGGAGCACAGTGGGGGTGCAGGAGACGACCGGTGCGTGGACTTTGGAGGGGGGGTCTGGTGCGCGGGTGAATACCCGAGAGCCCGCTGGGCTGTGGAACTCTCGGCAGAAGGCCTGGCATGGCCTGGAGAACTACTGGCAGATGGCTGATGGCCCCGGGGCCGCCCGCGGAGGTACCTGTGGCGGGCCCCCTGCCTCGGTGCACCTCACACACTGCCCCCCCCCCCCTGCTGTACATGGGACAGGACGCATGCACGGCGGGAAGGACATGATAGCCATGATTATAGCCTTTGACTTATATTCCCTTTCCCGTTTTTATTTTGGCGTGACAGAACGCCTGGAGATACGTGCACCCAAAGGAGCCGAAGATGAATTCACTCCGAAACTCACGCGAGGGCCTACACGTAATCCCTATACCCCCTTACTGACTCCACAGAGAGTCTGGATATTTCTTTCCTACTTACTTACTTATTTTTTACTTTAATACATTTCATTATATCCTTAGGCTATGCTTTCTGGGGCTGACTAATGTTATTAGTTTTTTAGAAATATATGCAGGAACAGGAGTTATAATAAAATGTTTATTTAGAATGCCACCCTGATTTATGCCATCATTGATCAGATAACTTAACTCGGTATTGCAGTAAATTGCAATGTAAAAATGTGAGGGAACACAGTCTTCTCACAGCTTAAACAATTATGGCATAAATGGTCAATATGAAATACATGATGCTTTACTATGCTGTTTAGATGCAGATATTTAGGATACTTCTTAAGTTGATGGTTTATGAAATGTTTCCTCAGTAACATATGCAGCAACCGGAACCAGACTGCTAATGTGGTGGAATCTCGGTAAAAATAAATTTAGTAGGCCGAGATTACCACGTGGCATGTGTACGTGCATATGCTGACGTATCGATCAGTTGGTTGCACGAGGCAAGATACGATCAGTAGTGTACGGAGCATGTGCAAGAATACAGGATATAGTATTCCCCTCCTCCATTGTGCTGGACAAGCCATGCGGTCAAGCAGGAAGTTAATTCTTATTTTTGTTGATTGGTTAAGAGAATGTGCGGGTGGAGCTTAATATGGGAGGAGTTATATGCCTATATAAGGAGCCTGCACTATTGTCCGGGGCTCAGAACTTGCTGTATTTTTGGTGACGTTAGTCCCACTGAGTCCCGATCGGTGATCCAATAAAGAATCTCTTCCTTCCTGAAGAAACCTGTGTCCATCTCTCTGTGCTTCGCTTCCGTCAGTTTCTCCGGTATCATTTGGTGCATTGGCCGGGAAACTCATCGTTCAACGGTAGCTGAGAGGCAGAGGCGTGAGACGGTCTATCTTTGCCCACGTTCTCTACGGCTGCACCCCTGAACTTCTGCGTGGACCTCCCTTCATCTCGGCGCCACTGGTCTGTTGTCCAGGAGATCATCGGCCTCTACGTAAGAAGTGCTGGGGTGTCCCCGTCGATGAGTGTGAACTCAGGTTCAGGAACGAGGAGGTAAGACAACTGCTGTTTTAGACGGCAGACCCACTAGGGGTATACCGATTGTGCGGTAGGCCCATAAGGGGTTTGAATTGTGTATGGAATCTGCCCCCTCTGTTGGAGGGAAGGAGCGAAGGCGCACCGCTCGATCGAACGCTCTTTAGTCAGACCGTTTGATTTTGTTAGTCAGGCGGGGTTCTGGTGTAAATAGCCCTAGCCGGACACCGGTGTCTTGTCTAGACTAGCGTTCTAGGGTGTATATTTTGTTCGCTAGGTCGGAGGGACCGGGAGACTAAGCGGCGTCTGTGTAAATTCGGTTCGCTAGCTCTCAACCTATCTTGGCTAAGTGGGAAGGCGTGTAAATTTGGAACCCACTAGATTTTTGATAGTTATCGACTAAGAGGCGTCTGTGTAAATTCGGTCCTCTAGCTCGCTATATGTGGTGCTTGGGCAGTGTGGCTAACTAAAACGGATGTAGATAGTTTTAGGTAGTCCTTTCAAGGTACTGGCCAATAGTTTAGTTGGGAATTGTAAATGTGTTAAAGATTGTTTTAGTAAAGTGTATATCTTGTTAGATAGCGCGAGCTCAGCCGTCTAGCGAGAGTGTTAATAGTGTGTTGCTGTATTATAGTGCACGGTACCATAACCCTGTATATTTACTGACACTGTATATAAGTACTAATCACTGTCGTCCATTGCATGTTTAACACCATAACCACTAATAATTGTATTGTGACCTTAAATTGTGCTTTGACCTATGCTAACCGTACTGTAACCGCTATTTGTAAAAGACGATGTTACTGGGGTGTGTTATAGACGGGTAATTCATATATAGAGAATTATAGCGTGGGTGACTGTATAGTTTCGCCAAAGGGCATAATATTGATTATATAGTGACTGGTGTAACAGCTGTGCGTGTACGGGAATTCCCTGAGTGTTTATTGTGTTATTGTGTACGTTTCACTTAGTAACCGTACCACGTGGTGCTGTTGCCAGAGGAAACGGGTGTGACTGTTGAAAAGTATGTGTGTATAGTATTCGTTGTCAACGACGTTCCATTGATAAGTATGGGCGCGTCGGAGTCAACGATTCCGGATCCCTTAGGTTGTATGGTGAAGAATTTTAAAAAGGGATTCAAAACTTGTGATTTTGGGGTTAAAATGTCTCCTGTACGTTTGGTCACTTTGTGTACTAGGGAGTGGCCTACTTTGGTTGCGGCATGGCCGCCACGTGGCAGTTTGGATCCAACTCTGGTACAGCGCTTACACGTGGCTGTATCAGGTAGGCCTGAACTTTACGGGCAGTTTCCTTATATTGATTGTTGGAGACAGGCCGTAAATGACTCGCCAAAATGGATTCAGACATGCCACGAGGAGCAATGTCGCCTCATGGTGGCTAGGACTTGTTTGTCCACTAGGACTGGTGTTAGGCCCATTTTGGACACGCCCCCTGAGTCCGAGATCCCTTTGCCGCCCCCTTACTTTCCTTTAAGAGGAAGTGACGCAAATGCAGGAAGTCCTGCACCCCTCCTCTCACTGCCCTCATCCACTTCCGCTTCCTCCTCCAGTACAGAATCCACCCCCTCTCGTACTAAATCTCCCCTTCCGGAACCAGAGCCAACCCCCATTAGATCTGAATATCCTGATTTGGCGCCACTTCAGACTTCCGGTCAAGCTTCTTCTAGCTCGGCTCGAAGTGTTTTATTTACTACCTTTTCCCAAAACCAAGCTCCCACATCCTCATGCTTTATTACCCCCCGACCGGAACCTCTAACTGACGCCCCTCCACGTAGTCCCATACTAACCCGACAACTGACCGGTACCCAACAATTAAAACATTATCAGATGCCTCTTCGTCTGAATCCCGGGTCAGCCTATATCGATGCCGCAGGTCAAATGGCACATGCTGACCCAGTCTTCGTATATGTCCCGTTCACGACTACCGATCTCTTAAATTGGAAGACCCACAATTCCTCGTATACTGAGAAACCACAAGCTATGACCGATCTGTTCACCTCAATAGTTCAGACACATAACCCGACATGGGCTGATTGCCAGCAGTTATTAATGACTTTGTTTAACAATGAGGAAAGGACAAGGATTAACCAAGCGGCCATTAAAGCGCTAGAGGATAGAGCCCGTGCTTTGAATCAAGCCAATCCAGCAGCATGGGCCGCAACACATTATCCTAACACCGATCCCGACTGGAATGTAAATGGTGCTGATTTGGTTCAACTCAGAGCCTATAGAGACGCTATAATTGCTGGCATGAAAGCCGGAGGAAAGAAAGCCATTAATATGTCGAAGACAGTTGAGGTGATTCAGAAAAGTGATGAAGCGCCCAGTGTCTTTTATGACCGATTATTGGAGGCATACCGCTTGTATACCCCCTTTAATCCGGAAGACGCAGATAATTCCCGAATGGTGAACTCCGCCTTTGTCAGCCAAGCTTACGGAGATATTAAGCGCAAGCTACAGAAGTTAGAAGGGTTTGCAGGTATGTCAATCACCCAACTAATGGAGGTAGCGAATAAAGTATATATGAACAGGGAAACAGAAAGTAAGAAAGAGGAAGAGCGCAAGATGCGTAGAAAGGCAGATATGCTAGCGGTAGCGATCGCAGGCGTAGATAGACGGGGCCCAGATAGAGGCGATAGTAAGTGGAATGAGGAACCTTTAAGTAGAAATCAGTAGGGAAGAAGGGCATTGGAGAAATGAGTGTCCGTGAAGAGAACAGTATGAGAGAGACAGACCTAGGACAGGTTATGGAAACTTTAGAGGCAGAGCGAGAGGTAGAGGAGGTCCCGGAGGGAGTAATGGTAGTAGAGGGAGCAATGGGAACAGAGGAAGTGTTAGGGAAGATAGGTATTTTCCAGCAGCGCAAAGGTCCCGCGATAGAGAAGGTAGGGACTTTGTAGGATTGGCTGACACGGTCATGGAGGACTATTGATACCGACCGGGCTCCATCCCCCTTGGTCGAGCGGAGCCTATGGTCGATGTATCAATAGGGGGAAAAAGGAGTGCGTTCATGATCGACACTGGTGCTGAACATTCAGTGGTGACTAACCTAGTTGCTCCTCCATCTGGAAGGACTATTACTGTGATAGGAGCAACTGGAAGAAGTGCTGAAAAACCGGTTCTTAAAAGTCGACTCTGTACATTGGGAGGCCACGTAGTAAAACATCAATTCCTTTATATGCCTGAATGTCCAGTCCAATTGCTGGGACGTGATATGCTATCTAAATTACGTTCCTACCAAATGGAACAACATCCTTAAAGTTTAATGGACCTTCAGGTATTATGACATTATCCGTACCAAAGGAAGAAGAGTGGCGACTTTATACAGCGTTGACTAGCCAAAACCCTAGGAGTGATGAATCCTTATTTAACATACCAGGAGTTTGGGCAGAGAACAACCCACCAGGACTGGCCCGCAATATTCCACCTATTAAAATTGAACTAAAACTTGGGGTTTATCCAGTGAGCCTAAGACAATACCACATCCCGCAGAAGGCTAAGAAGAACATCCAATCTTATCTGGATAAGTTCATACGGTATGGTATCCTAAAATTCTGTACTTCCCCCTGGAACACCCCATTGCTGCCTGTTCAAAAGCCCGGTACAGATGAGTATCGACCTGTGCAGGACTTGAGAGCAGTCAATGATGCGGTTGTTAGTATACATCCAGTTGTACCCAATCCATATAACCTGCTTGCTTTAATTCCGGGCGGGGCTACTTACTTTACAGTATTAGATCTCAAAGATGCCTTCTTTTGCCTCCGAATTGCCGCAGAAAGTCAATGTATCTTCGCTTTCCAATGGGAAAATGCTGTAACGGGCTCAAAACGCCAAATGACCTGGACAAGACTGCCCCAAGGGTTTAAAAATTCACCTACCCTATTTGGTTCAGCTATAAGTCAAGATCTACTGGATTTCGAGTCCATCCCAGGAGAGTGTGTATTGTTACAATATGTAGATGACTTGTTGATAGCAGCAGTTACAAAGGAAATATGTCAGCAAGCAACGCACGATCTACTACACATTCTCTGGAAGGCAGGATACAAGGTGTCTAGAAAGAAGGCTCAGTTGTGTTTGCCAACTGTCAAATATCTGGGATTCCATATCTCTGAAGGTCAAAGAATTATGGGGCCAGAGAGAAAAGAAGCTGTGTGCCAAATACCGATACCCAAGAATAGAAGACAAGTGCGAGAATTCTTGGGGGCAGCAGGCTTCTGTAGGATATGGATTCCCAGCTACGCAATACTGGCAAAACCTCTGTATGCAGCTATCAAAGGTACAGAGCACGACCCCTTCTTATGGACTCAAGAACAGCAAATGGCATTTGAAGATGTGAAGAAGGCTTTGATGAGTGCCCCAGCATTAGGTCTACCTGATCACACACGACCATTCTACCTGTATGTACATGAGCAAAGAAGAATGGCTGTGGGAGTATTGACACAGTACTTGGGATCATGGCAAAGACCTGTTGCCTACATGTCTAAGCAACTGGATGCAGTGGCCAGCGGACTTCCACCTTGTCTAAGAGCCGTAGCTGCAGCCGCCCTGCTAGTAGCTGAAGCCGATAAACTCACTCTGGGTCAAGAACTTTATGTACGAGTCCCACATGCAGTACAGACGTTGTTGGATTACAAAGGAAATCATTGGTTTAGTAACAGCCGTATGACCAAGTATCAAGCAATGTTGTGTGAAAACCCAAGAGTGCATTTAGAGACTGTAAACACCTTAAATCCAGCTACCCTTTTGCCACAACCTACTGAAAGTCAACATGATTGTTTGGAAGTAATGGATGAAGTATTTTCAAGTAGACCAGATCTTCGTGATTTTCCCATCCAGAACCCCGATGTTCAATATTACACCGACGGCAGTAGTTATGTGAAAGAAGGGATCCGCTATGCAGGATATGCAGTAACAACAATTGACAAGGTGATAGAAGCTCGGCCACTGGCGAAAGGAACATCAGCACAAAAGGCAGAATTGATAGCACTGACACGAGCGTTACAATTGGCTGAAGGTTTAAGAGTGAACATCTACACGGACTCCAAGTATGCGTTTTTAACCACTCATGCCCACGGAGCTTTGTATAAAGAAAGAGGACTATTGAATTCATAAGGCAAAGAAATCAAGTATGCAGCTGAAATCCTACAACTATTGGAAGCAGTGTGGGAGCCGAAAGAAGTCGGTATCATACATTGTCGAGCGCATCTGAGAGGAGATGGTGATGTAACCAAGGGAAATCGGATGGCAGACAGTACAGCTAAGCGTGCCGCTGAATCGGGAAGACAGGAATATGTGGGGCATATAGCTGCTCTTATACCAACTCCACTGTCTCAATGGACTCCAGTTTATACAGCTCAAGAAGAGGAGTGGTTAAAGACTGAACCTGGAAAGTATTTGGAGAACAAATGGTATCAGTTAGAAGATGGAAGAATAGTCATTCCAGCATCACTAGCGGTAGAAATTGTCCAAAACTATCACAACGGGACACATTCTGGGAGAGACAGCACAGAAGAATCTCTCAGAAAACATTTCTACATACCAAGATTGTCCAACTTGACTCAGGCCATTGTACGAAGATGTGTAACGTGTGCTAAAAATAATGCAAGGCAAGGACCAGTAAAGCCACCAGGAGTCCAGTTTATGGGGGGACTCCCCATGTCCGATTTACAAATTGACTATACAGTGATGCCTAAATCGGGTGGACATCGTTACCTGCTGGTAATTGTGTGCACCTATTCAGGCTGGGTAGAAGCATGTCCTACTCGTACAGAGAAAGCAGGAGAAGTTGTGAGATTCCTGCTACGAGAAATAATACCCCGATATGGACTACCCTGCTCTATAGGATCGGACAATGGTCCAGCTTTTGTTCATCAGTGCCTACAACAACTGACTCATATGCTTGGTATAAAGTGGAGGCTTCATACGGCATATAGACCCCAGAGTTCTGGTAAGGTAGAGAGAATGAATAGAACTATTAAGAATCAGTTGGCTAAAATGTGTCAGGAAACCCAACTTAAGTGGAACGTTCTCTTACCCATAGCTCTATTGCGAATCCGCAGTACCCCTACCAGAAGGATGGGCCTCTCTCCTTTTGAAATCATGTATGGGCGACCACCTCCCGTACTTGGTAACTTAAGGGGGGATTTGAGTCAGTTGGGAGAAGGAATTACCCGGCAGCAGGTTGTAGAGTTGGGAAGACTATGGAGGAGGTACAGAAATGGGTACAAGATAAATTACCTGTGAATATTTATCCCCCAGTTCATAGTTACCACCCAGGAGATCAAGTGTGGATTAAAGAGTGGAATAATGTACCGTTAGGGCCCAAGTGGAGAGGTCCTTATGTTGTTCTTTTGTCTACCCCTACAGCGATAAAAGTAGCCGAAGTGACTCCGTGGATACATCACTCCAGGGTTAAACTAGCAGCAGTCGATTCTTGGCAAGTTACAGCAGATCCAGAGAATCCCTGCAAGATCCGGTTAAAACGCACGACTCAGTCGGAGTAACGAGGAACTTTGTGGATTACAAATTTTATTGTTACAGAGATTTGGTGAAGTGAGTGTTTAGACGGCCATAATAAAGCCTGTCCGCTCACCGACGTATAGTGTATAAGCCAGGGAAAGTCTCGAAGGGACTCCTGTGAAGACGAGCAGAACTCCATTCCCTGCAGCCCTTACATCCTGGAAGCTGAGGTGCCTTCGCACGGACGAAGACTGAGGATGACGACGAAAGAAGTGCTTATAATAATGTTTATTTATGTGTATTTTTATATTCAGGAAGGTAGAGGTACCGACACTCCTAGCTGTGAGGTATGCATTAAGACTACAAGAACAGGTAACCATATTTCCCAAACCCTAATTTGGCATTCACAATACGAGTGTAAAGGAGATGTATCAAGATGTAGATACCTAAATATAGAATATAGTGTGTGCCATTTAGGAGTAGGAGAACCTAAGTGCTTCAGTCCGGAGTATCAACCTCGTACAGTTTGGTTGACTCTCAGGAATGGAGATCCTCAGGGGACCCTAATTAACAAGACGGTGTTAGAATCCGTACATTCTTCGGGTGTTCTGCTATTTGATGCATGTAAGGCGATATCAAGTGGTAGAAAGCCATGGAATGTATGTGGGGATCTTAGATGGGAGAGGACGTATGGGTCTAATGATAAATATATTTGTCCCAGTAGTAAAAATAAATATGTGAGTCCTAGATGCCCAAATAGAGATTATAACTTTTGCCCATATTGGTCTTGTGTGGGGTGGGCAACTTGGGGACAGACAGTAGACAAGGACATAATAGTGACTAAGTTGCCTACCAGCCCATATTGTAAGTCTATGGAATGCAACCCAGTCCATATACTTATAAATAACCCCGACAAGTTCTTAGACAAGTATGGTCATTTATTTGGGTTTCAAATATATGGGACGGGTTTAGATCCTGGGACAGTATTGCTTATAGGGATAGAGACTGATACGGTATCCTCCCAAACTCATCAAGTATACCATTCCTTTTATGAAGAGATGAGTATAGATAATAAGATCCCCCATAATGCTAAAAACCTGTTCATTGATTTAGCCGAAAGTATTGCCGGTAGTCTTAATGTTACCAACTGCTATGTGTGTGGAGGTACTAACATGGGAGACCAATGGCCTTGGGAAGCAAAGGAGGTAATGTCCGGTTCTGAGGCAGTTGACCAATTAATATCTACACAAGCCGATTATCATATGAGTGTTAGAGGTAAATCTGAGTGGAGATTAAAGACCTCCATCATAGGTTATGTTTGCATAGCAAGGAAAGGAATGATGTATAATACTTCTGTAGGAGAATTAACTTGTCTAGGGCAAAAAGCTTATGATGATGATACAAAGAATACAACTTGGTGGTCGGCTTCAAATGTCTCAGAACCATCTAACCCGTTTGCTAGATACGCCAATTTAAAGGATGTGTGGTTTGACCTATCCATCACATCTACCTGGAGAGCCCCAGCAAATTTGTACTGGATCTGTGGTAAGAAAGCCTATTCGGAGTTGCCACAGGACTGGGAAGGGGCATGTGTGTTGGGTATGCTCAAACCATCCTTCTTCTTGTTACCTATTGAAACAGGTGAGACTTTAGGTGTTAAAGTGTATGATGTGAATCATAGGAAGAAAAGGGGACCCATAGAGATAGGCGCCTGGGAAGATAATGAATGGCCTCCCCAGCGTATTATAGATTATTATGGGCCAGCCACGTGGGCAGAAGATGGTACCTTTGGTTATAGAACCCCTATTTATATGCTCAACCGTATTATAAGATTACAGGCGGTGGTTGAGATCATTACTAACGAGACATCACAAGCGCTCAATCTTCTAGCGAAGCATAATACCAGGATGAGGACAGCAGTCTACCAGAATAGATTAACCTTGGATTACCTTTTGGCAGTAGAGGGAGGTGTATGTGGGAAGTTTAACCTGAGCAATTGCTGTCTTCAAATAGATGACGAAGGGCAAGCAATAGCTGAGCTTACTAGCCATATGGTTAAACTAGCGCATGTGCCTACTCAGGTATGGAAAGGGTATAATCCAAGTAGTTGGTTTGGTAGCTGGTATGAGTGGTTTGGAGGGCTTAAGGCAGTGGTAGGTGGAGTCCTACTGATTTTAATGTTGTGTCTACTCCTGCCGTGTCTTATACCCTTAGTAGTTAGGTCTGTGCAAAGCCTGATAGAAAATATAGCAGAGAGGAAGGCTGCTGCACAGATAATGGCAATTTATAAATATGAGGCTCTAGATCAGGGAGAACCAATGCAGGAAGATGAGTGTTGAAGATTCACATCATAAGATAAGTCTGGTCTGGTTCAAGGTAACTTGCGGTGTATGCAAACTAAGGTTAAGTGATGCCTCAAGTAATTGTGAAATATCAAGAGGCATCAAAGGGGGGAATGTGGTGGAATCTTGGTAAAAATAAATTTAGTAGGCCGAGATTACCACGTGGCATGTGTACGTGCATATGCTGACGTATCGATCAGTTGGTTGCACGAGGCAAGATACGATCAGTAGTGTACGGAGCATGTGCAAGAATACAGGATATAGTATTCCCCTCCTCCATTGTGCTGGACAAGCCATGCGGTCAAGCAGGAAGTTAATTCTTATTTGTGTTGATTGGTTAAGAGAATGTGCGGGTGGAGCTTAATATGGGAGGAGTTATATGCCTATATAAGGAGCCTGCACTATTGTCCGGGGCTCAGAACTTATTGTATTTTTGGTGACGTTAGTCCCTCTGAGTCCCGATCGGTGATCCAATAAAGAATCTCTTCCTTCCTGAAGAAACCTGTGTCCATCTCTCTGTGCTTCGCTTCCGTCAGTTTCTCCGGTATCACTAACTCTGCCCATAGTGTGTTGTTATTATCAGTACTTCCTGTGATATATGCAGCTGCCTCCCTGGGAGGCTTACCTTTTTTTTTTTTTCCTTGCATAGCAACCTCTCACCTAGATACTCATGCACCACTGGCATACGCTCCCAGAGGCTGCCAGTGATATATTTTTTGTTTTTTATTTAAGTTTAGTTTACTTGGTTTACTTTTTATTTTTTCACATCGAAAATGCAGACATAAGATTCCAGCAAATATGCTTTATTATGAAGGTTAATCAAAATATGCTATCACTTACTAACTTAGCGTACTAAAGCATTAACTGGTACCATCAGATTGTATAAGCATTAACATTACTTTATTAAACCGGACACATAGAGCCTTTATAACTAATACTTAGGCGTATTTAGGCTTAGCTCAAGAATGATGGTAATTGCTACCTGCCCTTAATATTATTGCAGAAACCGGAAAAGTGTCCCTGCACACACATAATTAGTTTTCTTATTATAACCACCATCTTAGACACAGGCACATGCCTCATCTGTGAGAATACCATGTAGAATGTTAGTTATGTATTACGATTATCTTGTCCCACTGTACTTAACTGTAAGCACCTATCATTGACCATTCCTTATTGTCTGTGGACATGTCTGAATTGCGCCTTATGAGACTACATACACCATGTTCTGAATAACGTATTGTAACATTCCTGTTATTGAAAAAAAAACAAAAAAAAACGCTTGAATGAAGAAAAAAAAAAAAAAGAACTGAGTCTTGAGGCTGGAGGATGCAAGTGTGCTGACTGTGGAGTTCCAAATCGCAGGGTCAGACTGGGTAACTGAAATACATACTAAGATTCTAGAACGGTTTAACCCCTAAATTTCCTCCAGCGCAGTTCTCAGCTCCCCAGAGCTCTGCATCTGGCTTCTAAAAAAAATTTTCAGGAAGTGTGGAGTGCCGCCGGACAGGGGCGCTGATGATTGGCTTATCGTGGCTAGCTGACGTTCTCAGCCAATCAGTGACTCCACATTGACAAAACTGGCTTGAATAAGGTTTCTTTGCAAGCCAATTTTGTGAATGGGGAGTCACTGATTGGCTGAGAGCGTCGGCTGACCACTCTCAGACAATTATCACCACCCCTGCCTGGCGGCACGCTTTGCTTTCTGTAACGGACCGTTTCAGCATAAAAGGGGAAAAAATCCGTTTAGGCGATAATCCCCTTTTCTAGAGACAGGCACAGCTACTGCAGAACACCAAACTCCCGATCTGGATACGAAATAACACTCCGAACTGGAACAGCTGAACAAGAAAAGCATACAATCCGCTTACACTCTTGGCAGTCAGCTTACAATCCAATTCCCCCCAAGAACGAGACGACACTTCATTTTGAGGGTTAAGCAGGAACTCAGGACTGGGACGCCCAGTCTGGCTTTTATTACAAACAGGTACATACAGGACACTCCCAGGGGGAGGATGAAATTAACCAATCACAGGGATGTACCTCCCACACATTTCCTCCCCTTAGATTAGCACTTAATATATTTATACCGTACACCCTTTTCCCCTATTCCTGGATGTACCCCAAATACATGTGCTACACCTCCAAAACAGGTATCCCCTGATAGCCCTTATTCAGGGGGACAACATATGCAAGAATCAGGTCATTCGGATGAATGGTTCGGGAGATATGAGGTTCCAAAGATTTGACCGACCGCATGGGTAAAGTATCCGAAAACAGTTCCATGCATTTTGGCCCTGCGGTCGGTCACAAACAAGTGAATGAAACAGACGAATTACTGGTGTTATAGAGACTAAGGGGGATTCGCATGAATCCCCTAGTTCGTACGTTTCTTTCTACCGAACGGCGGGCCGTTCGGTAGTTTCCCCACGAAATCCTGGAAGTCTGGAGGTCTCAGCGGTGTTTGCCTAGTCGAGTGTCCGATTTCAGTTCCAGACACTCGACGGCAAAACACCGCTGTTCGGTAGTTTAAGATGGCCGCCGCCACGTGTTTGTTTCCCGAATGGCGGCCACCCAGAGGACAAAGACCACACTACACTGATTGCCAATTACCCGTTTGCAACATTGTTGCAAACGGTAATTGGAGGCACACTTAGTCCTGGGTGGTCTGGTTGTTCGGTAGTTTCCTCAATACAATGAATGGAGTGATTCTACCGAACAATCAGATGAATGCTGCATATATATATAACCCAGGTTAACTGCATACAAAAATACATACATGACATTAAAGTATTAAAGGCAGGATTACTGTACTACGCTCCACAGTCTTAAAGGTACAGTATCCCAAAAGTCCCCATAGATCCACGGATGGCCCTTAAAGGCCCAGTAGCAGTAATATACATTATTACATGCCCCAATATAGTTTTTCCAGTACAATATGTCCAGGGGCCATAGTCGCAGGGCAGGAGGCTAGCAACCAGGCTTCTCCAGTTCACAGTGGCGAAGTTGGTTTCGCCACACTTTCTAAAACTAAAATTTCAGTTGTCGAATTCTGCGCTGCGGGGAGCTGAGATCGGCACTGGGGCAACCTCACAGATAAACCGGTTTAACCCCTTCAGGAAATAGTGCGCACTGGGCCTCCTGGCACCATAACAACTTCATTATTACCAAAGTAGCAAATTGGGAAACATTCCCCAACTCTGTTACAGCCTAAATTCTGACATTCTGCTAGGAATTCTCCACAATTCAGAGTTTAGTGAATGAACCCCAGCTTTTTTTTTTCCCGCTGTTCTTATGTAATAAAGTTGTGGATATTTAAAAAAAAAAAAAAAGGACCCACAAACGGACATTCCCGTGTAAAGGCAGGATTTACGCGCACCATAGAGATTACGTTGAAGAGCCGCTCTAGGAGACCAGTGACTCTATGGTACAGTCTGATGTATATGTCAGACTAGGACGCGACCCTTCAGTAAAGAATGAGCCAATCGGAAGAGAGAACACATTCCTGAATCGGAGAGGTGGTCGGGGATTGGTCGTGAGAAGGCAATAGGCTGCGCGTGACGGGATGGTGACATGAAGTAGGCGGCTTAGTGGAGCAGCTGCGCATGCGCGGAGTGGTGTGAGACGCAGAGACCTTCAGCTGGGGACAGGTGATAAAGGGGCAAATGGATCGGGGGTCCGGGGATTGCTGGCAGTGCATGGGGGACACACTGGGCAATGATACTGCGCTAGGTGCATGCTGGGAGTAACTATATCGCTATCAGTATACACACACACCTTGTATTTTATGGTTAATGTTATTAATGGGGAGTGCATGATCCAGGGCTTCATTATTAATGTATGTCTGCCAATACCCGGCTACCGTGTATACAGTAATACAGCTACAGCGCTCCCCGGGTACTCTGTGCTATTCAGTGATATCAGTATGGGTGTGGTGGGCATTTATAAATTATCATCTATTCACTAAAAATCGAATTACAGCGACCAGAAAGGAGACCTTCAATATTTAGGCTAAAATAGCCCAGCTGTGACTGCAGCTGACAGAGAGAGAGTTGTTCCAGGTTTGCAATTCTGATTTTTAATTCACTACAATTTTTAGAATGCAGGGAATACATTCTCTAATTTTAGCATTTTTCCTTTGATTTGAGAGAATAGTGTTCTGACACCATAACTAATAGCCTGAATCCTAACTAAAAATAAACAGAGATTGACGAATCTACATATCTTACATGCCTGTTAACAAAGAATATGTTAATATGTACTGTAATTGTTTCAAATACCTTTTTGTTAGAGGTTAGACTTGCATAGCATAGTGACCATAAGATAGTGGTGTGATCCTTATTTATGAGAATCGGTAGGGGGTGATGTTTTACTGTTTGATATGCCATAGGGTTGTGTTACATTAAAGGCAATCAGAGGGGGGTAGTTATGTGGTGTCAGCTGTAGCATTCTGTTTCCAACAATACATGTTTTAGTATATAAACCCCTCTGTCTCAAGTGCAAAGCATTGTGGTTCCAATCACAATCAGTTCCTTTTGATTATCCCTGGAACCAGATTTTTGGTTATGGTAGAATTCCTTTTAAGAATGTGACTCCAACAGGAGTTGGTACGTGCAAGTTTGACTTTTAATAAATAGACACAGTAACCCATTACCTACCAAGATGCAGTTGTAAAGAAGCATGACTAGTTGCATGTCAAAAGTCTAGCAAGGGCCAAAAAAAACAAGGTTTAAAGGGACACTATAGTCACCTGAACAACTTTAGCTTAATGAAGCAGTTTTGGTGTATAGAACATGCCCCTGCAGTCTCACTGCTCAATCCTATGCCATTTAGGAGTTAAATCCCTTTATTTATGAACCCTAGTCACACCTCCCTGCATGTGACTTGCAAAGCCTTCCATAAACACTTCCTGCCCTATTTAGGCTTTCTTTATTGAAAGTTCTGTTTAATTAAGATTTTTTTTTATCCCCTGCTATGTTAATAGCTTGCTAGACCCTGCAAGAGCCTCTTGTGTGTGATTAAAGTTCAATTTAGAGATTGAGATACAATTATTTAAGGTAAATTACATCTGTTTGAAAGTGAAACCAGTTTTATTTTTCATGCAGGCTCTGTCAATCATAGCCAGGGGAGGTGTGGCTAGGGCTGCATAAACAGAAACAAAGTGATTTAACTCCTAAATGACAGTGAATTGAGCAGTGAAATTGTAGGGGAATGGTCTATACACTAAAACTGCTTTATTTAGCTAAAGTAATTTAGGTGACTATAGTGTTCCTTTAAGTTTATGTGGGCCACAAAAATACAAAAATTTTCATAGAAACGTAGGTTTATTTTGAAAAGTACAGTATAAAAAAAAAAACAGCACCCCCCCTCTACTATATCCCAGTCCCCCCCCCCCCCATATACTAAATCCCAGAACCCCCTCTAGCCAACAAGCAGACTCTACTCACATTACTGCTGCCAATATGTGACTCCGGAGTCTGGCCTCAGGTATACCCCCAAATGGCGCCGTCCGCACCCTGTGCCAAAGTGGATCCAACCGCTACTTCTTGAACCCCTGTGAAGGTGGAGCACGTCAACATCACGTTGGAATGTGACGTGACAGAGCGTTGCGTGCCTCCGTGCACCTCCAGGTCCTTCACTGTCCAGCTGCGGCCATCGCAACACTGGAAAAATACTTCCCTATTATCTGCTTCTTACTTGCACTTTCCATGCCCATTTCTAGGGTGACACTGATCTAGCCAGTCAGTGTCCTCCTTCTAGCAATCGTGGGAAAACTGCACAATTGAAACATCTTGCACTAATAACATTCTGGTACATGCACCAGACGTGGATGCGAGTTATGTGTTCACAGATTTCACTTCCGTTGCCATCAGCTTACCTGCTTTATCACTGTGCTACTTCTCGGCAAGACACTGTAGCAGCATATTTCTTATTGGAAATGCAACAGCACATGTAGCTGTTTTACAATGTATTGTTGACATGTAAGAGCATGTCTGACTTAACCCTTTAAGACCGGAGGGCGTACTATTACGCCCTGTTTTAAGCGGCTCTAAACGGCGCCGGGCGTAATAGTACGCCCTCTGGTCTTTTGTTACTTACCCGGTTGCCGGCGATCGCGGTTGGGGGGACTCCCAGGGAGCCCCCCGCAGCACGTCCATCCTCCTTCAACCCCCCCGGGGCCTTGCGAGGACCTCACAATCACATGGCCGGGTTAGCTGCCTGCTGCACTGCCAGCAGGAGGACTAACTGTAATGACAGTTAGTCCCCTTGTTGGCTGGAAATAAAATAAAATAAAATTAATAATTGAAAAAAAAAAATACTCAGAAGACTTCGCTGAACACAAATATTAGTGTTTCAAAACAGTAAAATGGATTACAACGATATCGCCAGTAAAAGTGATGTTTTTTGCATTTTTCACGCACAAACAGCACTTGCACGGACGATATTATTGCTGCAATACTTTTTACTGTTTTGAAACACAAATATTTGTGTTCAGCAAAGTCTCCCGAGTACAACAGTACCCCTCATGTACAGGTTTTATGGTGTTTTCAAAAGTTACAGCGTCAAATATAAGGCTTGTGTTTCATTTTTTCCACATTAAAATTCCCCAGATTGGTTACGTTGCCTTTGAGACCCTATGGTAGCCCAAGAATGAAAATTACCCCTATGATGGCATACCATTTGCAATAGTAGACAACCCAAGGTATTGCAAATGGGGTATGTCCAGTCTTTTTTAGTAGCCACTTAGTCACAAACACTAGGCAAAATTGGCGTTTTTTTGCATTTTTCACACACAAACAAATACTAACGCTAACTTTGGCCAGTGTTTGTGACCAAATGGCTACTAAAAAAGACTGGACATACCCTATTTGCAATACCTTGGGTTGTCTACTATTACAAATGGTATGCCATTATGGGTGTAAATTTTATTCCTGGGCTACTATACAGTCTCAAAGGCAACGTAACCAATCTGGCGAATTTCAATTCCAAATGTAACGTGCTATATTTGACCCTGTAACTTCCCAAAACACCATAAAACCTGTACATAGGGGGTACTGTTTTACACGTGAGACTTTGCTGAATACAAATATGTGTGTTTTATTGCAGTAAAAGCAAACAGTATTATGACATTGACAGTTAAAATGTCATGTAGAACGAAAAAAATGTCAATTTCTTATTTTCTGCCATTTTTTCCATATTAAATGATGTTCCATAGCTAAATATTTGATATTAAATGTAAGCCCTGTTTCCCCTGAATAAAATGATATATAATAAGGGGGGTGCATTTAATATGAAAGGTGAATTACGGTTGGACAGACATATAGCGCAAATGCCAGGTTTTGTTTACGTTTGGTTTTGTTCACAACGTGTACATTTGGCTCAGTCCTTAAGGGGTTATATGTAATATTCACTGAAATGATATACATTCCCAATAGTTGTCGTCATGTAGGTAGTGACTGTAAAGGAATGGTTTCTGTGCAAACAAACCTCATATGTATTTAAATTTACAACCGTTGATCATCCTCTCCTTATGGCTTTGGGGTTGATTCATGTCAATGATGAGAATGTTAGACAGACCAGTGGGCTGATGTCTTAAATGTCTGTCAGTCTAGTGTGCAGTTACCAGGTTTGTAAGAGTTGGCTAACTACAACCTGTAGCAGGTGGATTGTAACATATTTGCTTTGCAAGATACCCTAATTTGGTAAACAGGAGCATTTACCACAGTGCTGTCCAACTTGTTTAGTGTTTGCTTATCAGAGTGGGGATGATATGTTAGGACCAAAATACTGGAGGAAGGGTCTGATAATAAAGTCCTAAATATTTATGATTATTTTTTCAGCTTCTGTCCTCTTTCTAAAATTACTTGTGAGCTTTGATTTCATTACCCTTCATATTCCACCTCCCATTCAATTCCTCCTCTGGCATTCCTGGTATCTGGTTGGGCAGTACCATGGTCTGTATCCATGATGCCTATCACTGCTCCGTCATGCCTTCTGACAGGGAGCTGCAACACAACTACTGAAAAACTGTAACGATGACACTAAAACATTGTGGATTACTCTGGGCTGCACATAGGAGTTTTCATGCAGCTGCCAATTGGGAAGAGCTGGAATACCAACTTACTTTAACTGATCAATGCAGTGTTGCTACAGTACACAGTACATTGTTGACAGTTGCTTGGGGCTAGATTAAAGGGAACTGATATTTCCAAAAGTAACAATAGGTATCCTTCTAAGAGATTATTTACCTCCTTTCCTGCACCAGTACTCCTCTGCAGCAGCCACCAGCTCTGGTGATGTTAGCATCCAAGCTGACATCACCTGCGATATCCTCGAATCCATTGCTTCTTATAGAGATGCGTGTAGCGGCTGGAGTAGGAAGCATCTTTAGCGCTTGTCAGGCAGACATCCACTAAAGGTGTATTTAACCCTGCAATGTAAACATAGCCGTTTCTAAAACAAACAAAAACAGACAAAAGTAAAGTGACAGAATCACTGCACCCAGACCACTTAATTGCAATGAAGTGGTCTCAGTGAGTTTAGTGATGTACATGATCTTATGGGTTTGACAATCAATCACATTACCTCCATTACTTGCAGATTTGTTGTGCTTGAGAATCCATCAGGATTATTTACCAATATCTGAGTTGACAAAATTAACAAAGTATTGTAAATTGTAGGAAAAAACAGACAGAATGGAAATATTATTCCTCTCTCTCTCTCTCTCTCTCTCTCTCTCTCTCTCTCTCTCTCTCTCTCTCTCTCTCTCTCTCTCTCTCTCTCTCTCTCTCTCTCTCTCTCTCTCTCTCTCTCTCTCTCTCTCTCTCTCTCTCTCTCTCTCTCTCTCTCTCTCTCTCTCTCTCTCTCTCTCTCTCTCTCTCTCTCTCTCTCTCTCTCTCCTCTTGTTATTTTGCCTAAAATACAGTCAGTTCTCAGTATAGTGAATACCATTGTATGCGTTCCAATTAATGTCCTCTCCATTATCCTATTAATGTATTTCCGTCCAACTATTACTTACTTGCAGTCACATGTTCTATTCTATGTACCGTGTTCAGCAATTAAGAGGAGAGAGGAACAGATGGACTGATCACAAACTGAATACAATGTTTTCATGTTATTAATGACTATTTCAAGAAAAAAAGCATCCAGTGTAATGTACTGCATTCTAAATGCATGAAGCTTTTTTTTTTTTTTTTTTTTAAATCAATTTATCTCTGCAATACAACACCGAATGCAGAGAATTAAATAGGTTCACAAGAGGGTTTTATGGAGCAATATAAAGATGTTATATTGTGCTATAATGTATATTACTCCTGTAACTACACACATAAACATGTTATATGGAGCAGACTGCTCTGAGCAGGAGTAAAAGTTACAGATAACATGGATCTGTAGTTTTGAACTATAGGAGGTTATATAGGACTGTTGTAAAAGGTCAAGGCGTGTATGGGGCAGTTATTTAGAATATAAAAAAAAATTACCGGTGTGTATATACAAGCAAAAAGAAGGCGCTATATACTATCAGTGACCGTGAACATAAAATATATTACCATTTATAAGTGAAGCAATATTATAGATACTAAAGCTGCACCTTAGAGTGTAGAATAGCTCAAAACACCACTAAGTATACAGTAGGTGCGCTACAACTTTAAAATACTTATGTGTCAAGCAAAAAATATAATAATTAATAATATATTATAAAGTGCATGTGCAATGTGCAATACGTGAAAATCCAAAAGGGAGAAGTGTACACTCACAATTTATAACTGGAATATGCAACAATGGCGTTGGTTACCCCTCAGGGTGACATAAATATGTAAAACAAACACAAAAAAAAGGATCATAGGATAGTATGACTAAATATAGAAAAAAAAAAAAAAGGGGAATGAATCTCACTCACAATGGAAGAGCAGTAAAAGTCTGCTCTAACTGTATAGGCAGAAGTCCTCTTTCCTCAGGAAAAAAAAAAGAGTGCACATCCTCTCAGATACAGGCTCAATCTGTAAGCCGGCGGATTTCAGCTTTATTTATTGCGACCGTTGTTTGTATGGAGATATCTTCTGGACGGGTGACAAGAGCTTTATCACTTTTTAAATGTGTATTTACGAATAAAGTGTCTTAGAAGGATCCAGCTGCTGTCCTGATTTCTAAAGGTCTCTAAGACACTTTATTCGTAAATACACATTTAAAAAGTGATAAAGCTCTTGTCACCCGTCCAGAAGATATCTCCATACAAACAACGGTCGCAATAAATAAAGCTGAAATCCGCCGGCTTACAGATTGAGCCTGTATCTGAGAGGATGTGCACTCTTTTTTTTTTTCCCTGAGGAAAGAGGACTTCTGCCTATACAGTTAGAGCAGACTTTTACTGCTCTTCCATTGTGAGTGAAATTCATTCCCCTTTTTTTTTTTTTCTATATTTAGTCATACTATCCTATGATCCTTTTTTTGTGTTTGTTTTACATATTTATGTCACCCTGAGGGGTAACCAACACCATTGTTGCATATTCCAGTTATAAATTGTGAGTGTACACTTCTCCCTTTTGGATTTTCACGTATTGCACATTGCACATGCACTTTATAATATATTATTAATTATTATATTTTATGCTTGACATATAAGTATTTTAAAGTTGTAGCGCACCTTATTCTTTTGGACAGTTATTTAGAATGTATATTGATCAGCAGTAGGACTTAACGGGATGGTTTATTATTATTATTATTATTGCTGCCATTTATTTCATGGGGTTACATGGGGAGTGATAACAGATGGAAATGTGTGTAAGGTTATAGATGGTAATCTGGAGGGGTTTTAGGAAAACCTATTTAGTTTAGAAAAACGTCGCCTGAGAGGGGATATGATAACATTATACAAATATATTCGGGGCCAATACAAACCATTGTGTGGAAATCTATTCACAAACCGGACTTTACATAGGACACGAGGCCATGCGTTTAGACTGGAAGAAAGAAGATTTCGTCTAAGGCAAAGGAAAGGTTTTTTTACTGTAAGAACAATCAGGATGTGGAATTCTCTGCCTGAAGAAGTGGTTTTATCAGAGTCCATACAGATGTTCAAACAGCTACTAGATGCATACTTGCAAAGACAGAATATTCAAGGATATAATCTTTCAATGTAGGGTAATAACTGCTTGATTCAAGGATAAATCTGACTGCCATTCTGGGGTCAATAAGGAATTTTTTGTCCTAGCTTGTTGCAAAATTGTGCTTCAAACTGGGGTTTTTTTTTTTTGTTTTTTTTTCTCTTTTGGATCAACAGCAAAAAACAGGTGTGAGGAAGGCTGAACTTGATGGACGCAAGTCTCTTTTCAGCTATCTAACTATGTAACTATGTAACTATGTGAAGTGGATAAGTTAGCTTTGGATGACAAGCTCTGTTTTTCCATAATTTATTTTATTAACTTTTTTCCTTCAGTAGTCATGGCCGTGCCACCTTCCTATGCAGATCTGGGAAAGAGTGCCCGTGATGTCTTTAATAAAGGATTTGGTAAGTAGACTGCTCTTAATTACACATGGCACTTCATTTCATAATTGTTATACACTGTATATTGCACTCCATTTATATATAGGAGCTTGCCTAGTGCCAAGTTTCCAGTTTGGCTTTTATAGTATCCACTCATTGCACAATGATAAAACACTGATCTGCTGTTGTTCAGTCCAATGAAGCTCATTTTCTTATCGTGATGCTATACAGACTAATCTTGGTGCAATCAGGCGTGGAACTTTAGTAAATGGCCTGTAACATCCATTAAATGGGATTGTAACCAGTACAGATTAGTTTCAAGCATGCTGTAGGGCAAGATAGAACTCTGCATTACTAATATCCATTCATTTAAATCTGAATGTCATTCATTGGCTGACTGAGTTTGCTACTACGCTTGGCCAATTAATACATCCAGATATGGATGGGATTGATTTCATAATTTGAAGAGTGAGGGACTGAGCAGACAGTACCCAGGGGATTATCGGTCTGTGTCAAAGTACTTGTAAACAGTGTGATACTGAACTCAAGGGTGGCACTCAGACTTTTTTTAACCATACCAACTACAGTGGGCAGTACTGAGTATTATTCTTACAGTGCTCCTTCTTTTAAAACCTATTTTATCCGGGTCTCTTTAGGAGGTTTTATAATGAAATTTATTATTGCCAAAGAAATGTCCTCTTATAGGAATCCGGTGCATTTTTTGAAATAGCAACCCTACATTAAGGAGATTTCTGTTTTATGGTCTCAGGGTTTGGACTTGTGAAGCTGGAGTTGAAGACCAAGTCCTCCAGTGGGGTGGTAAGTAATTGCCTTGTACCTCGAGTTTTTGACTTCCATTGTATATGTTCTGCCTTGTTAACTGGTTCTTTTCTGTTTGCACGCTCTCCTGGAAATCCTGAAGATGGTAAGATCACAAAATTCTTCAAGGGGATTAGAGCATCAATAGCTTGTTGTGAATCTCACTGTTTGCATAGACTTTAGAAGATACACACATTTCCTTGTTCTGTACATTTGCTTACGTTTTCTTAAAAACAAACAAAAATGTATAGCTTATTAAAGCATGTATAAAATGATTTAGTTTAATTAGCTAGTTGGGAACGATCATAGGATTTTCGCAAAACTCATTTTTTCCAAGTGTGCCCAGGGATTAAGAATGTATCTAGTAAGGATGAATAATGTGAGACTTTACTTTTAGCGAAAAATGTTATTACAAATATCTCTGTCTGGGCAACATTTCAAGCAGAAGCACGTACATACAGACTCCTACGCACATGACCACTTCTAAAAGCAGAAATAGTCATGGTGGTTGGAGTAACCCTTTAGATGAGTGGGACTGTCTGATCTATCTCTCTCTCCACTGGGAGATTCTCGACTCCCTATGTACCATATATCCCTTTAATTATGTGTTCATTTTTATATGTCCATGTTCATTTTGCTTGATTTCTAAAATACTCTTCATAAAGGCTGATTTGTTAGGATAGCATTATTCTGTTGTCGTTCCTTAAGGAGTTGTGTTTATATGTTACTGCTCTAAGTACTTTGTCATGTTTATTGAAATATAAGGTGCTACAAAAAATATCTTTTTGAATCTGCATATTTAGGAATTCACTAGCAGTGGTTCATCCAACACTGACACAGGGAAGGCAACAGGCAGCCTTGAAACAAAATACAAATTGAGTGAGGCAGGCATCACTTTCACCCAGAAATGGAACACGGACAACACCCTGGGGACTGAAGTTGCCTTGGAAGACAAGGTAAGCTGTGTCTTGTGGTTTTTGGATGGGTGAAATACATCATTTGGAGGCTGAGAGGTGCAATGTGATGTCTCTTCTCTCCACACAGCTGGCTAAGGGTTTGAAGCTATCTCTTGACACTACATTTGTTCCCAATACTGGGTAAGTCATTCCCTGTACACGTCTCCTTGTTTTGAGCTATGTTGGTAATCCTCTTGCATGTAAATTTCTCACTTCCTTTATGTTTATGCTGGATTGGTTAAATGTTATTCTGTTTTGTATAACTGTTGGATTACATGATCTCTTGTTACATAACCTTTCCTGTCATTAGTGTTTTTTCCTGTCATTAGTGTTTAATTGTGTTTAGTTATCATCTCTTCTATCCTCGTATTATTAATTACTATTACTGCATTGTGCTGCACAACACCAGGTGGGCTTGCTCTGTTTATGCATGATCTAAATTCATATATATAGAGGTAGGTAACTGTTGTCTAGCTAATTAGCTGATTGCTTAGTTCTGTTGATCAAAAATATTTAATTTGGGTAAGGTGCACACACATATTAATCCGTATGTGGTGCCATTAAGGGCAAACCATTAATTCTCTGTTAGTTATGCCATTTGAATAAAGCCTTTTTCATGTAATTCCATAGTTTTCCTTTAGCATTGCATTGGATAAGTGGGAAATAGAAGCACTGTATAACATTTCTATGCTGCCTACTGATGCAAAAGACAGAACCTATACCAGTGACACACAGTGAGCCAAGATGGAGGCACCCAGTTGCAGTAGAGTTATGTATTTGAAAATATTAAATATACAAATTAAAATTTGTTTAATGGGGGGCGGGGCCGGGCCGCCATGCTGAGCGGACGCACAGAGGAAGAGCTCCTGGAAGTTTACCTGATTTGAGCCCCTAAAACCCGACAAAACACTTACCCGACAACGGGGAACTATACACCGGTGCGAGAAGCAACCCTGGTCCCGAGGAGAGGCTTGCCATGAGGTTCTAGTCCCTCGGCGGGGCGATCCCCTTAACGTAAAATGGGGACCGCTTGGGCGGTGAGCGGGGTGGACGGCCGCTGCCCAGCTATCCTGCCCACCAGCGGTACGGCAGAACCGTGAAGATGGGGGGCCCGGCCCTGTTCCCCCCCCCTCCCCCGGGCCGGCGGGGGTGATCCCGGCCCCCACCTTGTGACCCACCGGAGTGCCACGAAGCCAGCTAAGGCCCACTCCCAAAATGGCGGAGACCGCATGGAGAACTAACCTGGCGCGCTCAGAACAAACATGAGCAGTCGGAAGCACCCTCCTCTCCTGATACTGCAGGACACGAGGATCAAGTGCCAAAACCCCGTACACGAGGGAAGAGCAACACCAACGCCCATAAAGCCAGAGGGTAGCGACCCCAAAACAGAATAAAGCACTCAGGCCTTGGAATACCCTACCATGACGCTCAGCCTCCCACGGAGGGCAGAAACTAAAGGACTGACGCCTTAAAGCCACCATGCTGGGACTTTCCCCTCGTCCGAAACGGGCACCAGGGAGGACAGCAAACCCCATTGCCTCACTATAAGGACACCCACCGGGACTTTAACTAGTACCAGAGTCATCTAACCTTTCGTCCCGTTGAGGCAAGCAGACCTACACACAGACGGACCGCCCGACATGCCGCCATGGACCATCGCCCGGTGCATATGGGACATTATGGAGTGGAAATTTTAAACAAGTTAAGCATGATACCAATGTTGACACTACTGTTCAGCTCTGCTCTACACGCTCAAACTACCCACACTTTATAGCTAACACGATATCGATATGTATAACGATATAGTATAACTTAGCCTATCTTCACACAGTGTAAGAAGCATGCTATTGTATTTCATGTCTAATCGCTAACACTTTTGGTTCTCTTAGCAATCTTGCATCTGAAATTGTGTGGTTTTAATCTCATGCTGTAATACACTTATACAAAAATTTATGCTCATCTAAACTACTATACTGTCAAGATGTTCATAGACATGTTAAGCTACGTTTAAACTAATTAACTAAAAATGTGCAAGCAACCCTGTATACCCCATTGTTATAACTGGTGACAAACAGCATGAGGAATGCCGTCGGGGTACCTCGTGCATATTGTGATATCTCTTTGCACAATAAAATAAAGAATTAAAAAAAAAAAAAAAATTTGTTTAATAATGAGGATATAGAACCCTAATGTTAAACCTTCTGGGAACTGACAACCCACATATAAAATACATTTTCGAAGTCCGAAAAATTGTGACATTACAAAAAATGTATTTTGCAAATGGAGCCTTCTCATGAATGATCAATTTACTGGGAAAGATAACTGATTGAAAACCAATTTGTGCAAAGACGACCACTCAAAAATGCACTAGGATGATCGCTCACACTCTTATTTCTTTTATTACCATCAACTCCTCTTTGTTCTCTTACAGGAAAAAAAGTGCTAAACTTCGAACCTCCTACAAGAGAGACTATGCCAACCTGGGCAGTGACATTGACCTGGACTTGGCTGGCCCCACCATCTATGGCTGGGGAGTTCTGGGATACCAAGGATGGCTGGCTGGCTACCAGATGGCCTTTGACACAGCCAAGTCTAGACTGGCACAGAACAACTTTGCACTGGGCTACACAGCAGGAGACTTCCAACTGCACACTAATGTGTAAGTGAGTTGTAAACAACATCTGTATATATGTTTAATGATCCCAAAATCAGTTTGTATAACAGAGGAGGACAGGAAACCTGTAAGTTTGTTCCATGCTGTGTAATGGAGTGTATTTTAAATGTATTACACTGTTATTGCACATTTATTATGAGAGAGCTGCTGAAGTATTTTTATTCACTGATGGCATTTTTCTCTTTATAATAGTCTACCAGTATCGGTACCTACAATTATGAGGTGTCTCTAAGTAGGTGCCAGGAATATGAATGTCTTCTACTGTCTAGCTAGCACACTGTATTTTCAGATAATGGCATCATTATACTTTTGTAGCAGTTTGTTAAATATTTTCATGGTTTTCAGTATTTGCTAACTCTTTTTTTCAGAAATGATGGCACTGAATTTGGAGGTTCAATCTACCAGAAGGTCAACAAAGATGTGGAGACTTCAGTTAACTTGGCATGGAGTGCAGGCAGTAACAACACTCGCTTTGGTATTGCTGCTAAATACCAACTGGATTCCAAAACGTCTGTCTCAGTGAGTGGGGGCTATGCTTTGGTCTGTGCTCCTTTTAGTGACAAGAATGTTACTCAAACTACTTCAGGCTATTTGAGTTGCTTACAGCAAGGAAACTACCTTTTGACATTTTATAAGCATATTTATGTGTGGTACTTTAGCCTTCCTCTGCTTTTGTGTTTTATGTTTAAGTTTTTCTCTCCCTCTCTTTCTTCCATTCTAAGGCAGTATATTACAGATGATTTTATATGCTTCTAGACAGTGTTGGTTTTTTTATTTAGTTTTTTAAACAAAAGCATGCAGTTTGGTACTTGATTTGGTACATGTACTTATACAATATTTTTTTAGTGTCCCTAAAAGTCCCATAAAAAATGTTTTTATCTAGTTATTTTTATTAATAAAAATAACCACCTCCTGTCCGTTCGCACCCGTACGGCCAACTCACGGATGGCTCCCTTCATATGGAATAACCTGCCTACCACCATCAGACTCTCCCCTAGTCTTGCATCTTTTAGGAAGTGCCTTAAAACCCATCTCTTTAGGAAAGCTTATGGCCTCCCATAGTAACCTCTACCTCACATACCTGTCTCTTACTCTCTCCTCTCTCCTCCAGCTCTACCTCACTCCCACCTTATTTGATTGTGAATTCCTGTCCTATTGTGTTTTATACCCCATCTCCTATAGAATGTAAGCTTGTTTGAGCAGGGTCCTCTTCAACCTATTGTTCCTGTAAGTTTTCTTGTAATTGTCCTATTTATAATTAAATCCCCCCGTCTAATAATATTGTAAAGCGCTACGGAATCTGGTGACGCTATATAAATGGCAATAATAATAAATATTATTAATAGTTTTTTTTTTTAAAAATTCAATTATTTTTGTAAAATTATTATAAATTATATACTTGCTCAACACATATTTTTGTTTGGGGAAAAAAAAAAAAAAGAATGGCAACCTGAGTATATTTGGTTACATTCTGATGGATTGATCTGATTGCATCAGGCCCCAGGGTTATTCATTAAATTGTCTATTTATGTGGAATTCTGCAGGTTACATATTAAAATGTGGCTATTTTGACCTTGAAGCCTGCGATTCCCATAATTTCAAGTTAAGTGAGTAATGCTGACTTTCTGCAATCACATTTTTAAACAATAATTGAAATTCAATTTACAATGTTGCTAATTGCTCTGGCACTTCTGAAGGTCCTGTATATTGTGTGTATGGGGATACGTTATATCAGTCTCAATCTATTGCTTCATTTTGCCTTAGATATGTTTGGAATACTGTCCTCAGTTCCTTAACTATACCTCAATTGCGTTTTCATCTCGATAAGCTTTTCTCTCCACATTTTTGTTTTTCTAAAGTATGATACATTATATTTAATAATTTTGTTTAGGAAACGTTTAAAAATGTGTGCACGTTTTTGTTGTTTTGTTTAATGTATTTTTATATATATTAAATGTATTTTCTCTTTCTCTGCAGGCTAAAGTTAATAATGCCAGTCTGATCGGCGTGGGCTACACACAGACCCTGAGACCTGGTGAGTACTCTGTGAAAACAGATATGTTTCTGATTCATAACATAATGTGTGTTATGTCAGTATTTAATGTATGTTTCCTGATCAATCATGGCAGCATTTACTCCTGGGTTAGCTCCTGCCCTCACAGCAGAAAGGACAGGAAATAGACCTCTGAAACTGGTATAAATAGATCCTCCCCCTTCCCAGCACTTGTGTGTTATGTCAGTATTGGTGTATGTTTACTAGCTCTCTATTACATGCATTTTTTTGGTAAGATAAAGGGTAGTTCTGACCAAGGTGACGAGAGAGAGAGAGAGAGAGAGAGACACACACAGACACACACACACACACACACACGTATATTTTATTTTGTCCACCGTGTTTGTCCTGAGGAACTGAAACGTTAACTGAATGTGACACGTTTTGATGACTTACTATACTGTATACAATTTAGTGCCATCAAGCACCGGGTGCTAAAAACCGAGTAGGAGTGCAAGGTCTAGATATAGAGAATATATATATATATATTTGCATCATTGCATTTTATTAGATTCTACCTTACTAATAGGAGTGCTCACACTACAATTGTATATTTCAGGTTTTTTTCTTTACCAAGTCGCTCTTCTATGTGTGAAGCTGCCTGCAATTACTTATTATATTCAGTTTATTATATTGTTGTGTTTTGTGGCCCACTGTATATTTCATAAAACAATACATGTACTCTATTTTAAATGACCGTTTTTAATATTCAAATCCTAACCTGGTTGACAGACTTCCATGCCAAAAACTTGCATAGTGTTCTACATAGTTCAAAAATAAAAACCGGATCCAGCTGAGTATCTCACTTTGTTGTTGGATACCTTTTAATAATTTTGTAAAATGAGACTTAATATGCACAAAGTATTGTAGCGAATTAAACACTGGTCACTAGAGTCCTATCTCTTGCCTTTGTCTGATACTACTTTGTCTACCTTTTGAACTCTCTGGTGGTAGATCCTGGATAATGAGTTTTTACAGATAAGTTCCCAAAATCAACACTAACATACCCTTCTCAAAATGAAGTCATGAATATAATTTGTCATAGCATTTTTTAATTTTTCTCTTCAGGTGTCAAGCTGACTCTTTCTGCCCTAATCAATGGGAAAAACTTTAGCTCTGGTGGCCACAAGGTGGGTCTTGGCTTTGAGCTGGAGGCATAACTGGAAGAGATTCTTATGGAAGATTGTTTGGACCCCCGTCTAACCTCCCTCATGAGTTGACCACAAAACCAGCCACACAGAACATAATGAGAAAATACACAAGCAGTGCCAACATTACTCTGTAGCACCAGGAACAGCGTGTGGATGTTCAGGAGTAGGTGTTACCTTTTACTTGTGTAGACGATGTGTAAAATGCAGATATTTGGTGACCAACTTGGCCTCCTTTCTAGGAACTCCAAAGACCCCAAAACTTTGAAGAACTCCCCAAATATCCCTATGACTTTATCATTTCTGTTTAAACATGTGTAAAATCACTCTACCCTGCAAAATACTACAAATTATCCAGCTAGCCCCTCTTAGGCATCACTACAGTCAGCTATTTTATTTATTTCATTAGGCTCTATGACCTTTTGAGCTCTAGAGAGCAGTTTTCTTTTTAAAGCTTCCATCTCTGTAATCAACACTGGGGATTTTTCTTGATTGCTCTATAATAAAAAATTGGCTTAGATCATAAACATAATTGCTACAAATCATGTTTGTTTAGGTCTCCCTTAAACAATTTGCTATAATGATAAGTAGTTGTTTGGACAAAACTCTTTAAATGCTTTTGTTACTTTGAAGAGAACTCCCCTTTTCTTGAATCAAGTTTTTTTTCACATGTGTTATATAGTCATGATATCCTGCTTGCCCCATTCTGCATAAATGTAGATGGTAGGGGCTGGAGTTGTTAGTCTCAGGCCACTGGGGTATACATATTTTGCTGTCTCTTTGAAGTGATGAAGATGCTGCTCACCCATTCTGAATGAAAAACAATAATGCACGGCTCATCATCCCAAGTGTTGTCATGAAATAATGTAATGTTTAGATATCACAATAAAAATGGCCACCTGCACATTGGAATGTCCTTTGTACTCACTACTTTTTATTTTGTATAACTAAAGTGAATTTCAAAAGAATAATACATTAAATATAGTGGGAAATAAAGAAAAAAAGTAAAAGCTGCAAAGGGACAAAGCTTCTTTAAACAACGTTCAAATGCTCAACCAGGAAACCACAGGTCTGTAAACTTGAAAAATGTGATGGTTGGAAAATTATTTAAAGAGCTGTTAAGGGTTAATGTAGACAAATTAATTCAGAACAATAATATTGGTAGGAATAAACATGGTTTTATGAAAGACAGGTCATGGAAACTAATTTAATTTTATGAATAAGTTGAAATCTAGATCAGGCTGTTCAGATGTGCTCAACGCAGCAATTTATTCTGTTTAGTAAAACAACTCCAATCTTCATTCATCAATAATTAAAAAAATCCATCAAATAGCAGTATAACCTGCTCCCACCGTGTAGCTGCTAGTAGAAATCCGGAAGTCTACGCGTTTTGAGGTAACACAGCAGTTTATCAAGACCCACAAACAAAGTGTGCGGCTCCCACAGCTGCGTGTCCGTATAAAACCACCCACTTAGGCACATCGGAGGAGTAAAACTGAAAGCCTGGTGCTCGACCATAAGGCACCAGATCCTTATAAACAATACTTCTTGCATTGATATACCCTACATATAGCAATACAGAGGTGCCACTACTGAATGTTCATAAAAATGTGGAGAAATATAAATGGGGCCTTTTGTACCCGCAACAAAGTTTTGTGTTTTTTCAGCCTAGAATACTATGTAACTAATACTTTAAAATCTCACGTACACCTGTTTAACTCAATTCCTAATCAAGCTGACAGCAAGAAAATGTGTTGTGAGAATACTCACGTAGGCACAATCTTCCCCTCCAAAACTGGTAATTCAAGTCTCACTTAGTTCAGAGCGACCAAAGTTCAAACAGGCCATCACAGGTCACACATACTCTAAAATTCAAGATGTGCTCAGTTACCTTCATTGAGATTACCTTTTTATTTTATTTTTTATTCCTTATATTTGTTGTGCTCAACTGCTTCAGAACGGAACAACAGTGATGCCAAGGTATTCAGAAATACATGTTCAGACAAAATGTGACATTTTGACTTTTCAGCACAATTTTTAAGGTCGTATAAAACCGTGATAAAGCAGGTAAGGCACAAAAGTATAACTAAAACTTAAAGACAAGGGAAAAAACATACTTAGTGCCTGTTATAAGAGATGTGGGAATGTCATCACAGCCGAACAAATCCAACCCAGACTCCGCACCAGTAACCACAGCGGTCCTAAAACAACTCCTCGCGGATTTACCAAAAAAATATACTAAATGATGTCACTGTGCTACGGGGCGACCTAAAGGGGTTGACAGCCTGCCTGAGCACACTCGAAAGCGCATCCATAACCAACACCCGAGACATTGGAGAACTTCAACAGGCCGTAAGCGACGTGTAGCTGCAACAACGGAAACCGCACCGCTTTGCGGAACAAGAAGACGTCAGAATGCGAAACAACCTGAAGGTTAGAGGGGTCACTGAAGCGATACCCAAGGCAGAATTACCACAAGTCATCAAAAACTTGCTCACAACTATACTGCCACCCACACAAGCCAAAGGCATTAACCCTGACTTCCTTTTCAGGATCCCCAAACCACCAACGGTGCCAACTACAGCTACAAGGGACGTAATAGTCACAGACAGGACAAAACAGTAGTCCTTAATGCCCTGTGGGAAAAAATGACCCTCCAATTCCAAAATATGGCGCTGACCTTCTTTGCCGACCTTTCGAGCGACACCCTGGCATGGAGACGATCCCTCCAACCACTCACCGAACTTCTCTGAAGGCACAACGTCAAATACCGCTGGCGGCCTTCCCACACACTCGCCATCCAACAAGGGCCGGACTCTCACCAGATCCGGGACCTGAGGGACGCAGCAATGCTACTGCAGGCCTTGGGCCTACCATGGGACTCACTCACCCAGACAGGGCAGCAGAGCACAACCTCCCCAAAGCACACTTGGGACCCGACAAGAACTGTCCCATTCGTACCACAGGGTCTAACACCTGACCCCTACGTAGCAGTCACTACCTGAGCAGAGACAGGTGACAAAATACATGTAATATGATGCACTGTTTGTTCCCAATTCGATAAGTTACTCACATAATATATGTTGCTAGCATGTTAGACACTTAAACCTCAACTATAAGCCCAACAGAGTCTTAATGTCTGTATTGTGTTTCCTTAATCATGGCTACCTTACTAGACTGATGTACGCATCTTTCAATGGCTTTGAATTTATAAATGTATATTACTACATGACACTACACGTACAGCATAGTACACCTTCAACTATCATGGCATGGCAGCGGTTGCACACACAGACTCATACCTGGAATAGACAGTCCACCTAAAACCTGGTACCTAAACCCCCCCCCCCCCCCCCCCCCCCCGCAACTCCCTTGGTCAGGAGTAATTACACTCAAGGTATAACCGCACAAACACCACCCATGTAGCTACACTGCAGAGCAACCACGACCAAACACCATATCATTATGGGACTATTTCAGTGCGGATGAAACACACGTAATTTCAGCACAGGCAATTCATCTTTTATAACAAAATTACATAATGTCACAGACACTTCCACAGAGGGACTTTGCAGTAGCACGCAGAATTGTTGGGACCTTACCGATGCTGAGCACATCTGGTGACGTAATCCATACAACATGAGCAACACTTAGTTTTTTGGGTACTACAGCATATCACTCACCTTACTCTGTTTCATTTTAACCAGCAACTCTGATCTCCCACGGGCATTGTATCCTACTGTGCTATTTTCCCCATTGCATGCACCAATGCACATTCCTGTTCCTGTTCCCTTAGTTTATCCCTTGTTTTATTTGGTTTTTACACCTAAGTCACCCCTACTAACACTGCAGCTCAGGAGACTATCCAGAATCCATTACCACTCTAGGGTGCTTCTACTAAATGTGAGCCCGCTAAACACTACAATGCATAAATCACTATATGGTTAGACAACCTGGGCGGTTTGGGATTTCAGGTGGGCGGTGGTGGGTTCTGCAGAAAACGCCCAGTGGGCCTCGATGGCCGTGGACCAAGGCCGGGAGGGGAGATCCTTTAATCTCCCCTGCCGGTCCATGCAGAGTCAGCCTTGCTGTAAGCCCTCTCGGGCTGGTGCGGAGATCAAAGATCTCCCTCACCGGCCCGCTGGCACTTAGTTCAGCAGAGGGTGGGAAGGGCCGGGGGGGGGCTCTGTGTTCCTCCTGCGAGCAGGCTGGTCAGAGCATTGCGGTGTGCTGCGCACGCAGGAGGACAGGAGTGTCAGCCTGCAGCCAGAGGAGCTGCAGGCTAAAGTGAACATGCCACCACTGGACCACCAGGGCTTGCAGTATTATGTCCCCTGCCCTGGTAAAAGGTAAGAAGAAAGGAGGGGGAGACATTAACAGATTTTTCCCTTCGTATAGTGCAGTACTTACAAGTGGGATGTTCCTTCTGGTTCTGGACAAGAAGCTCCCCCTTCTTTTGAAGATAATTGTTGTGCTCCGCCTGCTGCCTCCATAGAACCTGTGAGCCAGAGTACCACTCCAGTTCTTCTTGTCCCGGCAACGGGACGGACAAGTTCCCCACAGTACAGGTGGAGAATGGTGCGGTCAGCACAGGCCGGGGAGGTGAGTGCCCGATAGCTCCCCGGGCGGGAACTGAACGGCAACAGTACTTCCGGTTTCGCGTTATGGAACGCAACCGGGTAAATCACTATTTGGGGCATCTCTGAGAGTTCCTGGGCGGACCTCCATCGTGGAGCATTACGCATGCGCACAGCGGTGGAACGCATGCCCGGGAGGTGTTGCGTTCCACCGAGCACAGAATCACGCTACTGCGCATGCACGAAACTGTGTTTTTGGCGCCAAATTAAAAATTTAGGCATATAAAGCTGTGCAGAACCTTTATGACCCCAAGGGTGGGTGTACAGTCCTGGTTCTCCGTGTCACCAGCCCTCCTACACGGTTCTTAGGTGGTTTGAAATATGTCCAGTCCTATATCTCCGGATAAGGCAGATAAAGACAAGATGTCAGCATCTGTTCCTAAAAAAAGACACAAGCAAATCTAAGCACTTATGTTGTCTGGAATGTGCTGTACCTCTACCTGACGGATGTCGCAAAAAGACATGCAATCAGTGCTCTACGGAATTGCTAGAAAAAGCCAAGCAGACTGATATGGCATCCGTCCTGGGCTGGTTTCAGGAAAATTTGTCCCAGACATTTGAAGCTTTTAAAGATGCTGTGAAGAAAGAACCGGCTATTCAAGAGAAGCTGCCTAAGAAACATAGGAGAAATAGATCTCATTCTCTGTCTGATATTTCTTCAGGAGAATGCTCTTTTTCTTCACCTTCTGATATTTCCAGCCTAGCTTCAAGTGTGGAAGAGGGGTTTCCACCAGAAGAGCTTAAAAAATGTATTAAAGAAGTGATGACAACTGTACGAGAACCAGAATCTACCAAGGGTAAGGTTAAAGGTTTCCCGATGCCACCTAAGATAATGGATCTCCTTCATAGAGAATGGTGATGTCCCAAACGGTTCGCTGGTGAATAGTTCCCGGTGAACATAGCATGTTCGCGTTCGCCACGGCGGGCGAACACATGCGATGTTCGGTCCGCCCCCTATTCTTTATCATTGAGTAAACTTTGACCCTGTACCTCACAGTCAGCAGACACATTCTAGCCAATCAGCAGCACACCCTCCCTACCGGCCCCTTCCACCTACTGGACAGCATCCATTTTCGGATTCATTCGGAAGCTGCAACCATTTTATTTTATTTATTTATTTTTATAAAATTCAGTGCATATAAATGTTACAAGCAGATACTCCCCCCAGATACTCTGTATTACTGCAGATACTCCCCCCAGACACACTGTGTTACTGCAGATACTCCCTCCAGACACTCTGTGTTACTGCAGATACTCCCTCCAGACACCCTGTGTTACTGCAGATACTCCCTCCAGACACTCTGTATTACTGCAGATATTCCCCCCCAGACACTGATACAGAGCAGAATAGGGACTGTTCCCCCTACATAGGGTCACTTGGCAGATATGGATTGACACCTGTCCTCAGGGACCCTGATACACAATGGGGGGGGACCTACTGTCCTCCCCCCGCGTGGTGGGTGGGGGCCATAAAAATAATGAGGGGGGGAACTACTGTCCTCCCCCCTGGCCCCCACCCCTGCACGGTGAGTGGGGGCCATAAATCACAATGGGGGGAGGACCTACTGTCCTCCCCCCGCCCCCACCCCTGCGCGGTGGGTGGGGGCCATAAAAATAATGAGGGGGGGGACCTACTGTCCTCCCCCCCGGCCCCCACCCCTGCGCGGTGGGTGGGGGCCATAAATCACAATGGGGGGAGGACCTACTGTCCTCTCCCCGCCCCCACCCCTGCGCGGTGGGTGGGGGCCATAAAAATAATGAGGGGGGGACCTACTGTCCTCCCCCCTGGCCCCCACCCCTGAGTGGTGGGTGGGGGCCCTAAAAAAAAACAATAAGGGAGGGACCTACTGTCCCCCCCCAGCCCCCAATTCCAAAGAACTTTCCCACGCTGTGTAAAATGACACAGAGCACTGTGATTGGTGGGCTTGGAATCTAACCAATCAGAGTGCTCTGTGTCATTTTACACAGCGTGGGAAAGTTCTTTGGAATTTTCCCACGCTGTGTAAAATGACAAAGAGCACTCTGATTGGCTTAAACCAGCCAATCAGAGTGTTCTTAGCCTAATTGCAGGGCGTGGCAAGGCTTTATAAGCCTTCCCCCGCCTTGCAGAGCTCAGTCTGCGCGGAGCCCTCCATGGGTGAAGATGGATTATTTTTTTTGCGCTCGTTTTTTTTTTTTTTTTATTGCGTCGGTTCTTATGGCTTTTTATTTGGCCTTTTTTGGGGCTGAAAAAAGAAGATGTCAAATGGTAAGCTGAATTTTTCTTTACAGGTTAGTTATTTTATTCCCCCTTCACTATTTTTTAGGGTGAGGGGGGTAGGTAGGGGGTAACTTTTTTGGGGTAGGAGGGTGGGTGACTAGGGGCTTGGGGACCCCTAGTCACCTTTGATTGGGGGGGGGGGAATTTTTATTTAGGGCCCGTGCAGGGGTGGGGGCCGGGGGAAGGACAGTAGGTCCCCCCTCATTATTTTTATGGCCCCCACCCACCGCGCAGGGGTGGGGGCCGGGGGGGAGGACAGTAGGTCCCCCACTCATTATTTTTATGGCCCCCACCCACCACGCAGGGGTGGGGGCAGGGGGAGGACAGTAGGTCCCCCCCCCAGTGTGTATCAGGGTCCCTGAGGACAGGTGTCAATCCATATCTGCCAAGTGACCCTATGTAGGGGGAATAGTCCCTATTCTGCTCTGTGTCAGTGTGTGTCAGGGTCTCTGAGGACAGGTGTCAATCCATATGTCAGGTGTCAATCCATACCCATTGTGATTTAGGAATGTTAGGTGATTTATGCCCTTTATGGATTAAAACCAGACTCTGCATCAACTGTGTAATTTTCCATGGGAGTTTTGCCATGGATCCCCCTCCGGCATGCCACAGTCCAGGTGTTAGTCCCCTTGAAACAACTTTTCCATCACTTTTGTGGCCAGAAAGAGTCCCTGTGGGTTTTAAAATTCGCCTGCCTATTGAAGTCAATAGCAGTTCGCCCGGTTCGCGAACGTTTGCGGAAGTTACCGTTCGCGAACCGAAAATGTCATGTTCGCGACATCACTAATAGAGAATGGAAGAATCCTGAAAGATGTGCATTTATTTCTAAACATTTTAAACTGCTGTTCAAACTACAGTCTGAAGAGAAATGGTAAGATCTTCCTAAGGTAGATATTCAGATAGCCCAGCTGTCAAAGAAGACCACTATACCCATTGGCGAAGTCTCAGGACTTAAAGACCCAATGGACAAACGAGCCGAAACTTAGTGTAGAAGAATCTTCCAAGCCGCAGCTACCAGTGCAGAGCCGAAATAGCCGGTTCAGCGGTTCTCAGGATATAAAAGATTTCAGTACAAGGGTCAGCGTTCCTTTCGTTACCAAGGGCGGTTTCGCAGGTTTCAAAAACATGGTGGAAACAGCAGCCAGTGGTCTAGACAGGAATCCAACAGGCAAGACAAAAAGAAAAAATGAGGACGCCAAAAGAGTTGGAGGACGCCTTCGGTTCTTCACCCACGAATGGGTAAAGAGTACATCAAACGGGTGGATTATCAGAACAGTTTCAAGCTATCAAGCTATTCTTCAAGGAAGAAAACAGAGGAAGCCCTTATCCTTCTAAGGAAAGATGCTGTAGAGAAGGTACCCAAACATTGGTAATTTCAGGGAGTTTACTCCCACCTGTTCCTGGTTCAAAAACCAGAAGGATCCTTTTGGCCTATCCTAGACCTAAAACAGGTCAACGCCTGCATACCGTACTGAAAGTTCCGTATGGAAAATATTCTGTCTGTCACACACATTTTACAAAAAGGGGATTGCATGGCAAAGTTAGATCTAAGAGATGCTTACCTCCATGTTCCGGTTTCAGAATCTTCCCGGAAGTTTCTCAGATTTGCAGTCTTAACAGGAAGGCGAAGAATTCTCCATTTCCAATTCAAGGCTCTACCCTTTGGCCTGTCCTCGGGTTTTTACGAAAATCCTGGCACCCATAGCAGCAGCTATACGTCTGAAAGGTATCTTGATAGTTCTGTACCTGGACGATTGGTTCTTGAAAGCCCAATCAAAACAACTTCTAAAATATCATCTCGAGATCACTATGAAGGTTTTAAAAGAACACGGTTGGCTAATGAACCTAAAAAAATCCAAGTTGATTCCTTCACTGAGTCTGGAATTCTTGGGTCTTCAGGTAGAGTCACAGTCCCTGTCTCTTTTTCTACCAAAAGAGAAACAAAGGAAGATTTTCAAAGCGGTGTCAAAGCTGCAGAAAAAACCAAGCTCCATCAGGGATGCTACGAGGTTACTGGGCCTCCTCACTTCTGAAATCCCGGCAGTGGCGTGGGCAAAGGCGGAATCACAATGGACACGAAGACAGGAAGATCTAGACTCTGCCTTTCACCTATCCAAGGCAAAAAAACAACTAAACTGGTGGAAAGACAGAAGCAACATTTCAAAAGGCCTCTCGTTTGCACAAAAACAGTGGATTACGATAACCACAGATGCTTCCCAGTCTGGTTGGGGCGCCCATCTAGGTTCTCAGTTCCATCAAGGTCTTTGGAACAGGGAAGAGGCATGCGCTTCCTCAAATTTCAGGGAGTTAAAAGCGGTATGGAAGGCACTGAAATCCTTCAGTTCAGTCATCACCAATCAGGCAGTGAGGATTCAGTCGGACAACGCCACTACAGTGGCTTTTTTAAATCACCAAGCAGGCACAAGGGCGAAAGCTCTACAAGATCTCTGCTATTGTATAATGTCTTGGGCCCAAGCGAATCTTCTCGCAATCTCAGCTACCCATATCAGAGGGTCTCTAAACGTTATTGCAGACGACCTCAGCAGGAGTCATTGGTCTCAGGCAGACTGGGCACTATCAAACCAAGTTTTCTTGGAGCTGGTTACCCGCTTCGGCAGGCCAGATATAGACTTGATGGCCACACGGAGAAACAGAAAAGTGCAGAGATTTGCTTCTCTCCAAGCACGAGATTACCCAGATGTTCTAGACGGTCTATCGATCACTTGGAACTTCGACATGGCTTATGTTTTCCCTCCTTATTCCACAAATTGTTCAGAAGATAAGATGGGAGAAGGCAAGAATTCTAGCAGTCCTGCCCTTCTGGCCGAACAGGAGTTGGTTTTCAGAAGTGGAAAACATGACCATCTCACATTGGTCTCTCCCAATCTCTGCCAACGTGTTAGAGCATGTGACTCTTCCCGTAGAAACGCTGGAAATGTTCCACCTGACGGCATGGTTGCTGCAAGGTTGATCCTCCAAGGACATGGTCTTTCAGACCACTTATGTGACGTTTTGCTTTCTTCTGTCCTCTTGTCCACTTCAAAGATCTATTTCAGGGTTTGGATGAAGTTCAGAACCTGGCGTTCCATTCGAGGTTTGGATCCTGACAAAGCATCAGTCCCGGAAATTCTTTCCTTTTTGCAGGATGGGTTTGAAGCCAGCCTAGGGGTCTCTACACTTAAAGGCCAGATTTTAGCTCTTAGTCACTTCCTGGTTCGTGACATTGCCTCAGACCTGCTTGTCCGAAGGTTTGTTAAGTCCATACGGCTGAAGAGGCCTCCCAAGTTAGTACCTTTCCCTACCTGGGATTTGTCTTTGGTGCTTCAAGCCCTTTGTGAACCACCGTTTAAACCATTACTGGAGGTCCCCATCAAGCTGCTTACCTTCAAGACAGCTTTCCTGTTGGCTACCACCTCAGCTAGGAGAATAGGTAAGATCCAAGCTCTATCTTCCTCACCGGAGTTCACCATTTTTCATCAAGATAAAGTGTCCCTGCACCCCAGGCCTTCTTTTTTGCCTAAGGTTATCTCAAGTGCTGCTATGAACCAACCTATTATTCTGCCGGTCTTTTGCCAGTCTCCTGCATCGGATCTGGAAAGAAAGTGGCATCTCCTTGATGTTAGAAGATCCCTGAAGATCTACCTTCAGAAGACTCAGGGGTTTAGGTCCTCAGATCATCTCTTTGTCTCCTTTCAGGGCACTAACAAGGGTTGACAAATACCATCAGGTTGGCTTATCAATCCAAAGGGATTCCTCTTAGATTCCCGTTAAAGGCTCATTCCACTAGGGCTATGGCAACCTCCTGGGCTGAAAGAGCAGCCGCCTCACCCGAAGACATCTGCAAAGCGGCTACTTGGTCTTCCTTACATACCTTTATTAAACATTATAGGCTGGACATATTCTCATCATCCGAAGCTGCTTTTGGGTGTAAGGTGCTACAAGCAGTGGCCTGCTGAGTCCCCACCCTTTGTTTTGTTTGCAGGGATCTTGCTATATCCCACTTGTAAGTACTGCCACTATACGAAGGGAAAAACAGTAATTTTACTTACCATAAATTCCTTTTTTCTTAGTATAGTGGCAGTACTGGCTTTCCCCACACTTTCCACTCACCCGCACCTGGCAATACCTTAATGGTTCAAGTCCTGCTTGGAAGCTCCTTGATTCACAGCCTGCGTCCAGTTAAAGATATATGTTTTATAATACTGAAGCACTCTCAGTCATACTTGTTTTCCTGGCACTATAGTGGCTCCCACTTCCGTGGCGCTGAAGGGGAAGGGGTTAATCTCTTACCTTTTTTCCAGCGCCGGAGACTCTGCTCCCTCTTCTGACGTCCCTGGCTGAATGCGCATGCTCGGCAAGAGCCGTGCGCGCATTCAGCCAGTCCATAGGAAAGCATTCTCAATGCTTTCCTATGGACGCTGGTGTATTCTCACTATGAAAATCACAGTGAGAAGTGCGTAAGCGTCTCTAGCGGCTGTCAACGAGACAGCTACTAGAGGCTGGATTAACCCTAATGTAAACATAGCAGTTTCTCTGAAACTGCTATGTTTACAGCAAAAAGGGTGAAACCTAGCTGGACCTGGCACCCAGACCACTTCGTTAAGCTGAAGTGTTCTGGGTGCCTATAGTGGTCCTTTAGTGTAAACAGACTGCCGTTACATGACTCCATACTGATATATTTACCACTCTGTTTGTTGTTCGGCTTGATTTTACTTTTATATAACAATTGTGCAGTTACTTCATATACCATGTCAAAGCTATATCTAACCTATAACATGAATTGCTTGCTAATACTGTTGTGGTATCGCAAGTCTATATGTAACCACATGCACAACAAAAATAACGAAAAAAATAAAATGCTTCCAAGAGGCTGTCCAGCCCGCCTAACAATCCAGACCTCTCATTTTGGTGTAGCTGGGAGCATGCGGCGGCGGCTGCCATTTTGGGTACGCCGTTCGTGACTGTAGCTTGTGTCTCAGCAGTACTGTGGAGATGAGGAGCCACCCCCACCGATTCAAAGGGGAGGGGGGGGGGGGGGCGGGGCAGCAGAGAGGGTTTTCATCTTGAGGCTGCTCTGCAAAGAACAGGAGAGCAGCCGCTTCTCCCGTCCAGAGGTTCCACTAGGTCTCACCCGGCTCCTTGGGACAAACAGGCAGTAGTCGCCTCATGGACCCTTTCCAGGGCGCACAACGTGTGACAGCAGTCAGGTAAGTCCCAGAGGGTGCTTGGGGACAGCGCCTGAAGACAGTAGTTTTGTAGGGTTTAGCAATTAGCAGAGGAGCACGAGATGCGTCCGATCGCCATGATCGTCAGGCCCCGTCCCCCTGAGTTACCTTCTTAAGCTGTTTTAATAAATAAAAAGTTATTGTATTTTCACTGTTTTAATTAAACAAATATTACAGGGTCAGGAGCATAAGCATGTATTGCTGACCCTACAGTGTTAAAAACACTATCTAATGTGTCAGTAGAGGACACTGTGCAGCACTACCCCATAAAGCACCTCTAGTGGTTTTCTAAGGAGTGGCCACATGAGGTGTTCCTAGGCTGTAATGTAAAAAGCCTGCAGGGTCATGCTATACTCACCAAAACAACTATAATTAAGCTATAGCTGTTCTAGTAATTATAGTGTCCCTTTAACAAAGTAAAACATAACTTAATAGTTTTGTAACCGTTCTGTAGTACACCTTACAGACTACAATCTATGAATAAAAATTAAACAGAATCCATTTTACAATATATGCATGATAAACAGCATGGAATTAAATGTACTTGTGGTATACCACTTAGATGAAAAAGGAGGCTATTGCAGGCACCTTATTAGAATACTTTTAAAGAAACACTCCTGCATTATACATTTAAAACTTTACAGGACCACTAAAGACACTGAGAACCGTTAAAGGGAAACTATAGTGTCAGGAAAGCAAACTAGGTTTCCTGGCACTATAGCTTCCCCCCCCCCCTGTCAAGGCCCCTCCTCCTCCATAGTGCAGAAGGGGTTAATAACCCCTTCTGTCTCTTACCTGGGTCTAGCGTCGATGCACACGATCCTCCTCCGGCAGAGTAGACCTGCCGTGCTCGTATTATGATTTCCCCACAGGAAAGCATTATTAAATGTTTTCCTATGGGGATTCCAGTGGTGCTGGAAGTCCTCATACATGGCGTGAAGACCTCCAGCGCCATTTAGGCGCCCAAAAGTCGCTTATCCACCCAGAAGTCCCTCTTGTGGGTGTCTGGTAGACAGCCACTGGAAGACTAGTTAACCCTAGCAGGTAATTATTGCAGTTTATAAAAATCCGGGTTAAGGGTGATGGAGTTTGCACCCAGACCACTTCTATGAGCTGAAGTGGTCTGGTTGCCTACAGTGTCTCTTTTATCTTAATGAAATTGTCCTTTAGTTTTAACCCTGCAATTGAAAACATTGCCATATTTAGTGGGTGATATGGAGTTAAAACACACCTCTAATGGCTGCCTTCTTTAAAATTCAAAGGGACACTATAGTCACTAGAACAACTACAGCTTACTGTAGTTGTTCTGGTGAGTATAGTTAGTCCCTGCAAGCATTTTAATGTAAACACTGCCTTTACATTACTACCTAGGGACACCTCAAGATGCTGTACGTTACCCATAGATATTCATTGATTCAATGCATCTCTATGAGGAGATGCTGATTGGTGAACTGTTTTGCCACGCATGTGCAATAGCCTCTCAATGCTTTTCTTTTGGCAAAAAATTGATCTCAGCTACGATGGTGGAGCAGGACAGAGCCAGTCGCTACAAGACTAGCACTGGAAATAAGGCGAGTAATGTTTGTAATCCTGACACTATAGTGTTCCTTTAACCCCTTAAGGACCAAACTTCTGGAATAAAAGGGAATCATGACATGTCACACGTCATGTGTCCTTAAGGGGTTAAGGTCAAATAAGTGAATTGGAAAAATTCTCTAAGTCAGCCATAAATTTTCAATGCACTTTGAATCCTCACTTTAGTAAAAACAAAAAACAAAACTCAATATAAAGACCTTTGAAAATCAAATGAAGGAAGTGGCTCTATTGACTGTGTGACAGTTGCTTGAAGTTTTCTTCTACAAAAGGAACAGCATGTACACACCAAGACAACTACATTGAGATGCAGAGGTTTTGGTGGTGAGTGTAGCCACCCCCCACTTTATCCCCTTGTTTAGGAAAATGCATAAAAAGAAAAACAAGACACAAGGACTAAAAGGGGGATACATTTAATAGCAATCTCATGGTTTTAATAAGAAATTCACCAACCCAGCACCCGTACTAACAGGAAAATATTTAGCAATATTGTAAAAAATTACACCATGTGCGTGAACATTTTCCTGTAGCAATATTGAGCCTCATGTTACAGTAATTTAGATTACATTAACAAAGCACATATAAATAGGAAGGTTCTGGGCCTTTGAAATCTAAAAGCAAGACAAATAAGAGCATGCCTTTTAAAAAGCCATAAAGCCATCATAAATATGACCTCTATTAACATCACACAAGAAATGTAGAAAGTCTCAGTCATAATGAGAGTTTTGTTTAGCAGCTACATTCCCTTAGCTTACTGGCTACCATAAGATAAAAATATCTTAAAATACAATGAGCTTCAAATGTAAACAAAAAGCTTTGTGGCTATCCTAAAATAATACCCACGTGAAAAATGACAGGCATTCAAATCCTCTCTCTGAATAAATATGTCCATATGGGTGGGACTGATCACAACGAAAAAAAACCCAAAACCTCATATTTGAAGTTGCTGCACCTGTAATTAATTCACAGTCTTTAAACTTTCAACAGTGATCATTGCCCAGACAAGGAAATGATCAGCCAATCATAATGATGCAATATCTTTACAGCAGACCTTTGAGTATTTCTCTAGTATTTCTAGAAAATGGAGTTCATTTTTCCAGCTTTCAAAGGGACACACTGGGTGCTATAACCATTTATTTTATTGAATTGGTTCTAGTGTCTGGAATCCTTCGGTGCTAAGAAATGGTCACCCACAGCCCAGCCCCCACTGGACATATTATTAAATGGCCACTATAGTTACCAGAACCAGTAAAGATTAATGTAGTGATTCAGAGTATATGTTGATTGGCACAGCGTGGCATTTGGTTCGCATGAACACTTGCCTCCTAATGCTTCCCTATAAGGAAAAATTGGATTGGCTAATATCATCAAGACTGATGGTCTCAGCCGGAGAGGTTGTGGAGCTGCACTGAGATTGGTTCAAGTAAAACTACCTTTTTAATTCATTCATTGAGGAAGCTAAATCTAAACAGGTAGGCTAAAAGTTGTGTTGGTGCCTTAAGTGTTCCTTTAAGCTTACATTTAAAACATATGAAGTTATCAGCACCTGCCTCTTCTATGAGAGCATCACAAGAACATTACTCCTAGAATAACAACTGGTTATATCTCTGCTGATTATCAGATGTGGCGAACACTGTCTTTGGAGATAATATCATTGCATGATTCCTATTAACGAGACCTCTCGTTTAAAAACAAACAAACACCCTCTCCCCATGAGGGAAACCATCCCCCCAAACAATATGGTCACTTAAAATGTAAAACAACCGTATATAGTCCATTAAGGATTAAATGGAGTCAGACATACACACTCAAATAAATCATTGTTTCTGTAAGATACCTATAACTCGTGAATGCATACAACTAATGTATTTTTCCCCACTGGAGGGTTACATATGGAGAACAGTAACAATCAGGAAATGAAATGTATTGGAGCAGAGATTTTCAATTCATTCGCTCCGCTCATGTGGCTCACGGTATCTATACTGGATGTAGTCAAAGATGTCTTTCTCGCTATCTATAGGGAGAGCCTCTCCAGCTATCCCTGCAATGAGAGAAGAAAACGTAATCAGTGACCGTCAAATTAACCACAAGAGAATAGCAGAGAAGGAGAATGTTTCCATTTAAGCTAATTGGCCAAGCCTGCATATACAGAATATTATGGGTAAACAATTTCTGGACTGAAAGATCTAATGGTAATAACACAATTCAGGTAGTAGAAATAGATATATACCAACATTAATTGTGTCACATTAAAATTCCAAAAAACATTATTTATTTTTTGAATTTACAAAGGGAAATACTCAAAATGTTTCCAAAGGAAGTGGACAGGGTAGATTACTTTGTTTCACGTGCAATTGGTATAAGAACTATATGTCTCACTGTAGGAACAGCCGGAGAGCACTGCTTGACAGCATCTGACACTACACATAGTATTAGGAGCATTACAGGTGCCAGGATACATGCAGGGGCACTGTATTACCCTAAAAACCACATCTGATTCACCTTACTAAGGGCATGCAGAAATAATTTACTAGCATTTCTAAGACAAACTGGAGAGTACCACGGTCTCCTAATATTCCTAAACAAACCTGTGACTCCAAGCGGACGAAGAGTGTATTCATTCAAAGTAAAGCCTTGATCTAGAGCGTGGGAACGCATATTCTTGTTGAAAATATCACTGCCAGTGAAATAGAGAACCCCACAGTAATACTGGTCTTTTGGAATCAATCTAACAGGAAACAGAAAAAAAAAGTTGCATGTTGTAATATGGAAGAAAGAGCAGCAACTCTGTAAATAAGATATTCCTAGTCTCTTTAGTCCACAAAGAACACGGTTATAACAGAAGATAGTTAAAGGCTTTCCAAAGTGTTTTGTGTGTCTGGAGTCTCAATTTTTATTTCAACAGTTTGTAAAATGTGTTAATTTCAACAGAAACTGGGGACAGAAATACATCCCCAGCTGTCACTCAGACAGCCATGTTCTTCCACTTCTGTTAGTTCTGTGTTGCAAGCATGCTTGGCCAGAGTGTGTCTGCCTTCCACTCTTCACTAAGAGCTTTACTACGGCTCACGGGTACCAAAATACCAACAATACCCCCCACATGTTTCGGCCTAAGGCCTTTCTCAAGGGAGGAGAACAGGATATTTACAGTGAGCACCTCTTTAAATTGTAATCCATATATGTCTACTTTTGAGTGCCCTCCATTGTATTGATTGTTAATTTATAAAAGTGCCAATGAAAAATAGAACGACACACTCTTCACTCATAAAGCACTACAGCAAGCTAAAGTGCTTTAGGTGTGTGGAGCAATGATATTTGCCCTTCTAGTGCAAAGTGTCAAGTAGAAAACAATGACTGTTACAATGCTAAGCCCCAATAAAACATCCTCAAATGCCCTAACAGTTAAAATCACTAACAGTTATTCACTAAAGTGAGATTTCGAAAGTGTAAGGTCAAAACAGCTGAACCAGAATTTCTTTCTAATTCAGTTATGCTTTAATATCAGCTACTTTGGCCTTAAACATGAAATGCAATTGGAATTCTCACTTGTAAAACTCTGTAAAACATTCAAAATTAACAATCATCAGAAAGAGGCAAACACACGAGTGCATGTTCTTTTATAGTGGACTAGTTTTAGTTTGTTTTATGAGGGCTGCCTCCGATATACGAGTTTGTCAAACACAAACCAAGGAGATAGCCTTGACTTCTACTGATTTATGTTCCTCGATCGTAAAAATTGTATACTTTATACAAGATGCATCATGAGTATATTATTATAAAGAGCAGTATTGATTACTCCTCCTGCCTTGATTAACCCCATATTAATATTTATCAAAGGAACACTATAGTGTTAAGAATACAAAACTGTATTCCTAACATTAAAGTTTCCCACTGCCTCCGCAGCCATCAAAGGGTTAAATAACCCTTTAAACATTTTCCTGATTCTATTATGAAATCATAATAGACGCTGCATTGGGCTCCACCTTCTATGACATTAGCTGATGGGTGAAAACCTAATGCACATGGGTGGCAAGTGCCTTAGGCCTTCCCAATAGGAAAATAACTGACTCAATGCTTTCCTTTGGTGACTTAGATGATGCTGGACGTCCTAATGCAAGAGGAAGTTCAGCATCGTTTCACAGATGTGAACAGCAGGCACTTCCTGCAGTTTCAGTGAAACAAAAGAAGGTCCCTAAATTCAGCGTTAACTCTGCAATATAAAGGTTTTACATTGCAGGGCTAAGAGGGCAGGGACAGTGCACCCAGATCACTCCAAGGAGATAAAGTGGTATGGGTGCCTATAGAATTCTCTTAAACACATGTATTTGTTTAAAATTCTATATTAAAAAAAAGACAATTGTCATTGTGTGACAAAGTCTTAAAACTAAACAAATCTAATTTGTATTAGTAGTGCATTAAATAATTTGCTTTATTTCACATAAGCTGCAGCAGATACCTGCAGCACTTGTAGTAGAGTTCAAGAATGCAAGTGATATGCATAAAGTGATCACTGGCACCAGACAGGTAAAGAAAATAGGGGCCCATTGTACCTTACCTATACAACATTTTCAATAGCGAGTGAACATTTCTTCAGGTTTCCTCAGCCTTTCCTGAATATTTACTCATATAATGGCAATTTGCTAATGTTCTACTCACTCGTCCTCTTACCACTGCCCTCCGTGGAGTGGTCCAAGGTTTTTAACAATATTGATGCTCAGGATAGGACCCAGCCCTGACCAACAAGTCCTTGTCTCTTCAATATCAAAATGAACAGGATGGACAAAACCTGAGCTCAACAGGAGAGATGGCCCCAGGAAGGAGAACTTCACTTACCTTATGTCAATTCTGCGGAAGGGATGTACTTTATCTCCATCAGATGGCAGCTGGCCAACACCCTGTAGGAAAAACCAATTGCAAATTTAATGCCTGATTAAAGCAGGCCCTTAGCTTCAAAAAGATAAATTCAGTTTCTAGCTGCCTTGGTTAGCAGACTTACCATGAATTTAGTGTCTCCCTTCACCAATGTGTCTGTAATGAATCCACACTCCTCCAAGCACTGCACTACCTGGTGCAATAGGTGAGGCTGGGGAGCAGAGAGTATATAAATATAGTTTGTTTAGAAATAACAGAATCCTCATATTGTTTAATTTTCTAAGATTACCTGCATAACAACAACGTACGTAGCTTTTTTATAAAGCAGAACTCGGTACAGTTTTATTTGGTTCTCTCATTACTGTTTAGTCAAACTACAGAACATGTGGAACAGTGGTGCACTGTGTAAAAGGCATGTGCTATTTTGTTTTGTTATATTACCCATAGAAACATAGAATGTGACGGCAGATAAGAACCATTCGGCCCATCTAGTCTGCCCAATTTTATAAATACTTTCATTAGTCCCTGGCCTTATCTTATAGTTAGGATAGCCTTATGCCTATCCCACACATGCTTAAACTAATTTACTGTGTTAACCTCTACCACTTCAGCTGGAAGGCTATTCCATGCATCCACTACCCTCTCAGTAAAGTAATACTTCTTGATATTATTTTTAAGACTATGTCCTCTTGTTGTGGTAGTTTTTCTTCTTTTAAATAGTCTCCTCTTTTACCCATTTTTTTATCCATGATATTTCTTGGTAAATTCCATTTATGGACAACCTATGGTTAACCACGAATGTGTTAGTCAAAGTATTCATGTGATTGAAAAATATACTGCATTTTCATTTAAAGCAAAAGCTACAATTTACTTAATGCAAACTTCAACAAATTACTTTATACAAGCTTCAAAAATATAGATTCTGTAGTGGCAACAAGGTGTACAATTATACAGTCAGTTGTCAAGGTTTTAGGTTAAAAGTTTAAAGATTAAAACATTAAAGTGCAGGTAGGGACTTCAATGGGGGGACATGGATACCAAATTAGTAATTTGGGTATTCCTGAGGACACTTGACATAATCATTATGCATACCCACGATAATCCATTCAGACATGATGAGAAATTTACCAAACTTTAAATAAATGGTAAGTATAATAATGATCCACACATTACACATTTTTGTACCAATTTATGGTCAAAATATGTAAGCTTTCCTCCAACAGCAAGGAAAAACCTCTTAACTCTTTCACTACCAAGCAGTTTGCAGAAAACCCACCTCACTCACTGAATATGCAGGTAAAGGTGAGATTTACTTATCTGAAGCTGTCCCTCATGGGCACAGCCATCTTGCCCCTGTGGGTCCTTTTCAGAGCGGACGTCATGATTGTATGGAGGAACCCTGCAGTCGTTACTGATGGCGGCTGTCGGGATTGACACTTAACTCACTAGTAGTCCCTACAGTGCCACTTTACCATTTTACATTTGGCCATGTTACATATTCACTGTAGTTCCATGCATTCAGCCTATGTTCGGCCATGCTACATATACACTTGTGGTTCAGTACATTCAGCCTAAACTGCTCTACATATTGTCAAGATAAAAACAACACACAGTGCCTAAGTAGTGACTAAAGATAAAATAAACGCTGATAAAAAATACATATTACTGGGCCTTAGAGTGGCCGGACTTAATGCCAAAATAGAATAGTCAAGGTCAGAGATACAGAATGAGACAGGCCAAAAGGTCAAGGATAGTAGAAAGAAGAATAGTCAATAATAAGCCACGGTCTAAAAAGCTATGGAGTAATTCAAGATTAACGTGCTCTCTGATAATAAGTAAATGGTGTCAGAAGGAAAGCCAAAACAAGTTTAAATAGCCATAAGATGTCAGTACCGCCCCGTGATGCCAAAACATGTGTGTGCACCGTTGACACAAGCACGTTTGTGTCACTAACTTTATCAGAGGGTATAAACGGCTCAGTCGAGAAGCAGTTAGCGTATACTAGAATGCCACAAAGAGAAGGGGCCACATGGGAGGCAGACCTGAGCGGCATCCACGACATGGTAAGAAGCCACGTGACACATATACACATTGCCACACTACATATTCATGATGGTTTAGTACATCTGGTCTACGTTCAGCCACACTACCTATTCACTATGATTTCAGTACATTCGGCTTGGCTGTGCTACATATTAACTTGGTTCAGTACATTCGGCCACGCTACATATTCACTGTCGGTCAGAACATGTGGCCTACATTTGGCCATGCTACATATTCACTTTGGTTCAGTACATTCGGTCTTTACAGCCATGCTAAATTTTCACTTTTAGATTTAATACATTAGGCCACTTTTGGACGCGCTACATTTTTTTATTTCTTTATGCTCCAAGATCAACTTTTAAAAAATAAAATAGACTACGGACCTGTTTGGTAGACTGTGACGTGAAATTTGGATGCGTTAGAAGAATATCCATATCCCCACTGGATTCTGCACCTGATGAGTAAAACGTAAGGAATATAAACATTTGTAGAATATGAAATATCTTTATAGAAAGAAATTAGAAAACATGTTCATGTCTGTTTATAAGGACCAGTACTGGATTCTGAAGTCACATCCACATGCTCATATGAGGTAAAGCAGACTGGGACAAAAATTGTACTACAGAGTCCAAATTTAGTTATGTGTAAAATACATAAATAAAACTGTTGAACACTATGAAAGTGTACTGCACTTCTGACAGGGAACCCATAACTGTGTACTTCATATTATAGCAAACATTACCAAGGGACACTGTAGAGTTAGGAATACATATCTGTATTCCTAATGCTGCAGCTCTGATGCCCCTTATAAATTACTCACCTTGTCTCTAGCTGCCACGACCTCCTCCTCGAGTTGCATCATTCTGGAAGCGTGCTGCCAGGATGATGGGCAAATCTAATGCTCCTATTAGAGATGCTCCTTGGGAGAGAATACATTTCTGCCATAGAGAATCATTAAATACAGCGATTCTCTATGGCAGACATTTTTTTGTAATCTTTTATTTTCCATATATTGCATTAGTAAGTTATTTGCACCATAATCAATACAATCATCTTTTTTTGTGGTGCTCAAAAGGATACTTTAAGCACCAAAAACAACTTTAGCTTAATGAAGCAGTTTTGGTGTATAGATCATGCCCCTGCAGTTTGGTTCAATTCTCTGCCACTTAGGTGTGAAATCACTGTCTTTTTCAGGAACTTTGTGGAGATGTGGCTAGGACTTTCTTAGAGCAAGGGTAGGCAGTCTTTGGCACTCCATATGTTGTGGACTACGTCCCCCATAATGCTGGCAAAGCATCAAAGGAGATGTAGTCCAAAACATCTGCAGTGCCGAAGGTTGCCTATGCCTGGCTTAGAGTATCCCTTTAACTTCTACCATATACTAATCACATAGGGACTTTAAATGAGCTGTAACTACTCAAGCAATGGGGGTTTTAGTGGTACACATTACACAGGTAGTTCTTCTACTCTGTCACACGCACTCTCTACCTCCCGCCATCGCTAACATGACTGAGCTGAGGGTTGGTGTCATGTTAGCGTAGAACCGAGAAAGGCAGTGTGATGGCACCATTCTCAGAGCTTGACAGGAGGTACATTTTAACCTAATATGTTATTGGGCAACGTGATATATACTTGACCATTATGATCAATGATATAGGCTTTGCATCATGAGGTATTCATAATCAAATATCAATACAGTTCAGGAGTCCAAATGCACAATACTTTAATGATACAAATGTGCAATAGCAATATTTGGGATTTAGACAAAGAAAGATATAAGCTCACCCCGCCTGAAGCTTCCACACACTGTGGCAATGTACTTTGTATCCAGCTCATTCACCTCTTTTAAAACAATATCCTACACAGAAAGAAATATATATAATTAGAAAGACATGCATGCATCTTAGGTTTTTACATAAGAAAAGCAGCAAATTCTGTAAGACAGAGGTTTATTTAAAAAAAAAAATGTTTTTGTATATTAATATGTGAATACAGAAGTACGTTTATGCATATGTGCTCATATAAATACAATGGAAAAGAAACAAAACTATATGATGAATACATTCTCATTTAAAACTTAACAAGATGATGATTACTAGAATAGAATCCAAGATGATCACAGGCATATGTCCATGGTACAGGGTAAATATCAGTAAAAGATAATAGTGCTGCTCAATGCATTCGACTCGATCCACTTCAACAATCATTAAAGCAACACTAGGGTGTTGGGAATACAAATATATTCCTAATAGTGTAGTGCTAGGCTACCTATTTAGGTATCTCCCCTAAAATTGACTAGGTTGCATTGCTTCTAAATTTTAAAATGTACTTTATTTGTATTGTATTAGTGTTTATATACTTGGTATACAGCTTCGCCAATATCTTTGAATGTTAAAATCAAAATAAAGACATGTTATGGGAATAGAGAATATAAACATTAGACATGGATTAAAACTAAAGGAGATAGCTAACATTGCCTATGGTAAAGTGATGGGTAAAATTATATGCACACACAGATATTCCAAAACGCATGCTATAAAACTATCTATAGTCGCCTGGATGTTATTGGCCCACTAAGGCCTTGAAGATAGCCTGCATATGGTACCACTATCTAGTCCCTTAACAGGTCTAGAGCTGCCTTCTCCAGAATTATTGGCCCTTGGTGGAAATGCCTCCAGTGCTTCTTTTTCCTTTCTTGGTAGGGTCGTCAGGCCCAAAGTACGAAAGAGTGCTCCTGCGTCGTCAGTGGAAGTAAGAGTGAGTGTTTCTGCACTTTCAGCAGAAATCCCTCCGCTCTCCAGCGATATTTAATGGAATGGTCATATATAGACTCCTGGCAACCGGAGTCAACTTTCTCTTTACTGAAAGAATGGTGAATGGAAGGTCGTTGTAAAGCGTTGCAGAATGCCCCTCAAAGAGCAATGTGCCCATGTTTCTGGAGCGATTCATTATGGCAGATCTCACCGTTATGTCTCTGACTGCTCCTATAGGAGCGGTTGCGGGCTTGCGGATGCAGAAAGCTGATGTGATATATGGCAGATTAGAATTCTCTCTGAGACCCAGAGAAGCGATCAACCTCTGCACAAACAAAAGCAATTCCTCCCCTCCCACCTCCTCGGCTATTCCCCGTATGCCTACATTTCGGCATCAGTGCTGGGTCTCCAGTAGGACCACCGCCTGATTTAGCTGTTGGACCTGGCCTTTGAGCTTTTCTAACTGACTCTTAGTCTCCTGGAGTTGACTGTGTCTAGAGATTTCCCTCTACTCCACTGCCTGTACTCTTTTTTTGGACTTCACCAGTCTCGGCCTGAGTCTTCTGGGGGTCTGCTTTCCACGCGTGCCTCAGATCAATTAGTAGCCTTTTGATGTCACCCTTAGTGGCGGGAGAGGAGTTATCGTCAGACCCTGAGGAGCAGTAAACACTGCCAGAACCAGGTGAGTAACTATGCTCCTCTTCCTCCAAGAGCTCTGGGCTGTGTTGGGCCTCGGACACGATTTTGGAAGACACCATCGGGGAAGGCCTCTCAAAAGGAGAGCCTGATGTCTGGCTGTGTGTTCGTCTCAAGGTGTGGGTGTCGTTTATGCTTGCGCCCCATGGTATTCTCTGTTTTGGGGATGCATGAGTATCGACTGAAATCGATTATTAGGGCTATATTCGTCTCTTGTAAGTAACAGTGCAGCAGACCGCTCAGTAGCTCGGCTAACCCTCCACATTTTCGTTTGGTTTTTTTTAAATGAGAGATCATAAAACAAAGCTGTACCTGCATCTGAACCATTTCGCTGCGAGGGATGCGCATTTCAAAATCTTCAAAGTACCTAGAACAAGAAAACATATAAACTCTTTTTAGCACCTCCTCAATATATTTGAAAACAAACATGGTCAGTGTCTGAATTATTATAAACTCTTCTCTCTCTACTATAGCTGTATCATTAATTAAATGTGCCTGTACTAGGTAGGTTGCACTTCCTATTCTTTGCATTAGACAGCACATTGGGCAAATACTCACTTTAAACCAATCTTTTGATGATGATTCAATTTGTGTTCATTGTTCCGGAGGTCTGAAAAAAATAGATGCTTTTAATGGAGCACAGGGAAATGTGACATTTAAATCAAAATCACCTAATAATTTATTTACTCCTAAAGCAAAAATCGTACATGAAAGAAAAGAAGAAAACAAAACAAAACACAATCTCTATGATATATGGTTCTCTGATATGGCTCTTGGTCTGTCAGCTTTATATCTCCTTCTGTTTCCTTATAGTAAAAATGTGTGAGTGTACACTTTACCTTTTTCAAATCATTAAAATCTGTCTGCCAATTACACAGCACAGTTTAGTCTGTTTTATAAAAGTACACACTGTCTTTAGTCCTTCCAACAGCTTCACCCTGTTCACAATGTTTAAAGTGTGCCTCTGAAGAGCCAAAGACTGTTACTATTAAGGGAAACAGCTTGGACAATCATTAAAGCGTCAAAGATCAGCATCATTTTTGCAATCCACGTTTATTTTGCCATTGTGCTAACAAAATAACCAACATATATATAATAAGTTATTTTACTTTACAATGATGGGCTTCCTATGCCATGCTGCCCAGCTCCTTAGTACTACAAACATGGCCATTCACTTAGGGATGTGTCCAAATACTGCAACCTGAATCATTGACAATAATCTGCAATATTTGGTGGCAGGTAGCTATGTGCATAACCAGTCACATCATTTTATAGTGGCTGTCTTGCAGAAGCAAATGCAGTCATCATTAAATATATTCTTTTATTTTACCAGCAACATGCAAAGATAACATGTGAATTGTATGAAGCCCAGTTATCATACAAGGGATAGAAACAATATCAAAATACCTTCCAATGTCTTGATTCCTTCTTCCACCAGTTTCCGAGCAGCAGCCGGCCTGTTAAATATAACACAAAATAGAATGTCAGAGTCAATTATTTAACATTAAATTCTCATTCTTTTTCCTTCGTAAAGAATGGCCATATGGTTAAACATTCCAATACTTAGAACGACTATTCAAAGGTAAACAAACATTTGACAGCCTGCGACTGGCTTTTAGTAGAGTTAAGGAGATATAAAATGCCACTTCACCAAGTTTATTACATAAAAATAACTAATGACAATGTACTCAACTCTTCAAAGTTTAAACAGACAGATCCTGTAAGTGGGTGTGGGATGCATCAGAGGTTGGTGACTTTAACTAACCTCAGGCTGTCCCTTGCAAATGCCATCTTCAGCTCAAGGCACTTCAGTTGTCTGGAGCCACAGCAGTGCGCATTCGCAAAACTACAACACTGAGGTCTATGGAGAACTGTAAGAGACCCTCAATAAACAAAGCCTGAATCCCACAGCCATCATTTGCGACTGCTGTTAGGATTTAACCAAAATTGACAGTGGTCGGAATTGACAAAGAACACATTTATTTTTGTAATATAATACAAACCTAAAATATGTTCAATGTGCAGTGTTTGGCAAAACATTGTGTGTAGACTTTCACAGCTTCCCAAACTAAGTTAGGAGCCAAAGTGACTTATTTTTATTTATTTTAGTAGCCAGGTAAGTGATCCTGGAAACAGATAAATTTGTGCAGATGTGAAAAGTTTGAAATGGTTACTTACCCTATACCACTGACCCTTGTTAGGAAATTAATTGAGGAGCTTGTATCATCTTGTCGAATCTAGAGTGAAAATGGAGAAATTAAAAGTATTCGGAATAAAGGATATAGCACAACATTAGACATGCTAACCTATATATGAAAGCAGCTACCGTATATACTCGAGTATAAGCCGAGTTTTTCAGCACATTTTTTGTGCTGAAAAACCCCAACTCGGCTTATACTCGAGTCAATTGTCTGTATTATGGCAATTTGCATTGCCATAATACAGACTGGGGCTGCAGAGCTGTAACTTACCTGTCCTGCAGCTCCTGTCAGCTCTCTCCTCCTCCGCGCCGTCCGTTCAGCACCTCGGTCAGCTCCCAGTGTAAGTCTCGCGAGAGCCGCAGCTCTCGCGAGATTTACAGTGTGAGCTGACAGAAGAGCTGACCGGACGGCGCGGAGGAGGAGAGAGCTGACAGGAGCTGCAGGACAGGTAAGTTACAACTCTGCCAGCCCCCCTCTCCCCCCCACTGAACTACCAATGCTGGACCACCAGGGAAGGAGAGCCCCCCTCCCTGCCATATATCAAGCAGGGAGGGGGGACGAAGAAAACATATAGTAATAATAAAAAAATAAAAAAAATTAAATGAAATAATAAATAATACAAAAATTAATAATAATTAAACTTAATAAAAAAAAAAATAATAAATAATAATAAAAAAAAATTTAAATAATAAAAACAAATTTAAAAAAAATTGCCCACCCCCCACCAAGGCTCTGCAACACACACACGCTGCACTCGTACACACACACGCTGCACTCATACACACACACGCTGCACTCATACACACACACGCTGCACTCATACACACACACGCTGCACTCATACACACACACGCTGCACTCATACACACACACGCTGCACTCATACACACACACGCTGCACTCATACACACACACGCTGCACTCATACACACACACGCTGCACTCATACACACACGCTGCACTCATACACACACGCTGCACTCATACACACACGCTGCACTCATACACACACGCTGCACTCATACACACACGCTGCATTCATACACTCACACTGCATTCATTATACACACACTGTAAATAAATATTCAATTAATATATATTTTTTAGGATCTAATTTTATTTGGAAATTTACCAGTAGCTGCGGCATTTCCCACCCTAGTCTTATACTCGAGTCAATAAGTTTGCCCAGTTTTTTGGGGTAAAATTAGGGGCCTCGGCTTATATTCGGGTCGGCTTATACTCGAGTATATACGGTAATTATATTACAATCCTTAATTCACATTGCTCTGTTCAATGCTTAACCCAGTCATTGTTAGCAGATTATTTAGTTAGGTGTTGAAAACACTAACACTACTCATCATCATACACTACTCATATCATACTTAAGTACATTTTTTCTATCAAAGTCCCAGCAAGCGAGTTATTTTTAAAATGAAGCGATTATTTCAAATATGAAACAATCAAACTATTTGGTTCCAAACAAAGCGTATGCCTCCTTGAGCATAGGAAAAGAGACAGCCTTGGTTGTGTCCCCAGAAAGAGGCATAGAGAATGTATGTTAGTATTGACCACATAAAGTAGCATAGTACAACACTCTCTAGAGGACAGGCCTGATCAGTTGTCAAGCAAAGTGAGTGGTGGTCATACCATACACTGTATCTTAAAAGTGACAGTTAAGCTAGGAATGCTCTGTATCTACAAGGGTAAGTGGTCATTTTACTGATCATGTGCAGCAAAAGCATTTAAATGCATATTTTGAAGAAGCAAAAATGTAAATGGAAGATTAATAAAACAGAATGCTGTGCCACTGAGAATATAACATATACCAAATATATTTATATTGTAGGAAGATATATATATATATATAGATAGATAGATATATAGATAGATAGATAGATAGAACTGTTATACTAGCAGATATATTTTGGGTAGGGTCAGAGGTAGGTAGTATAAAAACCATTATCTAAATTAGCCATCACTGAAATACTAAATAATGCTGATTGAATATTTTACCTTTTCAAGTTTGCGTAGTTTTCCGGTGGCCAGGAACTCATCAATCTTCTCTGCTATTTTGGCTCCGACACCATCCTACAAAATAAAAGTAAATCTTAAAGATCTCTTGTCCTCAAGATTTCCACGAAAAACAAACAGGGCTATTCTTGTTTCTAAATCCCCTTTCTTAAAAAACAGATTCCTGTGTATATTCCATCTAAAAAAAATAATAATAAAAAAATACATGTTTGTTTCTTTTACTTGTGCACTATCCCAAATCCCTATGCACATTTAAATAACTGGAGTTTCTTTTAGTAATTTTAACATGAAAAAAAAAAAGTTATTTAAATATACATAGGGATTAGGGTAAGTAACTTTTTTTCTTTGGCTTTTATTGTATGTATTGAAGCTGATGTGTACTATAGTCATTGCTGCCGCCCAGGAGTAGTGGGAGTTTGAGTGAAGGGCTTAATTTTGTATATTTGTTTCATTTCCGGTTTATAGTTTTTTTTATTCTTTTAGGCTTTTACATCAGGCAAAATGCATTTGTGATGCTATAGGTAAAAACTCTATAGCTGTGAAGTCTCCTAGGCTGTAGCTACCAACCAACACCAGAGCTGACAAGTATACTCAACCATAATATTATGAAAATCACTTGGCAATTCTCTTAAACACATTGTGTATGTAAGAACGATTTTACATTACATATAATCGTGTACTCATTCATACTAGTCATATACGTTATAGATACAGACAGTCTACTGTCACAAGAGTTGAGACTTACATATATATGACCTGTGTCTTGCTTTAGATTACTGGTAACCTATGTGCAACTAAGGCTAGCTGGATGCTGTTAGAAATGTAGCCAACAAATAGCTGCATGTGAGCCACATTGCTATAGAGTGTGAGCTCAGTCAAGAAGGGAATTCCAAATTTTAGTTGCCATATTTCCTCATTAGTAAAGTTGCCAACATGTAAAGGGCTGCAGGTGGCATTAGCACTTTTATTAAAGAATAGAATGCTAATATTCTTGATATCAAAGGTTATAAAGTTGATTTAATGATGTTTGTTGTACATCTGATCGAAATATCCAAAGTGGGATGGGTGCCATATATAGCAGTGACTAGGTTCAACAGCATTAGTACCAGTGACTGATTGCAGTCATCCATATAACAGACATGGACTGGCAACACTAGTAACTGATCTAACTCTGTTCACGGTTAGCGTATTTTCGATTCATACTGCCACTCCAAGTTTATAGTCAATGGTTTCATATAGAATGTCACAAATTCTTTAGGGGTATTGGAGGGGTTAGTGCCAGTACTCACCAGTTTTTTTGCTTCTGTACCACTCTTTATTTTTGTGGGGTATTTAGAAATAACAGATGCGGCCTTTCTGTAGAAACAAACAAAAAAGTTATAAAATCACAAGACACTAATAAGAAGACTGCATTGAACAACACATTTCATGATGAACCGGGAAAATATGCTCTGTTAACTGTTTGAGTCCCTTTAACTCCTTATCAGGTGACGTGCCAGGGAACTCATAATATCATCAATGGGCTATGTAATTTGATATGATCAATCCAAAACACAGAAACTACCACTACATTTGTAGATCTGAGACATTAGTAACGAATTTACATGGAATCTGTGCATCAAACCATATACACACACATACCTGTATGCATTGTACTTATGGATGGCTCTGTTTACATTTCGTTCATAATTAGCCAGCTCTGGAAAGACACAAAAAGTTAAAGTAAGCTCAAGCCTTTATTTTGTAATTTAAACCCGCAAGCACTCTATAGAAAGTGGTGGTGGTTTGGTTCAAAAATATTCAAACATTATGGAATACCAAAAGTGACTGATGTTTTCATACAATGGTGCTCTGGGCAATGAATATGGAAGCAAAGATATATGCAGAAAGATGAGTGTTATGAGTATATAACTTTACCATGCAGTCAGCTATGATTATTACTTATAAGGCACTGCTAATTTAGCAGCGCTGTACAATAGGTGGACGAACAAACAAGTAGTTGCAACAAGGCAGATTGGATGTACAGGGACAGAAGATGCTCAGGCGATTGCTCAATTGCAAACTATATGATAAAAGGCAGAGCTAAAACTAAGCAGACATCTCCTATGAAAATTACCTAAATAAAAAAGCATGCAGTAAAAATAAAAATTATGCCATCAAATGTAGCAAGAAAAATATCAGAACATGCATTAAATAAAATCGGCAGTATGTAATTCCTAAACACAGCATCAATGTTGAAGTGCAGAAAAGAAGGGAAAGCACACAATTTATTATAAAAGAATTTGATACTTTCCAGAAAAATAAGGGTTGCACTACAATGCAACAAACATGATCTGGCAAGCCTAATGCATTGAATTGTGAGTTACATTGTTTCTAATATAAGCAACTGCCTTTATACATTTTATCTGTGTGTGTACTGCCATCCAGTGGCATATTTATTGTGCATTTTGCTATTTTTACACAAGTATAAGCTCCTTATACGTATTACTGCAAACATTTTTCATCGAGATGATTTTAGAAAGATGTCCTCTTTTTATTTATTAATATGCTGATTAAGTATGTATTTTCTTTTTTATAGTCCTCAAGCAGTCTACCATGCAAACAAGAAAGGCCATTATGTATCACAAATATATATATATATATATATATATATATATATATATATATATATAAAACACAATTTAAAAACAAACAAACAAACAAACGAGAAGTGAAGGTTTCCCTTTAGGGCTATAGAAACCTGAAAATTGTTTGATAAAATCCTGAGGCACTACACCCAGAGTCTTTGCATCATAACCACTACAATAGTCTGCAGTGGTTATGGTGTGTGTAGTGTGACGCAGATGATGCATGCTGTGCTGGGGATGGGATGTGATGTGATGGATGATATATTGTGCAGTGCGGTGCTCGGTGATGAGAATGGCAGGATAGATTGCGGTGTGAGTGAGGGTGGAGGTGGCATGGCTTGGTGTCCAGCTCATGGTGCTCCATGCAGGGCTCACACAGACACAATGTACAATGCCAGGCCCAGCTCGCTGGATCCCCACACCCATCTCACCAGTCAGGAAGTCTGTAATCCCATCGTTCGGTGACTCTTGCGGGGCCTTCCTTTTACTCATAACGAATCCGGGTGTGATGCCTCTAAGACCGGCTCCGTTCTACACTCGAGCTCCCGGATTCAGCTCTCCGTACAGGCCGAAGCTGGACTGCGTGCTACGTCATCGCGTTCGCTGACACGCACACGCCAACGTGCATGGGGGTCTTGTGACAGCCATGTTGGATTAGGGAACATGGCCATCCAGTGCTGGAATGTGTATTGTAAACAGATACAGTGAATGCAGTGTGCAATACAATGCTCAGCTTTATTAGAGCACTGGCTGTCACAGCCACACCAGGGGATTCTCACAACGAAATATGAAGAGCAATGTTCACTTTGTTCCTATATAAAACTACCAGGGAGCCATTATCAACTGATAAATCAGCTAAATAACCCAGTATTCAAAATAATGAACACTAGCCTTCATTTGTGAAACCTCTTATTAAACATTTCCCAGTAATAAAAGGATCTCCACTGCACTTGCAAAGTTATTTTACATAAACAACTTAGGGTATTTTCCTGGACCGTAATTAATCTCATCCTACCAATGGTGGTGATTGACCCACTAAATGATATGGAAAATAATTTGGGGTACAAAGTCGGAACCCATAAACAACTGTGTGCCATACCACCCGACATTTTAAACAGACAAAGAGGGACATTTTAATAGGGTGCAAATGGGGGGGTGGCCAGGGCTGTTTTGAGAAATTTTAGGTGACTTACTTATAACAAGTTATACAACTAAAATGTTGTTTAGAAGAAGAACAATGTATCTCATTTACACAGACTCACTGCTAAAAAAAAAAATGATCGTAGTTTTATAGTTGCTAACATTTGAAAAACATTTCCAAAGACCCTTCAGGTTTAGCCAACACTTTCGAAAGCTAATTTTCTGTGAATGTTTGGCATTATGTATTCATTTTGTCTGCTTATTTTATCTGTTGTTTCTTTATTGTTTATATCTCAATGTTGCAACATTTCAACGGTTTTTTCTGCTTAGTAACTTAGTACAGTTGCTCCACTTTTTTGTGAGTACATTTATTCTACTCACTACAACCACCTTGAAATCAACAGGTGATTGGGATTTATATAACACTTGCCTCAACCTTGGTTTCATTTCGAATTTATAAGCAGCCTCCATTGCTCTATAACCATTCCACCCCATTGTTATATTATTTTTTTGTGTGTTCATATCTTTCTGTTTTATGCTACTGTGTTTTTGCCATGTTCCTTTTTAATCATATTCCATTAATTGTGTGTATTAAATTGAATTGCATTCTTAAGGGGCTTTACTGTGTCCTTCTGGGTGGTGGCAGGGGTTTGTAAAGACGGGCAGAGGTTTTTAGAGATGGGCAGAGGTTTGTAGAGGAGCCAGGGGTTTGTAGGGGGAGCAGGGATTTGTAATGGGTGGCAGGGGTTTGTAAAGATGGACAGAGGTTTGTAGAGGAGCCAGGGGTTTTCTGGGGGGTGGCAGGGGTTGGAAAGATTGTTAGGGGTTTGCAGAGATGGGCAGGGGTTTTGTACGGGGGTGTCAGGGGTTTTTACAGGGGAGCAAGGATTTGTAGAGATGGGCAGGGGTTTGTAGGAGGAGCAGGGATTTGTAGGCGGTGGCAGGGATTTGTAGAGGGTGGCAGGGGTTTTGAGGGGGAGCAGGGATTTGGAGAGGGTGGTAGGGAATTTCTGGTGGCAGGCAGGAGTTTTGTGGGGGCAATAGGGGTTTGTAGAGAGTGGGGACAGGGGTTTGTAGAGAGTGGGGAGCAGGGGTTTGGAAGGGGTGAGCGTTTAAAAGGGGGGCAAGTGTTTTTTTAGAGAGGGGGCAGGGTTTATTGAAGGGGGACAGGGGGGTTGGTAGAAGAGGGGGTGGGATGCAGCAGATTGTGAATGTGCCTAGTATCAGTCTTAAAGGGACTCTCCAGCCAAGCCTGTTTACTCACCTGGTTCCAGTGCCGGGAGCCTCGTGAAGCCGCGCCCCCTATTTCGTCAAAATGATGAAATAGGCGGGCGCGAGCAGGGTGCAATCAGACGCTTCCATTTGGAAGCGTCATTGCTCCCTTGTGCGAATGCGCGGCTTCGCCACACATGCGCACATACTTCATAGGGCGGCATTCATGCCGCCCTATGAAGTCCTGAGCGCACTACCGTCTGACGTGTACAGGGCCTTTTTAGGGCCCTACATGATAGGAAGTCCCTCTGGTGGCCATCTGAGTGAATCAATGTTCTCTGAAAATACAGTGTTTACATTAGATTGCCTGAAGGGAGCTATAGATCTCACCTGAACAAATACATTAAGCTGTAGTAGTTCAGGTGACTATAGTGTCCCTTTAATTAGAACTAAATAAATAAATATACTTATATATTTTCATTCTTGATGTATTTTGATATAAATATATAATATAACAGGCTGATTTTTTTAAAGAAAGGCAGTCATGCTAATATTTGGGTGTTAATGGTGGATTTTCACTATAGAGTCAGGAATACATGTTTGTGTTCCTGACCCTGTAGTGTTCCTTTAAGAAAATCACTAATCAGTGAGGCTAATTGGAAAAAAAAAGTGTAAAGTGTAAAGATTGGACTCTGGAGCAATGGAAGAAGGTCATGTGGTCTGATGAGTCCAGATTTAATCTTTTCCAGAGTGATGGGCACATCAGGGTAAGAAGAGAGGAAGATGAAGTGATGCATCCATCATGCCTAGTGCCTACTGTACAAGCCTGTGGGGGCTGTGCTATGATCTGGGGTTGCTGCAGTTGGTCAGGTCTAGGAACAGCAACACTATATGCCCAAAGAATGAGGTCAGCTGACTACCTGAATATACTGAATGACCAGGTTATTCCATCAATGGATTATTTCTTCCCTGATGGCACGGGCATATTCCGAGATGACAATACCAGGCTTCATCGGGCTCAAATAGTGAAAGAGTGGTTCAGGGAGCATGAGACATAATTTTCACACATGGATTGGCCACCACAGAGTCCTGACTTTAACCCCACTGAGAATGCTTTGCGCAGTGGTCCGACTCTCCCATCATCAATACAAGATCTTGGTGAAAAATGTATGCAGCACTGGACGGAAATATATCTTGTGACATTGCAGAAGCTTATCGAAACAATGCCACAGCGAATGCGTGCTGTAATCAAAAGCTTTCCAATGAAATATTATAGTGTGTGACCTTTTTTTTTTTGTGGCAACTTTATTTTGGCCTGGAAGTGTATATCAACATGTTAAGTTAATTTGAATGACTTGATGACAAAAACTATTTGTTTACCGAGTGAAATCCAAAACTTCTACACAAAGGTATCAACTCTTTTGAAAATAGACACACCAGGGTATTTACCTGTGTCATTCTGACACTTTTGATATAATCATTTGATCACCAATCTCTGTCATAATTATTCTGTCTCCACATATAAAATAGGGTTAATAAGGATGGGAATATCATATATTATGCTAACTTCTCTGTACCTGCACATGTCATAAAGAGATATGTAGAACCAGATTTCCATTTATATAGCGAGCCCCCTATGGCAGGGCCACTAGAAAACAGCCTCTACCTGCAAATAAGTGTAAAAACATTTATTCAGCTCTAAAATAAAACATGTTGTGGGCAACAGCAGGGGCCTATCTTCATCTTGAGATAGGCAGGCTTGATTGCTTTCTTTGGTTTATTTGGTTGACTGTGAAATTCAGTCCTCCAGTTTACCTTTTATAAGGAGAACATTATGCTACAGTTTTCTTGACTATAGGGTGCTCCAGACACACAATCTTTATATTTTTTTTAGCATCAATCATATATTATATGATTATTGCTATTCAGTCCCTGTTTATTTACCTTTTATATTCCATGCATTCTCCTGACATATGCATAACTTACATTTTCAACAAATGTAGAAAATGTGGCTCAATCTGCCTAGTCTTCTCTGACAGTCTCAGCCGAGAGCCACAGCAGCACAGTTCAAATAGAGACAAGGGAACAAGAAATTGAGTTTATATGTCTCTATAAATGTTGTTTCTGCTCTTGCTCAAGATTCACAGAGGAGACCAGACAAGAAGAGCAGAAAGGAAGTGCAGAGATGCCTGAGCCGCAGAAGAAGCACAGGGCCGGCGGCACTGTAGAAACTTAAATAAAATGTAATAATTAGACACATGCAAAATACATTTAATTTCATCTCATACTGTATATAAACATCTTATGTACACAATTTTTATTTTTTATGAATCCGCTGGTGTTTAACAAGAACAGAACTGTATGTAAAGCTTTTGCCACACTCAGTGCAGGTGTACAGTCTCTCCCCTGTGTGAGTCCGTAGGTGTTTGACCAATGAAGATGTCTGTGTGAAACATTTCCCACAGTCTGTGCAAGCAAATGGTTTCTCTCCTGTGTGTGTTCTCTGATGGTTAATAAGCGCAGAAGTTTGAGAAAAGCATTTTTCACACCTGCTACAAGAGTAGGGTTTTTCTCCAGTGTGAATGCGCTGATGCTTCACCAATGCCGAACTGTGAGAAATTTTCTTCCCACAGTAGCTACAGGGATAAGGTCTCTCTCCTGTGTGAGTTCTCTGGTGGTTGGCAAGAGCAGATTTATCAACAAAGCTTTTTGGACACCAGGTACAGGCATAAGGTTTCTCACCTGTGTGTGTTCGCTGATGCTTAAGTAGTGCTGAGCTTTCAGTGAAACTTTTACCACATTCAGTGCAAATGTAAGGCCCTTCCCCCATGTGTAACCGCTGATGCCTTACCACATGAGATCTGCGGATAAAACGTTTTCCGCACTGAGTGCAAGAATATGGCTTCTCGTCTGTGTGTGTTCTCAGGTGGGTTAGCAGGTTTGAGCTCTGGGCAAATCGTTTCCCACATTTACTGCAAGCATATGGTCTCTCCCCAGAGTGGGATCGCTGGTGCCTTGCTAGATGTAATTTGCATATAAAGCTCGTCTCACAATTGATGCACACATAGGGTTTTTCTCCAGTGTGTGTCCTCTTGTGCATAGCAAGCTGGGAACTATCAATAAAACTCTTGCCACATTTACCACAGTAACATGGTCTCTCGCCCATGTGAATTATTTTGTGCCGTAACAAATGTGAGCTACGATTAAAACTCTTTCCACATTCAGTCAACATTTTTTGAGAACATAAGAGGGGAAGAAAAAAGGGAAAAGGGAGGGATAAGTGGAAAAGAAAAAGTTTCTTTACTATAAGAAATTTATTTAGAATTTCAGTATTTGTTAACTTGCAAGTAGAAAATGAGGATCAGAATACAGTTGGTTGTATTTTTAAGAACATTTTAAACTTTTATTGTTGACATTGTCAATATTATATCATTTGTATGTGAAGATATCTACAATATATTTACATGTTCCTCTCTTTCATTTTTCTTGCCCCTTTTCCCCCTTATCTTTGAATATGTGCTGAGAATGGAGGTTCTCTATAAGGGAGTATGGGCAGGTTGTACTTTAAATTGCCAGTGAACCTGCTCGTTTTGGAGGTGACGAACGGATTCATTCCGTTCTTCCGCTCTCCATCTCAGGGTGTTTGCCCATAAGAAAAATGGCCGCGGTGAACACGGAAGTGACGCGGACTATGACACCACGCCACTCCCGATCACCCTAATGGATCACAGGTGAGGTATTCCACCTCACTACAAACAGGAACCCGATTGGACTATGCAATTAAAGGACCGCCCACCGGACGAAAAGACCGGCAGATTTAAAGACAGCAAGATACTGGATACATCAACCCGATTGAAAAAGCCCACATAGCGTGGGTGAAATGCGTCTTGGAGCTGAAGCCATTAACTGGGACTTTTTATTATTACAGGATTATTTTACTATCTTTGATTTTATATTTAAAATAAATTTCCTCTTTTATTACACCCCATTGGCTTTTTATCCTATCTTGCTGCTAAAGAAGGGTAGGTGCCCCCCTCCAGAGGCACCCAAGTCTACCATCTAGAGCCAGGTTCTCATTGGCTCAGAATAAGGTGAGCACAACTATAACTACTGCATGTGCAATTTATGTTGAAACATAGTACACTAGGAGGTTTCTCCTTTTTCTCTCCTCTCCCTGAGGAAACTCATTCCAGCTAAACGGTGCAGTGTCTCCATACGACACTACTGTGGAAGTGATTTGAGCCTGTCCTTTCTGAGGCTCTAATCCATGTGAGTTTGACTATTGAGAAATTATCACAATACTCTTTCACCTACAGACTTACACTATATTGTGTTGTATTTTTCTGTTCTATTTACATGTATCAACATATATCTGAGATTTAACCCTAATCCAGGGTAAGTGTAAACATATAGCGCTCCACTCATTTGACTAGTACGGTCTGGATTTTTATCCAGACTATACTAGACTCACTCTGGTTCATCTTTATATTTAGTGGGGGAAAGAGAGCACCCACTAGAGTGTGTAGCTGCTTCTTATCACTATTATATTTACAAGCGCACTTGACACAGTAATCACCATTGTTTGAAGTGCAAGAGTATCGTTTTTTCCATGCTATGCACTGTGTGGTCAGACGTAAATTCTGATTTATGGATGCTGATGTCATCCCTCACAATAGTTTCATATTGGCGGTTTGCTACAGCCTTATCTAAATGGACAGCTGCATTATCATCCTTGTAAAAGCACTGGCTATACAGTCTGGCAAACTTTAGACCCAGGTATTCACTTCCATGATAATCTCTTTCATCTTGTTTTTCTTCCAAGGTCCTCGTTGTGTCCCATTGCGGTCTGCAAGCATCATTCTCTGCATACCAGTATTGTGTATGGTCAGAGGTAAACAGATCTGTAGAACAAACATGCACACAACTGTTTTTCATCAGTTCTTGTGGTTTCAAGGCTGGCTGAAGAAACAGATTTTAAGAAAATATATGAGTCTGTCATTTGACTTCAATAACAACTGTCATTCATGAATTAAGACTCCTCTCAAAAAATATAGATTGTATTGGGATTTGATCATTGCTATTTTTTTAATTTTAATGTTATGTTGCTGCCAGAAGTGTAACCTCTGTGGCAGTGTCATCCACAAACTCGGAACAAGGGCTCCAGGATGACTAGTGTCAATTCTGTGCATATACTGTTTTCACGGAGGGTCATTCATTGTGTGAGAGCTCTCAACCAATGAATGACCAGCAGGATTGGCATCCAGCTTCTGCAACTCTACAGAAATCAGATGCACGTCACCTGGCATTAGAGGAGGCTTGAAATCTGGCGCCACCAAGATAAGACGCAAACCATTTCAAAACAGGGAATTTTATCATGGAGGGGTGACAATATAGTACTAGCATTATAGCAGGCTATAAAATAAAATAATACATTGATGATGTAATACATTTTCATTCATTTTGCTAAATTAAATTTCTATATTCATTTATACTCTAGCTATGATTACCAGCCTGTAGATGAACAGATTTCTGTGCATTAATATTTTTTCTTCTTCTTTGAAATAGCAGGAAATAAACTATAAAAACACTGCAATGTGATGGGCTTGGAGGTAGCTTCACACTTACAATAATAGATGTATAATGTTATACTATAATAAAGTAATGAAACATATAAATATAAAATGACTCATTTGTGCTACATGTGTTTTTACAGTAAATCATCTATCTCATATTATACGTTGAGCTACATTTACAATCCTAATGAAGCATTTTTTATTTTTGTACAATTCTTTTTATTAAGTTTTAAACATTCTATAAAAACGCATAGATGTAACATGAAAATTGACACATTGTAAATATATATATATATATATTGATATATATATCACATATATATATAACACATCTCTTGATTTTAACACATACATACAAATATTAAGCGATGAGTTTCTATTCAGTCCCCCCTTAGCTATTCACTTTGTGTAAATATAAAAAACAGTTGGAAAGATATAGTTATACTGTATATTATTTTAGGGGGTCAATTCGAGAGGGAAAGTGTTTAACATCGACAATTATTCAGAAACACCGTACACAACACCAAAGAGATATCTCAAACATTAGTGATCTTTTTTATCCATTGATCAATATCTTTCTTACTTTTATCCAATTGATTTATTAATCCTCTTTCCATTTTAAACCGGAATAATAATTGTTCATTAATTAGAACCCAATTAGGCATTATGTCTTGTTTCCAATATCTAGCTACAAGAATTTTTGCTGCTACCAATATATGAATAAGGAACATTTCTAAACTTCTATTGGCATTAATTAGCTCAAAATGTAATAGGACAATTTCAGGGTTAAATAGCAGATCTAAATCAGCGATCTGTTGAATCTGATAATGTACATTTTTTCCAATAATTTTGAATTAAATCGCAGTTCCACCAGATATGTATAAAATCTCCTCTTCCTGCTTTACATCTCTAATTCGCTGTAGTGGTTATGGTGCCACAAGTGCACTGGCACCGCCCCATTTGTAAGTAGTGAAACCATTTTAGAATGGTTTAAATTCTGACCCGGCAGCTCCCCATCTCCACTACTACCGACTAGGGGACCGACCGATTATCGGTCTGGCCGATATTATCGGCCGATGTTCTGTATTTTCGGCAATATCGGTATCGGCCAATACAGATACCGATATTGACGATAATACATACCAGGACCGTCTGGCTTATCATGGGCCCGGCTGTCCTGGTATGCATTATCGGCATCCTGGAGGGCCCGCAGCAAGCTCTTACTTAGCTTCCCAGCTCCCCTGTGTAAATCTTGCGAGTCCTGCGGCAGTCAGAGCGTTGCCACAGGTTACCATGGCAAAGCTCAGTGTGGCACGCAGGCCGCGAGATTTAGACAGGGGAGCTGAAGGGAGTTGCTAGGAAGGTAAGTAAGAGCTTCCTGCGGGCCCCCCCTGCACAGTCCATGCCACCAGACCAGCAGGGAATGCCATGGCCATGTAAGAAGCAAGAAGGGGGACCAACAAAAAAAATATTGGAAAAAAAAATTACAATAAAAAAATCCCCCCCTCATCACATACCTACAGAAACACACACACACACTGCATTCACTATACACACACTACACAAACACACTGCATTCACTATACACACTACACAAACTGCATTCACTATACACACACTACACACACTCTGCATTCATTATATACACACACTGCATTCACTACACAAACACACACAGTACACACACACTCTGCATTCACTATACACATACAAAACACACACTCTGCATTCATTATTTACACACTACACAAACACTCACTGCATTCACTATATACACTACACAAGCACACTCTGCATTCACTACACACTACACAAACACACTCTGCATTCACTACACACACTACACAAACTATACAAACACACAAAGCTCCCCTGTCTAAACACACTGCATCCACTACATGTGGCATGTATATTTTGTGCATTTACCTTTAGAATAGTGTACTTACTGTACAGCACTATTATTGTTATCTTTGTTTCCTTTGGGGTACAAAGGTGTACATTCTCCATACATATTTTCTGTAGATATATTACCTTATATATACACACACACACACTTTTGGGTGCGGTTTCTTTTCTCTCCTTTTTGTGTTCTATCATTTCTGGCTGAGAGTGATCAGCTGACGCTTTCAGTCAATGAGCTAGACCTGCACTGCATTTTTTTAGATCAGGAGCTTTTTGCTCTCAGGTAAGAAGTCAAACTACTTACAGTAGAGGGGAGGGGGCAACAGAGCACTTCTAGGATGCTGTAGTGGGTCTGGTGCTTGGCGTGTTCCTTTAATTTGTCCATACAATGGAACCTCTACATTTACATTAAAAAACAAACAAAATAACAAGGTAGGCATTTCTGCATCATAATTTTTTTTAATTATTAACACTGGCTTCAGCTATGTGATACTTGAACTTTTCTCTCTTGACTCAAATGAAATAAATCTAAATGTAAACTGTGAGGTTGATGATGGAATACTACTAACCTGTGTGTTTGACTAGCATCTTGACTATCACATCTGGTGTTTCATGGACACAGCCTATTTATGAAAATGGACACTCATTACAATTTATAGGAATAATATATATAGTTCCACTGCATTGCTAGATTTAATGGTGCATATCTAGCACCAATGGCCCTGCTTGCAAGATTATAAGTAACGGAGGACGGGTAAGACACAAAAATGGTGGATCAGAAAATCGGACCTGTAGGTGGAAAAGAACACAGTCTAGAAGCTAGACACAGATGGACTAGATTTTATTGGGTGTTGCATTCTCCAGATATTGTACAGCTTAAGACAGTTTGGTAAGATAAACAAAGAGCATTGATATGAAAAGTGGTCGATCATAAGAAGATAGGTTTAGGATAAATTTGTAACCAGCCGCAATAGATGTCTTAATTAAATAATCACTAAATACAACCAGAAAATCTAATCTCAATGAATGGTGCAGTGACCCTGCAGAGTTAAACACACCACACCTCTAGTTGTCATGTGACAAAATGTTGCTCATAGAAGAGCATGGAGTTATTTAGTATAAAAAATAAAGTGGTATAATAAAGTATATCTGACTTTTTAAAAATTACAAATAAAATAAACAATTGAAGCAATTTCATAATATAAAATTATTATAAAAGTTTACCCAAAAATATTGTATCATTTGAAACGCTTATCCTAAATATAAGGGCAGGCGAAAAACAGGTATCAGAAAACGTCATTAAAGGAACACTATAGTCACCTAAATTACTTAAGCTACATAAAGCAGTTTTAGTGTATAGATCATTCCCCTGCAATTTCACTGCCATTTAGGAGTTAAATCACTTTGTTTCTGTGTATGCAGCCCTAGCCACACCTCCCCTGGCTATGATTGACAGAGCCTGCATGAAAAAAAAACTGGTTTCACTTTCAAACAGATGTAATTTACCTTAAATAATTGTATCTCAATCTCTAAATTGAACTTTAATCACATACAGGTGGCTCTTGCAGGGTCTAGCAAGCTATTAACATAGCAGGGGATAAGAAAATCTTAATTAAACAGAACTTGCAAGAAAGAAAGCCTAAATAGGGCTCTCTTTACAGGAAGTGTTTATGGAAGGCTGTGCAAGTCACATGCAGGGAGGTGTGACTAGGGTTCATAAATAAAGGGATTTAACTCCTAAATGGCAGAGGATTGAGCAGTGAGGCTGCAGGGGCATGTTCTATACACCAAAATTGCTTCATTAAGCTAAAGTTGTTCAGGTGACTATAGTGTCCCTTTAAGTAACGTTTCGGTTGCACTGTTGTGACTTACCAAGAGAGCAGAGAGTATAGTAATTATCCAACATAACATCCATGTACAGTATTTTCTCTCTCACTCCTAAAAAGTCCCACTCCTCCTCAGAGAAATACACGGCCACATCATCAAATGATAGGGGAATATAAAACAAACAAAAAAACGGGAGTTGTAATTTGTATGGTGATAATGATGGAGGTAGAGGATAAAATGTATGTGGGTTTCTCTTTACATCCATACACCAAGCTTTCTTGCTTACCACCTTGTTATACTACCCTATGTCTGCCCAGAAACCCTGCTACTTTGTTATTCTGCTATTCTTACACTGAGCTGTACTGCATAATATTTTATTATACTGCGGTCTATCGACCCAAACATCAAGCAGTTCTTCATAGTATTTGATTAATGCTGCTCTGTATTCACCCGGACATTCTGCTATTCTCCACAATATTTTGTTATACTGTTCCCTATCCACCCGAATACCTGCTCGAAACCTTGAAATACTGCTACAGTTACACCCAGACAACCTCTTACCCCGTCACAGCCTTAAAATATTGGCTTGTTAGAGTAGTGATGTCACTGTCTTAGACCTGAGGTTTGAATCCTGGTCAGACCACCTCAAGAGTAAGTGCCCCTAGGCAAGACACATAATATATATCCACCTATCTCAAATCCTCATAGTTTGTAGGCTCATTTCAGCAGGACCTTCTTCACCTCTGAATAGCCCCTTTTTATAATTGGAAAGCACTGTTGCTGCTTTATAAATGCTAATAATAATGAAAGCACTAAAAATATCTATGACATACCTCTTGATAGAAGAAATGTGTTTGCATCTTCTGTTTTTTAATTCAGTCTATGAATTTAAAGGTGACATTTAGCTGTAAAAAAATAACAGAATAAAACCACAAATATCAACACTTTTCTAAAATGTCCAATTCGTAATACAACAATAAAAGGCTCAACTGAAACCAGGAAAGGTACTTCCTAATTAGCAGCAGAATGACCAGAACTTTCATTTGTTAGGTATTATGATGGGCCAACCTCCAAATTGTAGTGAAGTGAATATTGAAAGATAAAAAACGAGGTTAAAAGTGGTGCCTATGGGGCGTGGCTAGCCGTCGGGCAGAATGGACGTGTAAATCGCTGCTCCGGCACATGGGCTCCAAATAATTAACCATATCGGAACAGCATCGGCCCCAAACTACCCTTACCTGAATATATGCGATGTCTCAATCCAAGACAAAGAAGACTGGCGCGAAAGCGGACAAATCTAATTTTTTCGGCCAGAAAGGAGCGGCGACACATGAAACCACGCGGCTCTCCGCGCAAGATGGCGCCGAATATAACAGTGCGGACGGCGCTCAGCATACAATGGAGGAACCCCACTCCCCAGAGAGCCTCACGAAAGATTACTTCGAAAAGGCTATGGAGGCTATGGCGACCAAATTAATATCCACCTTCCAAGCCACCGCAGATCAAATCAAACAGGAGGTACGTGATCTCTCCTCCAGAACCTCGCATGTGGAGCAGACATGCCAAAACCTTGCCTCCCAGCAGCAGGAAACGACGGAGCAGCTGCACAGCCTACAGAAACAAATGGAGGGGATGGAGACACGCATGGCAGACTATGAGGACAGGGCAAGACGAAATAACCTGCGGCTGAGGGGAGTCCCAGAAACGGTACTTCCTGATGACCTCCAAGTTTATGTAAGGGGCCTTCTCCACTCATACGCCCCAAGCATACCGGCAGACATGCTCCTGGTAGATAGGGTACACCGAGTGCCGAAACCGCGGTACCTCCCAGATTCAATCCCTCGAGACGTCCTCCTCCGGGCACATTATTTCCATATAAAGGAAATAGTGCTCAAGACCTACCGCAGCAGGCCGGACCCGCACGAGGACTACCCCACGGTACGCATCATGGCAGACCTCTCCGCGGCTACGCTCAGAAAAAGGCGAGACTTCCACCAAATCACCGCAACGCTCCAAGAACAGGGAATTCGATACAGATGGGGCTATCCTACCAAGATTATTCTCACACGCAACGGAGAAACGAAATCCTTCGCCACCCCAGAGGACGGTCTGAAAGCGTTCAGAGAATGGGGAATACCCGCCTTAACAGACAAAAACCCACAACCTACTGCCAGGCAGATCCGTCGACCTCTAAAGACCTGAGAGAACTGTGTGTCTTACATCTACTGCGATCCCCTATAATGAACACTCTACCTTGATCTCATACGATAAGTACCCTGCAAAACCAATGTTTGCACATGTTTAATTATGTTTAATTATATGCTGGCGACTGCGCATGCTACAGGTTTAGACACCTGCCTATACCTGGTTCAACTATCACTTGTTTAGATGTTCCACAAGGGAATGATATCCCCCCAAATGAAAAAAAAACAAAAAAAACAAAAACAAAACGAAATTACTTATACTGTAACACTCACTCTAGTCTAACGGTGCCAGACGCTACTCACCTCCATATAACTGGGGTTAAAGGTTGATAATCTCTTTAATTAGCATCGATCCAAGGTTGTTGCACATTGTCGGCAACATCGCAGTGGAAAATGTGACACATGATCTTAGGCATCCCTTATGAAGCCTCTCTTCAACACAAGTTCATTCCATTATCTAACTGTATCACTTGCTATGCATTACCTGGAATGTAAGGTTTAAATGTTTACATGTTACTTAATATGTTATATGCCGATCTGTTCAATAGTTTTTCGTTCTCCACAGTGGAGCCCAAATAGCCAACGTTAGGAAGCTCAAGCTCCCACCCCCACAGGTGTGTCAGACGCACCGGACCTCTAAAGTCCTAGTTTTCCTCCTCTCCGCTCACCCGTTATTACCGCCCCCCCCCCTCCTCCACTACCCAACCCACAACGACAACAAGCCCAACCACAGCACCGAATACCGCTTAATACTCCTCCCTCCAAACTCTACAACCCACCAACATGAAAATATACACGCACAACGTCAAAGGGCTCAACACCCCTCACAAGAGACGCATATTACTGGAAGACCTGAAACGTGATAAAGCAGACATAGTCTGCATTCAAGAAACACATTTCGTAACGAACCGTATCCCCACCTTTGCGGCAAATGAATATCCCTTCCAGCTCCACGCGACCCATACCTCCAAATCAAGGGGAGTCTCATTGCTTCTCCATAAAACCCTTACAATAGAACCCCTTCACACCACAATTGATAGTCAAGGCCGATTCATAATACTCCATTGTCTGATTAACAATAACCCCCTCCTACTGGTCAGTCTCTACAGTCCGAATGACAATCAATACAACTTCCTGCACAGAGTGCTTACAAAATTGCCAACCGCCACTAACGGTGGCCAACCGCCTCCAATCCTAATCTGCGGTGATATGAACCACACAATGGACTCGCACATAGACTCCACGCTCTCCGACTCCTCAGACAGACATGCCACGCTTAAACGTAATAACAAAGCCCTTGCGAAACTACTACACACCCATGGTCTCTATGACCTCTGGAGAACACTCCACCCGACAGCCAGGGAATACACATTTTATTCTCACGTCCACAAAACATACTCCAGAATAGACCACATTCTTGCATCGGGACCAATACTCCAACTAACTCAGGACTGCTCGATAGGCAACATAGTGTGGTCAGACCACGCGCCCGTACTACTGGCGCTAGAGGACACTTACCAACATAGGGGCAGGCCACCTTGGCGCCTCAACGATACGCTTCTGAACGACCAAACCTTTGCACAAAAACTCACCCAACAATTGCAAGATTATTTTGATTTAAATGACACTAAAGAAGTTACCGCTACAACCCTCTGGCAAGCTCATAAAGCGGTAATGAGAGGGACATTGGTCAGCCGAGCGTCCTACCTGAAACGCAAACGTGATAGCGAACTATTACGCCTACTAAAAGCACTCCGGGACGCAACAACTGCACACCTTATGAACCCTACCGACGCACGCAGAGATGCCATCAAAACCATAACCGACCACATCGACCGACTAAATCTTGACAAAACGGCCTACATGCTTAACAAATTGAAAATGAAGACGTACACCCAAGGTAATAGAATGGGAAAATACCTAGCAACACTACTCAAACAGCGTCAAGCAAACTCCAAAATACCCTATTTAATAGCTACTACGGGAGGCAAAATACTAAACCCACAAACCATAAATGATACAATGGCCGACTATTACCAAAACCTGTATAACTTAAAAACTGACACCTCGGTACATCAACCCAATGACAAAGAAATAGACATGTTCCTCCGAGGAGCACAACTACCAACTCTGTCACCAAGTCAAGTGCACTCCGTACAAGATGAAATAACCATTCAGGAACTCGTGGAAGCCATACAAGCTCTCCCACCCGGGAAATCGCCAGGCCCGGATGGCCTAACCAACCTATATTATAAAAAATTTGCATCACAACTGGCCCCTCGCCTGAAAAATATGTTTACCCAAATACTAACTACTGGCACTATGCCACAGGAAATGCTGATGGCACATGTTGCCACACTCCCGAAACCAGGGAAACCACCGGATAGATGTCAAAATATGCGGCCAATATCCCTATTAAATACAGACGTGAAGCTCCTTGCAAAAATATTCTCAAACAGGCTTGCACCCATTATACCGACCTTAGTTAAAGGGGACCAGGTGGGATTTGTGGGAGGCAGACAGGGGGCTGATGGCACGCGTAAAATATTAAACATGCTGCACGGACTGCAAGGAGGGAGGGTCCCAGCTGTACTGCTCTCTTTGGATGCTGAAAAAGCTTTTGATAGGCTCCACTGGCCCTTTCTCCTTGCGGTCCTCCGGAAATTTAACTTCCCACCCCAATTCTTAAAACTAGTCGAAGCAATATACTCAGCCCCAACCGCCCGAGTAGTAAATGGGGGATTCATCTCCAAGCCGTTCACTATCTCTAACGGTTCTCGACAAGGATGTCCACTCTCGCCCCTACTTTACATCCTGGCACTGGAACCCCTAAATCAGATTATAAGAGACAACCCGGACATCCATGGAGTTAAGCTCAAGGGACGGGAATACAAACTGACAGTATTCGCTGACGACATCCTTCTCACTTTAGAACAACCCCACATATCCCTCCCGAACTTCCACAAACTTCTCACACAGTACAGTCACTGTTCATATTATAAATTGAATGTAGCTAAAACATTGGCCTTGAGTATCAATGTCCCGGCCCAAGACTTAGCACGACTGAAAGCCAACTACACATATGACTGGAGACGAGACCATGTAAAATTTTTAGGCATTAACTTTACCCCCACACCACACTCACTATTTAAAGCAAACTATACTAGACTACTTAGCGAACTTAGAACGCTTCTGCAAAGCTGGAAAGGGAAATTCATCTCTTGGGCGGGTAGAATTGCCTCGGTAAAGATGGTGGCTCTACCCAAAATCCAATATCTATTTAGGACGTTACCACTAAAACTCCCACAAAATTATATACGAAATCTACAAGACGCCATAAACAACTATGTATGGGAAGGCAAAAGGCCCAGAGTAGCAAAAACCACAATGCACAAAACACCTGCCAGAGGAGGGATGGGCTTACCGGATATACAGGGATACTACAAGGCGGCTCACATAGCTCCCCTGCTGGCGGCACCTCACCAACGTGAACCATTAGCGTGGACAGAAATAGAGGCTAACTATGCAAACAGCCTTCCCATCTCAGTACTGGCCTGGCTACCCAAACCACACAGACCAAAAACAGATGGCATGCTACCCACCACCAAGCTCACTTTAGCAGTATGGGACAAATACCGGGAACGCCTCGGGAACAAGACACTGCCCTCCCCTGCCCTCCCACTTGAAGCACTGAGACTCCTTATACCAGACTTCAATTACAAAATCTGGAACAGGCACGGAATAAAAACATTATCGCAATTGCTAGCAGACTCCCACCTGAAATCGTTCTTAGACCTTAAAACCGAATAAAATCTACCCGCCACGGCACTATTCTCCTATCGGCAAATGTTGTCTTGGCATGCCACACACCCGATGCCACAGCCAACTGATAAAACTGACACACGCTGGCAGAAAATAGAACAGATCTGCACATCAACCAAGCCAGTTAAGAAACTGATCTCTACAATCTACGCATCGATACTAACTTTATCCCAAAGGCACCCCCCTTCCTTCATGGAAGCGTGGGAGAAAGACATTGGCCACAAAATTTCCGAAGAACAATGGCACACAATTTTTTTTTTTTGTGTCAATCAATTTTTATTCAGGTATCAAAGGTAATAACAATAAGCATAGTAGGTACAAGTTATGATCTGTACAGCGGTGACATAGTTAAACAGTTAGACTTGAGGTTTGCTCTCTGCTTACATTAGTGGGGTAGGTTAGATGTTATTCAGGTTCATCTAGTCATTCAATCTTGAATTGAGGTCATGTTCCGGTATGTAAGAACACAAATTTTTTGGGGGGGTAACCCTCCAGACCAGGTTTCGACCCATTTCCATATACGTCAGGGTTTGTATGTGAGTGCAAAGGGTTAAATACCATAAAGGTGTGTGCTATCCTGTGCTAACGTTCTAGTGGGTGCGTGAGGTGGGGTTTTAGGGTAGGATTCCCCTAGGGCAGCTTTCAGCTAAGTTCAGGTATTGGTTAGGCCAAACATGCGAATAACTGCCTGCGGTAACTGTCCTGCAGTCTGCCCAGCCTCCGTCCCTATAGTATGTTTCTCAGTTCCTGTACCTGTCTGGGTATTGTGTCTCTTGGCTGAGTTGTGTTCTGACGTGACAATGGGCAGTCCGACCTCTATCAGAGCCATTTCTCGACCTCCCTCTTCCAGTTGGTCTGTCGAACCTAACTGTACCGCAATTGCCAGGGGCAGTCCTATCGGTGGGAGGTGGTAGCTTAGGTTTGCCATATTACGGTCTCATCAAGCTCTCTAGTCAGTATCCAACCCGTCGGGTTGTTCTGTCTTTCGTCTGGTATGTCGGGGAGGGGGGTGTATAGTAAGGGGTGTTGTGTCGGGGTTGGGGGATGGGGAGGGGAGGTAGAGGTCAATAAAGCTTCAGGTCAACAGCCCGGGTGGGGTCTCCCTGGGCTTGCACTAGTTCCATGTTCGGACAGCGCACAGTATTGGTCACACTTCCGTTCGAAATGGGCTCAGCCCCCGGAGCCCGGCATGCCCCCGTATCTTTATGATGGCACACAATTTTTAAGGCACATAAGCAATTCACCCTCTGCACGAATCACTTCGAATTGACCCGCAAGATCTTATACATATGGTACCTGGTCCCTACACGCCTACAACACAGCTATCCGGCCACGTCAGACCTATGCTGGAGATGCCAAGCTGATAGAGGCACCATGCTACATATATGGTGGAGCTGTACAAAAATCCAACAATTTTGGCAACAGATAGCAAACTTAATTACCAACTGCACAGGCTCAAAGTTACCGCTTCAGCCTGCAACTTACTTACTTCTCTCCCTGCCCCACACGCCACACAAACATCATGCCTACCTCAACTACCATATCATTGTAGGTGCACTAACTAGCATTAGCAGGAAATGGAAGCAAGACACCCCCCCCACAATCCAGCAATGCATTGCAACTATAGAAAGTAACAAAAATTATGAAATCATGGCTAGGAAAACACACAGTAACGGCCCCCAGTGGTCCGAAGCCTGGAAGTTATGGGACCAAAATAGACCGACCACATAGGACACGCAAATATGAACCAATTACTGCAATATGCCTCATGTCTAGGGGCACGGAACGCTTTGTCCACCTACTTCTCGAAGATGAGCCATACCCAACTAGGTAACTCATGCAATACAACTGAACCACCGCTAACTCTCCAACCACTGCTTCCATGACCCCCCCCCCTACTCACTTCACCATGATATCACGCAAAACTGCCGCCCCCCCCCCCCCCCCCCGGGTCCCAAATCCCCAACTGCCAAACGCACTACCCGCAAAACTACTCATGAAATGCCATAACCATCGAAGGACTGCAACGAGGCTAGGCAAACACTTACAAACCACAAGTTGCATGCATTCCAACATACACAAAGATGCACACATGGGGAAATGAGATGGATAATCGCTCTAACTAAATGCCTCGCTAAACATGCCTCTTTCCCACTACCAAACACAGGCACATACAGAAGAAAAGTAAGAGAGCAACACATCGGTGGAAATGTAGGGCCCCCCTACTTCCCTTCCCCTTTCTCTTCTGTACCCTCCCTGAACCTCAAGAATGTTGAAAACGTAAAATATTGCTTGTTCCCCTCCCTCTCTTTCTTCTGTACCCCTTAAAACCTGAAAAACAATAAAAATTGTCAAATTTAAAAAAAAAAAAAGTGGTGCCTATAGCTTATTTGGATCTTTTATTTCAAATGAGGTATTTTGGCTTAAATTTTGCTATTCGGATTTCAATTTCTTACAGGCATACATAAACTACCAGCAGGTAGGCTGTACATCATCTGCATCTTCCTCTTGCTAGAGGATGTAATGCTCCACTACGTACAGCTGCCATTTCATCGCCTTCCTTGTACTATTTGGAGGTGTACATGCATCGTCAAGTCTCTTGTGTCCCAAGGTTTGATTGCCGGACTTATTGGATATACATATAAGCGGGAGTCATGATGCCCCACTGACCAGACACAATTAGGGTGGCAGCCAGCATCACAGGTGTGGACCTGGAGCTTCAGCTCCTGTATTAATCTGCTAAAATTATCTAAAATCTTAAAATAGAGGGACAAATGTTTAAAAACAATCAGGAAGTATTACTTTACTGAGAGGGTAGTGAATGCACGGAATAGCCTTCCAGCTGAAGTGGTAGAGGTTAACACAGTAAAGGAGTTTAAGCATGCGTGGGATAGGCATAAGGCTATCCTAACTATAAGATAAGGCCAGGGACTAATGAAAGTATTTAGAAAATTGGGCAGACTAGATGGGCCGAATGGTTCTTATCTGCCGTCACATTCTATGTTTCTAAATTAGTACAGTCTAAACCCTCTCAATACAAGTGGATAACTGTGTGTGTAAAGATTGGAGATGACAGCAACCTCAAATATTCTGCTCTTGTATTGCTTCCTACAAACTGAACACTGAAATCATTCCCATATATGGCTTTATCACTATGTATACGGAGATATACAGTATATACAATGTCCTATCATGAATAGTTACCTGGAGCCAACAGTAGCCAGTTGCCCCTCTTCTTTCCCCAGATAGTAATACAGTCAGTACTATACTGTGCAGGAGGGGGGGAGGGGATCAATGGGGGAGAGGAAGGGGAGGGGGGGGTTATGGGCAGATTTGCAGTCCTTCTTATATTCAGCAGATGGGTGAGCTCCCCCCTTTGAAGAACATTTAAACATGGCTCCGCTATTACCATAACCACTTGCAGGGGGAGCCCCTTTTCCCAACCAGAGTCACGGTAAGTCTGGGGGCCTGTGTCTCTGTAAACGACTACAACTCCCTCAAGTCTGTGTGAGGAAGATATGATGGGCCAGGAACATGGGACACTCCTCCATATATTCTGGGAGTCGAGGTCTACCTGGCTTGATGAGAAATAAATTAATATCAGGAGCTGAACTACAAGTCCCTGCGACCAATGCGCTAAATCTATATGACGTCACACGAAACCTTCCGCTACTTCCAACCAACGGCACTTCGGGACTTGTAGTTCTATGATTCACGCATGCCGTTCCAAAGCTGCGGAACAAAAACTACAACTCCCTAAGAACATAGCGGCTGTCGCGTTGCATCCAGCTGCAGCCAATCGTGGTAAGCATTTCCGGCCACACCCCCTTTCGCTTTACACACAAAGGCTGCAATCTTTTCATAGGTAAGAGGTAGCTCAGTCTGTAGTGATGGGGGATCTGATTAAATTGTATGAATTGGGATGGAGACTCTGGGCAGTGGGTGCTCTCACACCTTGTTGGATTGCTGGCAGCATTGTAATGATGGATGTAGGGGTCTGATAGAGCAATGCTGTCATGGGATCACATGAGTCTTCCTCTGGGTATTTATAGCAGATAATGTGAATATCAGTGTATGTGCAGGGTAAGGCAGCCATCTGCAAACACTAAATGTCACCCTGGATAAGCATGGCATTTAACACAACACAAGGTTATATAGTATATATCATCTGTTTTATTTCAGACTCTCTAAAACTGGAGTGCCCAACCATAGCCTCCCACCTGTTGCTAGACTTGTTGCAATTACTTTATATTTTAAATAGAATGTAAGTAACCATTGGTCCTCTCTTCTAAAGCACAGTTGCTCAAGTGTGAATGCATGCATTTTATACTGTATGCACAGATACACATGTTTGTTTGTGTGTGTATTACCAGTTAGATGTTTGAGTACAGTTGCTTGAAGATAAATTAAAATATACATTAATATATCAGCATTTATTTTTTATATTAAAGGATCATAAATTAACTGTGCTAAATTATACAGAGTAATTGGAAATCAGTTTGAAGCCCATGTCTGTTAAAATGTATGTTAAGACACAGGGAAAAGTGACCTTGGTAAATGGTCTCTTAGTAACTTGTAGTATAATTAACTATTAGTAACCATTGCTGTACTAGTCCCCAAACCCAATAAAAAATAAAATAAAATAAAAAACAATCTAAAATTCGCCTTGTTCCAGTGCTGAGGCCAAGTTCTACCTTCAGCATGATCCTCTACAGCTGATGTCACTCACCATCACCAGTGGGAGAGGAGGGGGATTCATGCTGCCATTGGCTGTCTGGCTTTAGCATGCTGGCATCAGACGCCACATTTGCACAGTGTTCACATTAGTTATGCAAAACTCTTGTACTGCGTGGTTAATGACCCCCACCAATGGTCAGAGGTAGAATTACATCTCCAGCACCAGAGGGGATAAACTTTGCATATGCAGCATTTCATATAGAAACGCTGCACATACAGAATAACGGTACCATGCCCAATTTAAATTTGTGACCCTTTAACTGCAGTTCAGAAACATCTTAGGTCCCACTTAGCCTTTATTGGTCTAGGACAAGGGGTAGTTAGCAGTACTGTGCCAAAACAAGAGTCTTAAGTCTCTTGGTATTCCTACAAGATGTTTGAAAATTAATTTGCGTGTTTGTTGCTGTGTGCTGCTTGTGTTTTGTATTTGGGCTGCAGCTGCTTTCTAGGGTTGTATTTGTGATTTGATATAATGTATATGTGCAAGAGTAGTCTGTGTTATTATGTGTTATGTATTTATACATACATTTGGGCTGTACATCGTGTTTGAATGTGGACTGCTTGTAGGATTGTGTTCGTGGTGTGTGTTTGTGTGTGTGTATATATATGTTGGGGGCTACTTGGGGTATTGTGTTGTGGGAAGCTGCTTGTGGGCTTCTGTGAGTTATTAATAATGCATTTGTGTTGGCTGTTTGAGAAGCTGTGTGTATGGGCTTTGTGTAGTTTTGTATGTATGTTGAATTCATGTGCACTTTTGCGTATGTGTCTCCAACAAAGGTTCAAAGACAATGACAGACACAGAAATACATCCTAGCCACACTCATGGGATACTCACCCAGTCACCAAAACACACTGTCAGACACACACACATCTAGACATACACTATTTACTTAATAAACCTTGCTGCCGTGCACACTGCCAGGCTTCCCTATAATGCACTAAGCCAGGGCACACAGTTACACATTGCTACACACAGTAAATCACACTGCTAGACACAAACAGCAAGAAACACACTACACCCACACATTGACAATACTGTTGGAAAAGAAGAGAAAGGAAGTTTATAGACTTGCCTGCCTTGTCTCCCATCCTAATATTCTTGCATTAAATGTAAGATTAACTAAGCAGAAGATATCTTTGCAAACTACCAGCAAATTCACTGGGAATTGTTGCATTACATGTCCATTAGGTATTAAAATACAGTATGTTGAAAAGTCAATGTAATACCGCCTTATTTCTGATTTTCTTGCTTGGCTTTAATAATTTCTATTCCTTTCTTTGCAGCTTGTTTATAATCCTCCCCTTCTGAACTGGTTCCTACGTCATTTCAAAATGTCTGATTGTGAATCTAGTTTTATTGAGGAGCACAGATTAAATAACAAGCAAACTCTGGATTGTAATAATGAGGTAAGCTTTATTCATGCTTACTATATCTGCAAATTAAGGAAAATACTGACTAGATTATATACTGGGAGTTGGAATTTTGGGTGGTATGGTACCAGTGTAGTTGATGTATGGGATGGTAGGGGTTAATTATACGCTGTAAGTTTTACTTTACTGAGTAAACCGGTATCTTGTGCTCACATAACAGTGACTTTGTATGTTTCGGGTAAGGAAACCTTTTTATAAACACAATTAGGCACTCACAAAAACACATGTACATGACTAGTCATGGATACTTACATACACATGCCTAATTAACCGGTATTTAATAACTATCACTAAGCGGTCAAACTAACATACTGAGAATATTACAGAATACATTTTAATATTATTTTAGTTCCCCTCTCCTCTCTCTGTTGATCACCTCTGTCAGCATGAGGAGAAGTTGGAGATTGGGAAGTGCTGTTCACTGGTTAGTGGCTAGGCAGTGATAGCAGAGACATCTTTTGGCATTTCCTTGCTCTCCACTGCTTATCTGTTCACCCTGACTGACAGTTCTGGGAGGAAATGCAATGATGTTACATCCTTCCATTGCAGCAGATAGAGGCAGCCTGCTTCCTTGGGCCCATAGTGACTAGTTAGGGGAGATCTATGAATAGCCAGGCTAATTCTCAGCTTTATGGCACTACTGCATTATTGCAAGGTGGGGATTTATTGTAATAGTGTAGCAAGCTTAGTAATACTTTTGTTTTCTTCTGCTGGCAGAGATTAGAAGAGTTTTATAGTCCATTAATAGCTAATGATCAAATAAGTGTAGACATTCACACCTCTTTATCCTGCAACTTGATGCAACCATCTAAGCTCCCTGTCAATCATTGTTATAAGGTTTGCATAGAGAAGGCACACAGGAAAAAATGAAACATTGTTCTCCTTTTCATTTGTGATGTTTGCCGTGGGTTTGTTTTGTCTGAACTGCATTGCGGTGTAATTTGCCATGTGTGTAAATTAAATAGATGTGGCAGCTGCCTTTTTAAAAAAAGGTTTAAACTTTCACTCTCATATTTTTCACTATGACTTAGTTGTTTTCATCAATAATGAACATTCCATGCAGCATAACCACTACAGCATGCTGTAGTGGTTATTGTGTCAGAAGTGGACCCCCCAGTATAAGTAGTCAAACTGTTTTAGAATGGTTTGAGATCTTACCTGGGATCCGCACAGCGCCACTTCTCACCTCCACTACCTCAGCCAGAGAGCTTCCATTATCTCTCTTAAGCTGAGCCCTGCACTGCAGGCTCTTTGGCTTGGGTAGTGAGTAGGAGGGGCCAGGGCAGTTCTGTCATCATAACCAGTTGTAGTGTTCCTTTGAATTATAGTTTTTTAGATTTACTGTATGAGAAAAATCTTTGGGAAAAAACAAACAAAATAAAAAGTAACCTAGATAGCTTACAGTTCATAATCTCTAATTCTCTTTCTTTAGATTCCAGTTATGTATTATGAAGGTGAAGATTTCTCAGAGACTAAACACAGTTGTTTGGAAGAAAACCATACCATTTCAAAAAAAGAACAAGAATGCAATAAAAAAGGTAAAAAAATTATATTTGTACACATGCGTTAATCAGTTCACTCTTTAACACAGTAATACTTTGTTGTCGAGGGAGCTCCAGTAAGATGGGAGCAAATCTTGTGGGTTATTGCTTGTGTTTCCTCTTTATTTATCACTATGTGTTCCACCATGTTCACAAAAATGGATACTCTGAGAACATGCAAAGTTACATATTTATAGTAAAACAAGTTAAAATGCTGTTTTGCACTTATGCTCAATTACATGCTATTTTCACAAATAAACCAGCAGGCCTTTTTGTACACTCTAAATGGGTTTTGGTAGTGTTAAGAGTATGATATGAAATAGAATAGGATGCGGAAACTGTAAGCCTTGGAACTTCTCAAGGACTTGTCTTGTTTTTCACGTATGCTTTCTTTAATGCATTTGTTTGGTGGTGGTTTTGGATGAACTCTAGCTTTGAGTGTCTGTTTAAAGGAGCACTATAGGGTCAGGAACACAAACATGTATTACTGACCCCAAAATGTTAAAACCACCATCTAGCCCCCTTGGCCCCCTCTTGCATCCCTAAATATAGTAAAATCTTACTTGCATTCTTGTCTGCAGCTGCTAGCCCTGATATGCCTCTTAAACTGCCTGCTGTATGCTGACATCATCAAAAGTGGTGGTCTAAGCCAATCACAATGCTTCCCCATAGGATTGGTTGAGACTGTTAAGGAGGCAGATCATGGGCAGAGCCAGCACGGGTCAAATAAAGCCCTGGCAAATCAGCATCTCCTCATAGAGATGCATTTAATTATTGAGGAAAGTTCCGTGTTTGTATGCAGAGGGTGGAGACACTGAATGGCAGTACTGCACACTGTGCATCACTGCCCATGGAAGCACCTCTAGCAGCCATCTGAGGAGTGGCCAGTGAAGATAAATCTAGGATGTAATGGAAACACTGCATTTTCTCTGAAAATACAGTGTTCACAGCAAAGCGCTTGAAACATAGAATGTGATGGCAGATAAGAACCATTCAGCCCATCTAGTCTGCCCAATAAAGAGAATGATTATACTCACCAGAACAAATGCAATAAGCTGTAGTTGTTCTAGTGACTATAGTGTCCCTTTAAGTCACCATAATACTTATAGTTATAGTAGAAGGTTTCTGTTTTTTTTTAACTTCCCCCTGCTTTGGGTGTCGGGGAATACTGTGGTTTTTGGAAAACACCAAAAAGTCTCCTTCAATATAACTCTCTAATTTGCCATAGGTCTAGATTTCTTCTTTGATAATGTTAATGGAAATTAGCATTCAAGAGAACCATTGTGTTCCAGTATCATATCCAAAAGAAACATTAATAATTACCCACAGATGAATAATCATTTTGTATTGGCTGGAGTTTCTGTCCTCAGGTGACTTTCTCAGATTTATCCCTGGATAGCTAAATTGTGCTAAATTATATTTTGTGGGGTTTTTTTTTGTCTAATTTACCTGGGAGACCAAGGCATTTATAAATTGTTTTGGTGGTGGCAGGTAGGGTGCGTTCGTGACACAGAACACCTAGAACCGAAACTTTGGTAAACACCTCCTCTGTTCTTCTCCAGGGCAAATTCAATGTTTACTTTGTAATAATCAAATCCTATTTTAATAATTAAGCTTATCATAATCTTCCCTTAGGGGAGGAGGTGTCACCTGATGTAATTAACTATAGTGTATTTTTTTCTGTTCTACTTTTGTATAGATTTTGTGATGATCAATGAAAAGGGTGAGCCTTGTACTCCTCCCAGCGCCATGATTTTAACTGTAGAAGAAGACGGTCAGGAACTTGACTCCCACGAACAAAACCTAACTGGAAACTATGTGTTCAATTTGCAGCACCCCACTGATCTAACCTACAGAAGGATGGGCATAGATAGCTATAGTGTTTTTAACTCTATTGATCCAAAAACAGGGGAAATATCAGAAATGACAACCTATTTGTGTATTGATTGTGGTAAAAGTTTTACCGATAGCAATCTTTTTGCCAAACACCAGAAAACACACACAGGATACAAACCCCACTCTTGTAAAGTATGTGGAAAGACCTTTTCATACAACTCACACTTGGTTATTCACCAGAGAATTCATGCAGGAGAGAGACCGTTCTCCTGCTCCTATTGTGGTAAGAGTTTTACTGACCGACCATCTCTAGTGAAACATGAGAGGATCCACACAGGGGAAAAGCCTTTTGAATGTACTGTGTGTGGAAAGTGCTTCACAGACAGATCAAACTTAGTGAAACATCACCGGATACACACTCGAGAGAAGTCATTTACTTGTATAGAATGTGGAAAGAGTTTCACAGACCGTTCTAATCTTGTTAAACATCAAAGGATTCACACAGGAGAAAAGTCCTTTGAATGCACGGAATGTGGGAAAAGGTTCACAGAGAACTCCACACTGGTTGTCCACATGAGAAGCCACACAGGGGAGAAGCCATATGTATGCAATGAATGCGGCAAATCCTATTCATGCAACTCACACCTTATTGTACATCAGAGGAGCCACACTGGAGAACGGCCATTTGGCTGCCATGAGTGTGGAAAGACTTTCACGGATAGCTCAACACTTGTTATACATCAGCGAGTACACACTGGAGAAAAACCATTTGTCTGTATTACATGTGGGAACAGGTATACAAAGAAGAGTGCTATGGTTAAACATCAGAGGACTCACACTGGTGAAAAGCCATTTAGTTGTTCACAGTGTGGTAAAAGCTTTATTGATAGTTCATCTCTTGTTAAACACCAGAGGACCCATACAGGGGAGAAACCATTTGCTTGTATTTTGTGTGGTAGAAACTTTGCTGCAAGATCTACTCTGGTCAAGCATCAAAGAACTCATACAGGAGAGAAACCATACATGTGTAAAGAGTGTGGGAAATGCTTTTCATGTAATTCACATCTTGTGGTCCACCAACGATTTCACACTGGAGAGAAACCATTTCCATGCACAGTATGTGGAAAAAGTTTCACCGATAGTTCCACTCTAGTCAAGCACCAGAGAATTCATACAGGCGAGAGACCTTTTGTGTGTAACTACTGTGGGAAAAGTTTTATAGACAACTCAACTCTTATTAAACACCAAAGAATACACACAGGCGAGCGGCCATATTCCTGTAAAGAGTGTGGGAAGTGTTTTACTGACAGCTCAACATTGGTAAAACATCAGAGAATCCATACTGGTGAGAAACCTTATACATGTAATGATTGTGGACGGAGTTTTACCGACTGCTCAACGCTTATTAAGCACCAGAAAATACACCGGAGGGGGGATCCATTAACTAATGCAGGTGTTGCAAAAAGTGAACCACAAAATCTAGTTACTATTAAAGAAGAAAAACTTTGAAGATATATGGATGAATTTGACGTGCACAAATCCATATCAAGAACGTAACATTGTTACAGGAAGGAAAAGATCCACATGCATGCTCAAAATGAGTTCCTTCCACAAAGTTGTACAGTGAATAGTCTGCCACATGTGAAAAAAAAAAATATCTGCAACGTTGGGCCAAAGAAAGAGTTTCAACAGATCTATTATTACTTTGTTTCTGTGTACTCAATTCCTACTTTTTTTGTGATGCACATTTCATGTATTCGGTCTCAAGCAATCAAAACTAAGACAATTCCCTCGCATTGGTAGTACTCTGGCATGCAAAAACATTTCCAGAACTTTTTTATGGGTCAAGAATTCCTTACTTTTTTTGCGGCTTGTGCCCAAATTGGAAGAGACCTTACCTGCCATTATCCTTTATATTTCATTCTTTTAAAAAGTGGAGGAATCCTTAACACAGGACACACAGAGAACGTTGAGCATAACTAATAAGTTTGACATATTTCTACATTTTTCCTACTCAATGTATGAATGTAATTTTAAGTATTTTTTTTTTTTTTTTATAATCTTAGTGATTGGTTAGTTTTAGAAAGCTAGATTGACAAAACTCACAGAGAAAAAAAGAGGAGACTTCATTAAGGAAATGAATGTCTTTATGGTAAACAATGGATTTGAGATGCTGCTATGTAAAATATTCCCATAGATTAATTTATATGATTGTATTGAAGAGTATATGGAGAAATTGAACTATGTAATTAAATATATATATGGGAAGGGCCAGGGGGATCAGATATGGCAGCATACTTTGGAGAAGTGCTGCTTAGTGCCAACTAATAGGAAACTAAAATCTAGAGCAGCTTTGTGAAGAGGTAAAAAGTTAAAGAACTAGACCGAGATGGTGTTTTGTTTCATTTTTAAAGATCCTCACTGTCGTATAGGCTGAACCAAGACATTTTATGTACTAATAATGAGCACAGACACATCAAATGAAGAGTTTTCTCTTCCTGTTTTACTTGTTACTTGCATGGCGTTAGCCTGTTTACACTTTGTGTGAGAGCCAGGGTTCACCCTTTGGTGTGCAGACCAGCATGGGAACTATTAAAAGTTTACCACTCAAAATCCATTGTGAAAAAGCATTGTGTAGAATCATATGGAACATCTTTTGTTCCGTAAACTGCAGGGTTGTTTTTTAAGAATCCTGTGTTTCAAACTGTTTCAGTGCTATCCTTAAAAGGTACAGCGGAGGCAGTGGGACAGGAATAACCTAATTGGTGCTGAAATGGTCCTCTGTGTCACTAGTGAGATAGTGATAGAAGAGGAGCAGACCTCACCTGTGATGGCAGAAATGTACCTTTGTATGTATTCAGTTTCTCCCGTGACAGTGTCTGTGCTGGTTCTGGTTATCCTGGTTATCTGTCCTCATACTATGTACTGTATATTCGATCTGGAAAGTTAAAATATGCGTATATTATCTGTTTTTTATTGAAAATAAATATTACATTGATGTGAGTTAGTTGTGTCATTAACTAATCAGTATGACCTAAACAATCTAACATGTTATACTTCATTTAAAATTGTTAACGTGGACCCCCAATCCATTTGTATGACAAGGTCAATGTGTCAATATGACAAGGTAATAAAATTGAATCTAGAAATTGAGAAGTCACTGTACAGATTAAAATATATATTTTCTGCTGTTCGCACAAGATAGTTGCTTCGGACGATGCTTAGTGCAGCAGCCTAGAACAACACACTTAAAGCGGCATTGTCATGACCGAATCCAGTTTTTTTTTTTTTAACCCTACTCCAGACTCCACTACATCTAATTGTCCCCCTAGTTACCCCTAAATGCCCTTAACCCCTTAAGGACACATGACATGTGACATGTCATGATTCCCTTTTATTCCAGAAGTTTGGTCCTTAAGGGGTTAAGCCCTCTAGTTTACCTATTTTTTCATCTTTATTTTGTGCCCAGACCTAGGTCCTGTGCGCCGCCATCTTTGTGTGGGTAGATGATGTCCCTGAAGGAACGTCATCTGCCCACACTGGATAGCGCTGTGAAATTCCCGCGCATGCTCAGTTAAACACATGGACATTCGAACGGGAATTTCATCTATTCATTCGTCAGAAAGACGAATAAATTAATAGAAATTTCAAGTGAATGAATGAAGACCTCTTTGATTGGTTTATTACAAGGGGGGAGCTACCGGCGCGCAGCTCGCTCCTTGTAATATATAAAAATAGAAGCGACGGAGCAGAAACGGCAGCTCCTCCCTCACTCTATGGGTGTCAAAATGACCCCCATAATAGCAAAAGTGAAATTAAAATCTCCCAAACGCTACTACTCGCTATGCCGCGAGTTGGGGCATGTCTACTATTACTGTTGTAAAAAATAAATAAAAAAGCCCCCCCTAACAAATGGCCCCATGGTGGGGCATCTATTAACTAGCATACCCCGCGAGTGGGGGGCTATTCAAGTAAACGGGGGACATAGGGTCTCCCTTGGCCCCCACCCATGAGCGGCGGGTGGGGGCCCTAAATGAAAATGTAGGGGGACCTATTGACCTCCCCCCGGCCCCCACCACTGAGCAGCAGGTGGAGGCCCTAAATTACAATAAGGGGGGGGGGCCTATTGTCCCTCCCCCTGGGCTCCACCCATGAGCGACGGGTGGGAGCCCATGGGCGGGGCTAAATGTAAACCCCCCCCCTCCCAGGTGACTAGGGGTCCCCAAGCCCCTAGTCACACACCCCCACAACAATTTTTTAATAATACATTTTTAATAAATTCCTACCTACACCCCTTACCCTAAAAATAGTAAGGGGGGGGGGGACAAGAAAACTTAATCCACATAAATACAAAATAACTTACCATTTGATGTCTTCTTTTTTCTAAAATCTTTTTTCAGCCCCAAAAAAGGCCAAAATACAAAGGCGAAGATGCATTTTATCACCCCCCTTTTAAAAAAATATGTCTTCACCTATGTGTTTCATAAACCTCCTTTTTAATTTTTTACCCTCTTTATTGTATTTTATTTCCCCTTTACTATGTCTTACACCCACTTGTGTGTCTCTTACAAACCCCCCTTGTGAATCTCAGCCACTTTGTGTGTCTCTTTCTTCCTCCCCAGGGGCTGAGAGGGGTGGACAGGGCCTGTGGTGGGGGGCAAATCAGGTTACATGTGCTAAGAGAGGGGACGGGGGGGCGAGGGCTGTGGTGAGGGACGCAGGCCCTGAGAAGGGGTGACACGGGCTGAAAGGGGGGGAGATGGACAGGCCCCTAGAGAGGGGGCTGGGGGTGGGGAAGGGGCACAGGGCCTCTAGAGGTGGACACCGGGCCTGTAGTAGGGGGCTAGGGGCTGTAGTTAAGGGTTAAATTGTAATTGCAGGGTTAGGAAATGTAATGGCAGGGATAGGGACTGAAGTAGATTGATGGCACAATTTGGGAAAGGGGGTGTGGTGTGGGTGATATGGATTGTAATTGGGGGAGAGGGGTTGTAGTGGGGATGATATAGGACTTTAGTTATGGAGCAGGGGCTGAAGAGGAGGGGCGCAGGGGCTGGAGAGGGGGGTGCAGGGGCTGGAGAGTGGGGACACAGGGACTCGAGAGAGGGTTGACAGGAGCTGTGGAGGGGTGACAGGGGCTGTGGTGAGATGGACAAGAGCTCTTTAGGGGGGCACAGGGGCTGTGGTGAGGGGTGCAGGCCCTGAGACAAATGAGCTGTAGAGGGGGGGCTGGGGCTGGAGGGGGGTGGTGGACAGGTGGTGGAGAAGGGGGGGGCAGTAGCTGAAGAGCGGGAAGGACAAGAGCTGGAGAGGGGGGACAGAAGCTTGAGTGGGGGGCTGTGGAGAGGAGGGGGGCACAGTAGCCTAGAGGGTGATAGGAGCTGTGGCTTTAGGAGAGGCATAGAGGCTGTGGTGGGGGGCACAGGAGCTCTAGAGGGGGGACAAAGGGGCTGTGGTGGGGGAACAGAGTGGGGGGACTGCAAAAAAAAATTGGATTAAAAAGCTACCTTGGGCAAGGGAGGGGTGAGAGAGGAGCTAGAGCCTGAAGCCATCACACAGCAGCATTTGAAGTCGGACGGCCTCCCCTGATGATGTCAGGAGGAGGAGGAGGATTGACTTGCACTGCTCTTCTCCCATCCGCTGGGGAGTCTTGGAGAAGAGCAGAGGAAGTCACGCCCCTCCTCCTGACATCATCAGGATGGGCCGGGCAACTTAAAATGCTGCTGTGTGATGGCTGCAGGTAGACAGGTAATTGGAAAAATCCTAGTCCACAGCCAGAAACAGGGGATTCAGATTTTTGCTCCCCCCTGCTCTAGCGCCCTAAGGCGGCTGCCTGTGCCACCTTATGGACAAGTCGGCCCTGGTCAGGGTAGGGGACAATAGTAACTATAAGGGCCCACACTTTTCCTTTATTTATTTATATAAATCTAAATGCTCGCCTAGGCGGTCTACAGTTCCAACTCATGTATCTCACAACCATATAGAGGCTTTCTTATGTGCCTACTATCCCCACATAAATATTCCAAACCCTAGCATGTAATATTATCAATTACAGTACAAATTATATATTTTGTTATACTGACTATATACACTGTAACTACATTACTTTGTAAGCTTGTCCATTTTTTTGCAGTAAAATTGTACAATAAAGGTTTGTGTTTTTGTTTTTTTTTTATAGTTTTTTTTTTTATAGTATGGCATTCATTTTTTCTACATAGGATATAGCATTGCTGCAATACCGGAAAACTGCTATAATTGTATTTTTTTATTTTTTTAAATTCTTTATTTTTGTTGCGCGAGCATTACATCATGCTTGAGTAGCCACGACAGCCATATCAAGCTACATTGTAACAGTTGAAAACAATATCATGGCATAAGAGGTACTGTAATTGATAATTCCCTTTTTAATTATAGCTTATAAATAATGTTTACATAGATCAGTTTGTGTGAATCTTAATTAAGTTTCCATGAAGCTGTATCATGAGATCTCTAATACTTATTCACTAACAAAGAATTGCAGCGCACTGAAATGCAAAAAAGGCTGAACTATTATTTGAGCCTGAATTCAGTGTTCAATTCACTTCAAATCAGAGTTCAGAGAATAAACCCTATATGCAGGGTTTTCAATTTGTATACTGCATAGCCATAGACAATATGACATTTCCCTTACTCTTGCCTATAAAAGGGCTGTGAAATTAACTACTGTTATTGCAGATAAATTAGGGTTTATGTATTAAAGGGACTCTCCAGTGCCAGGAAAACATATCAGTTTTCCTGGCACTGCAGGATCCTGCAGTCTCCTCCTTCCTCCACCCCCCCATCCCATGTTGCTGATGGGGTTCAGTGACTTATCTGAATCCAGCGCCGAGGCGCTGGGTCAGGCTCCGCCCACAGTCCTCCCCCGCCGACGGGGGAGACCTAATGCGCATGCGCGGCAATGGCCTTGCACGCGCATTAGACCTCCCCATAGGAATTCAATGCTTTCCTATGGGGATTCCGGCAACACTGGAGGTCCTCATGCATAGCGTGAGGACGTCCATCGTCGTTTAAAAACACTTTTCGTGTTCTAAAAACACTTTTCATGTTCTAAGAACACGGAAGTCCCTCTAGTGGCTGTCTGATAGACAGTCACTAGAGGAGGACTTAACCCTGCAAGGTAATTATTGCAGTTTATAAAAACTGCAATCATTACACTTGCAGGGTTAAGGGTGGTGGGAGTTGGCACCCAGACCACTCCAATGGGCAGAAGTGGTCTGGGTGCCTGGAGTAATCAGAAAATGTCAATCTTTGCTAAGTGGATGTCACCTGAAATAGGCATTCCTTCCTTCATATTTAGTATGAAGCTGTCTGGGTCTGGGATGGGATTTTATGATGATCACATTTTATGATTTAGTGTTGTCTTTTACTGGGGGCAGCTGCTTCTCAGGACCGCCATTAATTTTCATAAATATCCAGCTCCTCATCCCTCCCTTGTGCTATGCATCCTGTCTGTTCCCTTGCACCTCTCCAGCCTTGTATCAAGTGCCAGACAGCCAGCAGTCAATGCTTTGCCCAGTCCATAGTTGCATGTGAGTGTGTACAGGGAGTGCAGAATTATTAGGCAAATGAGTATTTTGACCACATCATCCTCTTTATGCATGTTGTCTTACTCCAAGCTGTATAGGCTCGAAAGCCTACTACCAATTAAGCATATTAGGTGATGTGCATCTCTGTAATGAGAAGGGGTGTGGTCTAATGACATCAACACCCTATATCAGGTGTGCATAATTATTAGGCAACTTCCTTTCCTTTGGCAAAATGGGTCAAAAGAAGGACTTGACAGGCTCAGAAAAGTCAAAAATAGTGAGATATCTTGCAGAGGGATGCAGCACTCTTGAAATTGCAAAGCTTCTGAAGCGTGATCATCGAACAATCAAGCGTTTCATTACAAAATAGTCAACAGGGTCGCAAGAAGCGCGTGGAAAAACCAAGGCGCAAATTAACTGCCCATGAACTGAGAAAAGTCAAGCGTGCAGCTGCCAAGATGCCACTTGCCACCAGTTTGGCCATATTTCAGAGCTGCAACATCACAAGGTGTGCAATACTCAGAGACATGGCCAAGGTAAGAAAGGCTGAAAGACGACCACCACTGAACAAGACACACAAGCTGAAACGTCAAGACTGGGCCAAGAAATATCTCAAGACTGATTTTTCTAAGGTTTTATGGACTGATGAAATGAGAGTGAGTCTTGATGGGCCAGATGGATGGGCCCGTGGCTGGATTGGTAAAGGGCAGAGAGCTCCAGTCCGACTCAGACGCCAGCAAGGTGGAGGTGGAGTACTGGTTTGGGCTGGTATCATCAAAGATGAGCTTGTGGGGCCTTTTCGGGTTGAGGATGGAGTCAAGCTCAACTCCCAGTCCTACTGCCAGTTTCTGGAAGACACCTTCTTCAAGCAGTGGTACAGGAAGAAGTCTGCATCCTTCAAGATGATTTTCATGCAGGACAATGCTCCATCACACGCGTCCAAGTACTCCACAGCGTGGCTGGCAAGAAAGGGTATAAAAGAAGAAAATCTAATGACATGGCCTCCTTGTTCACCTGATCTGAACCCCATTGAGAACCTGCGGTCCATCATCAAATGTGAGATTTACAAGGAGGGAAAACAGTACACCTCTCTGAACAGTGTCTGGGAGGCTGTGGTTGCTTCTGCACGCAATGTTGATGGTGAACAGATCAAAACACTGACAGAATCCATGGATGGCAGGCTTTTGAGTGTCCTTGCAAAGAAAGGTGGCTATATTGGTCACTGATTTGTTTTTGTTTTGTTTTTGAATGTCAGAAATGTATATTTGTGAATGTTGAGATGTTATATTGGTTTCACTGGTAAAAATAAATAATTGAAATGGGTATATATTTGTTTTTTGTTAAGTTGCCTAATAATTATGCACAGTAATAGTCACCTGCACACACAGATATCCCCCTAAAATAGCTAAAACTAGAAACAAACTAAAAACGACTTCCAAAAATATTCAGCTTTGATATTAATGAGTTTTTTAGGTTCATTGAGAACATGGTTGTTGTTCAATAATAAAATTAATCCTCAAAAATACAACTTGCCTAATAATTCTGCACTCCCTGTATGGTTATTAACATGACTTTAGTTGGCTACATATGAAGAAGTGTGGCTGCTAATGTGTGTGTAAGTGGTTAGTAATGTATCTATGCTGCTAATGAGTTGTGGCTAGTTGTATATGTGCATGTTAGAGTATTTTAGGTATGTGTTTAAGTAGCATATTATGCACTTTGACACATTAATACGTTCACATACATACACAACATTTTTACATTACACAAAGACAAGCATTACACACACTGCTTATATAAATATGTATTCATATACTCAACAAACACATTCCACATTACTGAAGGCACATATATGCATCCCTTCCCACACAGGGCAGATTAATATTTCGACAGGGGTGGTTGGACGGGCCAGTATGAGGAGTGTTTGTGACATCATAAGGGGACCTTGGAAAAGTGGCATGTCAGCTCTTTCATGCCCCACTCAGCGCTATACTTCTTAAGTGTTCTGTTTCCAGGGCCGCCATCAGGGGTGACAACCATGACGGTTGTCAAGGGCTCGGTGGTCCTGGGGGGCCCGGACTGCTTTGGCAGTCTCGGGCCCCACATTCCCTCTCTGCATATATATATATATATATATATATATATATATATATATATATATATATATATAAAAAATTTGAGTGATTTTATATTCAGCATTTTATTTATTTTGTTGTTTATTAAATAGTATAATTTTAATATTTCTATCACTCTGGACTTCAACTTCTTTACTTCCTGGTTGCCATCATACTCCTTGGTGGGGATTATACCACCTATGCCATACCGACTAGAGCAAGTTTTGCTCTAGCAAATGTGAGTAAGCCATTTTTTACTGGTAATTTATATTTTCTTATCAATATATATTGCACTATTTGGGTTCTCTATATTTTCGCCACATATTATCTACTGGAGACTGATAAGACGCCTATATATATATATATATATATATATATATATATATATATCCTAAGACGGGATTGTTCCGTCAACGCGAAAAAACAGCTGAGCTCTAAGTTAGCTCTGTTAAATGTGAGTGTGCATTCACTTAAGATATCATTCATATATCTACTATACCTACTGTGCTGCACTATTACTCTTTATGTTTGTTTTACTTTGAGGTCAATTGTAATGAGACCATCACCACAACATCTGTGTACGTATACCATTTGTACTTATTATATCGCTTAGGCCGCAGTTCCCTCTCCTTTTTTATTCACACTATTCTGTTACAAGGTTGGGAATCCTTGCATTGGTTACTGCTGCCCTTTTGTTTTATTCACATAGATATAGTGAGCACCTTGTTTCAATATATATATGTATATATATATACCGTATTTATTCGAGTATAACGCGCAAATTTTTTTACCGATTTTTAATTTAAAATTAGGGGTGCGCGTTATACTCGAATAAATATACCTCCCAGGACCGCCGGGCTCATTACAAGCCCGGCGGTCCTGGGGGGCGGGCAGCAAGCGTTTACTCACCTCCGTGCAGCTCCTCCAGCTTCCCAGTGTAAATCTCGCGAGACCCGCGGCCAGCTCTGACGCTCTGACGTCGTCAGAGCTGGCCGCGGGCCTCGCGAGATTTACACTGGGAAGCTGGAGGAGCAGCACGGAGGTGAGTAAACGCTTGCTGCCCTCCCCCCAAGGACCGCCGGGCTTGTAATGAGCCCGGCGGTCGGTATTATCGAGCACCCACTCGAATATTTATTCGAGTATAACAAGCACCCTAATTTTAGATTAAAAATCGGTATAAAATTTTATACCGATTTTTAATCGAAAATTAGGGGTGCGCGTTATACACGTGTGCGCGTTATACTCGAATAAATACGGTATATATATATAGAGCGATGATTTATATATATATGTGCAGCTGTGGGCTCCCTGTACTTGCAGGGCGGCCTAGCACACTGCATCTGTACATTACAGCTCCCCGTGCTCATTAACTCTTGCGAGATGCGCAGCCGTCAGAGCGTTGCCACGGATTACCATGGCGATGCTCTGCGCGGCACACAGGCTATGCTCGCGAGAGTTAATGAGCATGAGGAGCTGTAATGTACAGATGCAATGTGCTGGGCCCCCCTGCAAGTACAGGGAGCCGGGTGCCCCACCATGGAATGGAATCTCCCCCCTCCCTGGACCAGGTAAGAATAACATTTATTACATTTAATGTGGAAAAAATGCTCCATATGCACAACATTTACACAATATGCATATACTAGTACAATAGTACTCTTCTTTCATTACACTAACACACACTACATCCACTGCATCTACTAAACACATTGCATCTAATACACACAAACACTAAATCCACTACACAAACACACACTACATCCACTACACACACTGCATCCGCTTCACAAACACACACTCTGCATTCGCTGCACAAACAGTATTCAATACACACAAACACTACATCCATTACACACATTCTAATTCACTATACACACCACATTCAGTGCTGCATCATTGTGAGCGGACTAGGTAGGATTCCTGATGGCAGCCCTGTCTGTCTCTTTGTTCCTTGTACATTATTAGCATGTCTAATGATGTGCACGTGTGAGAATTGCTACTATGTTTCTTTCATTTTAGAAACTCAGAACTTTTGGGATTTATGTTCTAGAACCCACAGTGATATAACTCACAGTACTGAGCAATGTGCATGAATGTAACTCAGGGGTCACTGTGAGTATCATGATAAATCTTACAATAATGTGCAGTGTGTATGGGTAGATCACAGATTACCTAGGCAAGAAACCCCACTGTAAAGTGTGTTTAAATTGCAATAATTGTGTTTATATAATGGTAGTACATGGAGTAGCCATGTTATCCTTTTATTTGGATGTCAGTGTAAAAGCAGTAACACAAAAAAAAAAGAAAGAAAACTAACAATAAATAATATGACACTCTTTCTAGAATTTCCTCTCTTCTTCAGGTCTAGATCCATTTGACGTGCAAAAACTGTTATTTTGGCATTTTTATAAAATAGCTTATTGCAAGTAATTACTTTCCCCCCTGAACTCCAGCTGCAATACATTTCTTGATGGAGAGTAACACCCAGCTCTCCGCCACATGCTGAAAAGATTAACGGTTCCCCTTTCTGAGCATATACTTAAACATGTCATTTTTGTTTAAGCCGTTACAAAGCATTTTAAAAGGTGTTTGGTAAAATCGTCAAAAGAAAGCTAGATGTTCAGCTTGTAAACTTTAGATTTATTCACCAGCTAGTGTGCTGAAGTCTAAACACTTAAAAAGCCAAGCAGAAATATGAGGTAAGGTGAACTAGAGTCCGTTAAGTAAAGTGCAAATATGTAGTCGAAATGATCAGAAAAGCGGTTTAAATAATTGGTGAATCCAATAAATAGGTTATTTATGATGCAGTGATCAGTTGATTAAGTTTATTGTCTGGTCAGTTTTTACAATTCTACTCATTAAAGTTTGTTGTCTAGAATGGTTCAATATGGACACAATTAAGAAGATCTGTTTGGGTTTTGTTAGCTACATTATAAATGTATTTCCATTAACAAGACTTGCAAAGGTTTCAGAGCCAGGGATTTGCAAAATCTTTCAATGCAATAAACCAACAGATGTGGGTTCAGCCAGACAGTTTTCACCGTCTAACACATCTCAGCAATTAGCATGTTTTGGCCATAGAAGGAACAATTGATTTTAATTTCTCACAGGTAGTACATTCACCCTTGTATTCTTAAAATGATTTCTACATATCTTCCTGCTCCACCAAATCCTCATCACCACCCTTTAGACACACCTGGTGTGTTTTCTGATGAGTTACTAATGCAGAATTGCGTGTGAAACAGTCACCGCACTCTATACAGGGGTAAGGTTTCTCCCGCTTATGAACCTTACAGTGAACTAGAAATTGGGATTTACATGTGAAGCTCTTTTCACACTTAGAGCAAGCATACGCCTTCTCTACTTTGTGAGTTTTTTTATGTGCATTGAGGTGAGACCTTCTTATATAGTTCTTGCCACACACATTGCATCTGAAAGGCCGGTCTCCAGTGTGCTTTGCCTGGTGTTTTACCAGGGAAGATCTGACAACAAAGCGTTTTCCACAGTCACAAACAAAGGGTTTCTCTCCAGTGTGGCTTCTCGTGTGTGTATCCAGATAAGACTTTTGAGTAAAGCTTTTTCCACACTCTTTACACAGATATGGTTTCTTCCCAGAATGTGTTTTCTGGTGGCTTGCAAGATTGGAGCTACTAGTAAAACATTTGTCACAGTGAGAGCAGGAGTATGGTCTCTCTCCTGTGTGTGTTCTCTTATGTAGCACGAGGTGTGAATTCCGAGTGAAGCTTTTTCCGCATATGCCACATGCATACGGCTTCTCACCAGTATGGATTATCTGGTGTCGAACATAGTTGGAACTATCTGTGAAGCTTCTACCACAATGTATGCAAGTATAAGGCTTCACCTCATTGTGAGTTTTTTGGTGCTTCACCAAACTTACATTACTGGTAAAGCTTTTTCCACACTCCAGGCATGGAAATGGTTTCTCTCCAGTGTGGGATCGCCTATGAATGACAAGATAAGAGTTCCGAGTAAAACCTTTACCACACTCAATACAGACATATAATCTCTCTCCTGTGTGTGTCCTTTGATGGACCACCAGATATGACCTATAGATGAAGCTCTTTCCGCACTCAATGCATATGTAGTTTTTCCGCTCCTTCTGAGTTAAATGCTTGTAAGTACATTTTGTTTTATCCCAAAACCTTTTACTGCTATTGCTGGAGGTTGTGATCTGCTGGGATCCTTTTGAGTCCACATGTTCTGCATCACTTTGATTACAGTTCTTTTTAGGACTGGAAACAGCTTGTGTTGAGGGGTCTCTGGAGGAAGCGTCAACAGTGTTGTGTTGGACAAGGCAATGCTTCTCTGTAGGGTAATAAGCAGGGATTGTTTCTTCCATTGCCCACTCTGATGAATAAATATCAATATCTGAAACTCCGTCTTTGTTTTCACATATTGAGCCACAGTCTGTATTAAAAGGGGAAATAATTGATATGGTAAAGCTGTATGCTTACACTTCAAGATAAGTCAAACTACTTAATCAGCAGAATTTAGAGTGGCATACACAGCTGATGTGCATTGATAATTTACAGAAATTCATTATTGAGATAGATTTGCAAAATGTTATTGATTATGAAAGGCAGGACAACCAATTTTTTTTAAATAAAATGCTAAAGCCCCATTATAGCAGAACATAATACAAATGACTAAAAATGAACACGGTCATTTTTGAGAGTTCTGTCAGTGAGCTTAAAATCTAGTTGATTGCCAATAAGACATTTTAATACACTGTAGGGTTTAAAGACGTATTTGCATGCTTAGAAAGTTAAATAGTTCAGACACTATATGAAATGTTGCAAAATAAAGGAAGCAAAAACCTGTACTTAGCGGCAGAGGTGCTCGGCCTCGTGGCTCCCTAAATTGCTTTAATGCAGACTGAACAGTCGGGCCCTTAATCCATAACAGGGGGCCCGATATTAGGAATTGATGTGTGTGCCGCCAGGTGCGGTTTCCAGCCACGCAATTTTCTCAGAGAGAGCCTAGCACTTCTAGTCCAACAAAGGCATGGTCACCCCACCAACCATGCCGCAGTCTCAATCGCTACACACTGACACTTATGTATGCACAACTGCAAGGCTATGCAACCATACCCCGCATACACGATTAGCATATTTGCAAATTAATTTTGTTTATAAATAATGCCATGACTTCAGTCAGAGAGCTCACGAAGCCCCTGAATAATAAATACAGAGACTAGCTCTCTGTATCCAACACTGCAACCTCACCCTTCAATATAACTATAGCTCTTTATACACACACACACAAAGCAACCCTAATTGTGGTCATTGCACAATAGATAGTATATAAACGTGGTTCCCAACCCAGTCCTCAAATACCCCCAAAAAGTCCAGGATTTAGGGATAACCCTGTTGTGTCTAAGGTGTTTTTAGTAGAAGAAGAAAAAACACACTCTGGACACAACAGGGTAATCCCCAAATCCTGATCTTTTTGGGGGTATTTGAGGACTGGGTTGGGAACCCCTGGTATATAAGCAAACTTATAAATGTACTGGTAGCCCAAAGCCCTATCTCAGGCATATTTTCTTAAAAATCAGGATTGAATCGAACACTGATATCCTGAAGTCATCCTGGAATACAAGAACAGTTCCTGTATTTATAAAGGGAAAATCTAATAACCCACCTGAGACTGGATTTGAGAGGATTTCTCTCTGGTGAGGCTCCTCTGTGTCTCCTCCTTGGATGTTTAATCCAGTGCCAGGGTCCATACTACCACAGCCTATGGTAATAGACACAAACTATTCATATCAAGTGCCAGACATTATTTTACATGGCTTTGTGCAGTGCTGGCTAGCTTTTACCGTGGTTACTCTTGTAAATCTTACAGCAAACAATAGTAGAGGAGTATACACACAGAAAGAAAAAAAGACCCAAAAAGACACTTAAGGTCTGAATGGTAACAGGGGTAAGGTTAAAAAACTATGAATTATCTTATTTAAAGTGGCAAATAAGTCAAAAGGAAATCCCAAATAATCCCAGTGCAGTGATTCTACCATAAGAAGAGCGAGGAAAGATCCTTAACCTAGGACAGGCATAGGCAACCTTTGGCACTGCAGATGTTTTGGACTACACCTCCCATGATGCTTTGCCAACATTATGGGTGTGAGAGCATTATGGGGGATGTAGTTCACAATATCTGGAGTGCCGAAGGTTGCCTACCCCGGACCTAGGAGATCAGCTATAAAGAATAAAGCCATAGTCCTATAAAACAAACTGCTAGTATATCCACTAAACAAAAGCTTTGGACCAAGTGAAAATACCGATCATCAGCTTAATGCATTCCTATCTCCCCAATGTTGAGATGGAGGTGGAGATGGAGCTGGTAACACATAACCTCCTGCATGCTGGTTTTCAAAAGACATTCAGGGTTATTTACTACATTTAAGGCTAAAATAGCCAAACTGGAGAAATTCTCCAAATAGACTATGCTTTTAGTGCAGCTATTTTGGACTTAAATTTGAATTCCTGACAGTTCTCACTTTACTGTATAACCTTGCTAGCTAACTCATTAAGTTCCTTTAAAGCTTCTCTTTTGTAAGTGATTAATTTAGTAATGCATTATTGCATTTTTTTTTATCTATTGTGGATTTGTTTGAACCTACTGGTGCTTCCTTGTTTCCACCCTCTTGTAAAATGTTGATAAATACAATGATTTAGATTTAATAAATGGAACACCAACAGGTTGTGTCACATTAAAAGGAAACTCTGTGGTAAAAATTAAAGGAACACTTTAGTGTTAAGAATACAGCTACGTTTTCCTAACACTATAGTGTTCCTCTGCCCCCATGGGCCATGCAAAGGGTAAGAAAAAAAAACAAACCTTTAAACACTTACCTGACAATGTCCCTTGGCGCTGGATTGGGCTCCTCCCCTGCTGATGACAGCGATCCAAGAATCTAATGTGCACGTATTAGGAAAGAATTGAATCAATGCTTTCCTGTGGGGTTTTTCAAGAGGCTGGACATCCTCATGCAAAACGTGAGGATGTCCAGCGTTGTTTCATGGCGTGAAACTCCGTGAAACAGCAGAAAGTGCACTCTAGTTCAGCGGTAAGGGAACAGGGATACTGCACCCACACAACTTCAACGAGATTGATGGGCAACATACAGAAAGTGCTGCGCTGCAGTATGTAGAAGTCCGATGCTACCGGTATTAAATCAGGTGATAAATCAATCAGGAATACAGAACATATATAGTTAACTACATCGTCTGAAAAGGGACATGTGTCCTTTAAATTCACCTTTCTCACATCTGTTTTTGCGGTTGATCCAAAATAAGACAAACATTTTTTTTTAATCACTTCCAATTTTGCAACAAGCTAGGAATACAATTCCTTCTTGACCCCAAACTGGCAGTCAGATTTATCGTAAATTCAAGAAGCTATTACCCCACAAATTAAATATCCCTGAATATTATGTTTTAGCAAGTATGCATCCAGTTGCGGTTTAAAAATCTGTACAGACTCTGATAAAACCACTTCTTGAGGAATAGAATTCCACATCCTTATTGTTCTTGCTGTAAATAAAAACCTTTCCTTTGCGTTACAGTAAATCTCCTTTTTCCCAGTCTACATGCATTACCTTGTGTCCTAGGTATAGTCCTGTTTATGATTAGATTTCCAGACATATATTTCCAAATATATTTGCATAAAGCCCTCATAGCCCCTCTGAGGCGCTGTTTTTCTAAACCTTTCTTCATAACTAAAATATTCCTTTTATTTAATTAATTTCGTAGTGCGCCTTTGCAGGTGCCCAAAATTGCACAGCATATTCAAGGTGTGGTCTTACCAGTGATTTATAAAGAGGCAAAATTATATTCTCATCCTGAGAATGAATGCCGCTTTTATACATGACAATATCTTACGGACCTTAGCCACAACTGATGACATTGCACCTGGGGAGTAGCAGGTATGACAAGAACATACGCTTACTGAGTAACATGACAAACGCAAAGACGTTCACGTGGGGATACGTAATCCCAAGACAATCTGTGGGATCAATGCCTACCGTTTAACAGGACTGTGGCTCATATGACGAACACTTGTCCACTACACTCCCACCGACTGGACAGACGCATGACTTGGTCCACCTTCGTCCAGGAGTAGCACCCATATTACATGCCATCTCAACATATCTATCATGACACACAGGGGAGAGGACCCGAGCGCCTCAATTAAGGTGGAAGGATACCTGGACAACGCACGAGCTCTGCCGAAAGTGAGGGTTAATTGGAAACTCGTTGTTCCGGGTGCTAGGCTCGGGTTGGGTGCTCTTTCAGGCCCCGACTTAGGCCTGGGGTCGGGAACATCGCTGTCTCAGCATGATGCTACATCCACAATTATTAGAGTTATTCGCCTGCATGCCGACTACTACGCTGCTGTATACCGAACCCTTTATCTATGATTCAGAGAATTTGTTGGGGCGCCTTTAAAGCAAATTCTTATGCCTACACGTATGCATTATGGCAGGTATACCACCAGGTGTACTCCTCCCGGGTACACCGAACGCAAACTCTCGAATGTAAATACAGGTGTAGTTTTGTATATAACGATTGCACACGTTCGTCTTGGATACCATGCTAACATTTGATCCCCGTAAGGATGGATCTTGTTACCTTGTTAATAAGTGTATTATCGGTTGTGTATATTCTGTTCACGGAATCTTGGTTTTCACCTGCTTGTACTCTACTCATTTTATTTTCTTTACATGCCCAGACCTGCGTGTCTTACTTTCCTTTATAATATGTCAAATATGCTCATAAATCAATAAACAGATTTACAAAAAACTGATGACATTGCACATTGTTGCCTAGTGTATGGTCTATATCAATTCCCAAATTCTTCTTGTGTGTTGTTATCCCTAATTAACTACTATTTAGGGTGCAAGTTGCTTGTGCATTCTTTATCCCAAAGTGCATAATTTTGCATTTTTTCTATATTAAATATTATATGTAATTTGAGTGCTCAGTCCTTCAATCTATCTAAATCCCTCTGAAGCAAAGCAATAGCATACTCATATTGTATTACTTTACAGAGTTTTGTGCCATTTGCAAACACTGAAACATGACTTTCAATGCTTATTTATTAATATGCTAAATAGAAGCAGTCCCAGATCAGAACCTTGAGGGACACCACTTACCACTTTTGTCCAGCTCGAAAACTTACCATTAATAACATCTCTCTGTACTCTATTTTTAAGCCAATGTTCTACCCAAGAACAAGAATTGTCATCTAGACAAATTTCTTTTAGTTTGAATACTAACCTATTGTCTGGAACTGTATCAAACGCCTTGGTAAAATCCAAATAGATCACATCCACTGCAACACCCTGATCTATACTTCTACTTACTTTGTCGTAGAATGCAATCAAGTTAGTTTGACATGACCTGTGCTTCATAAAACCATGCTGATTTTTGCTGATAACCATGTTCTTTTAATCCCTTAAGGACCAAACTTCTGGAATAAAAGGGAATCGTGACATGTCACACATGTCATGTGTCCTTAAGGGGTTAAAGGATATCATCCCTTAATAACCTTTCAAATACTTTCCCAGCCAGAAAAGTTTAGCTCACAGGTCTTTAATTGCAGGGATTTTTAACCATTTTTAATATAGGAACCACTTCTGCCTTCCTCCAATCCTTCGGTAAAATTCCTGCAAGAAAAGAATCTTGAAAGATTAAAAACATAGGTCCTTAATACCAGTGGGTAAATACCTTCAGGTTCTGGAACTTTGCTTATATTAACTTTATTTAGTTGCTGCAGCACCTTGTCTTAATTCATCCAGTATAAATTATCCGTAATACAGGGCAGCATTTTCATGTGCTGCCAATCAATATCCTGTGATTATGTGTGTCCAGCAAAATATGGTGGATATGGCAACCCTAACTATAGTGTCCCTTTAACTCCTATGTGTGTTATGCATTATGAAAACAATACAAAAAAAAGTTGCCTTCCCTATCCCCTTCAAAGATTCCCATGATGCACTGTTTATTGGGTCTGTAGACAGTCCTATTACATCAGGAAAGTAGTTTATTCTCAAAATCAGTGCCACTCCTTACTGGAATTGCTGAAAGCAACTGCTCTGTACAGGGATAGCAGCCATATTGCAGCAGCAATCAGTGTAAACCTAGACAGTTCACTGTTTTGTGAACCAAGCTATTTTAAGATCTCAGCAGAGCTGAGGTCTATGGCCACTCTCTTTTCTGGGTGGAGAGAGAAAATGGCATGACCGCTCTGATGGGCAGGCTCTGCTAAGATTTTTAGCAGAATGGAAAACACACTCACAGAGCTCTAAGCACCATCACCTTTGCAATTATTTTTGCGAAAAAAAAAAAAAAAAAAAGTCAGTGCAATACTTAAATGTATGCATAAATGGATAGATACCGTACGTATCTGGTGCCTTCTCCATCATTGTATCACAGGAATACACCGACGGTCCTTTTACAGATATATTCTTTTTATGATGATTCTTTTATGATGGAGCCTGAATTAAATAAAGATACAGTAATTTGTGCAACGTGCGCATTCCTATGGACAAAAAAGAAAAAAAGAAAAAGGAAATCTTTAATATACAATATGTTACAATTTAAAAAAATAAAGGTTAAAAGAAAGCATGCTAAACAGTCACTTTGCAGGCTTTGTTTTAAATGTAATTATTTGTTTTTATGAGGAGTATGATATAAGTGCAGACCTAAAGCAAATTTCCTTTCTTAGTTGCCAAGGTAATTAATTCACGGAAGAGGCACACTACAGACACCAAAACAACTTTACCTTAAACAAGCAGTTTTCGTTGATAGATCATGACCCTCAAGTCTCATTGCTCAATTCTCTGCCATTAGGAGTTAAATAACTTTTGTTTCTGTTGACTGACACAGCCTGCACGGACAATATGGTTTAATTTTCAATCAGATGTTACTTTTTGTTTTTATTTTCTGCTCTGTAAATTGAACTTTAAAGGGACACTCCAGGCACCCAGACCACTTCTGCTCATTGGAGTGGTCTGAGTGCCAACTCCCACTACTCCTAACCCTGCAACTGTAATTATTGCAGTTTTTTATAAACTGCAATAATTACATTGCAGGGTTAACTCCCCCTCTAGTGGCTGTCTACTAGACATCCACTAGAGGTCACTTCCTGGTATGTAGCAAGGATTTTCCTTGCTAGAGCGTCGCTGGACGTCCTCACGTTTTCAATGCTCTCCTATGGGGAGCGCTAATGCGCATTAGGTCTCCTCGGCCGGTGGACAGGATCAGTTTCGCCCACCGGAATCACACGGAGGAGCGGCGCGGAGGTGGAGACAGCGACGACGGATTGTTTTCCTGGCACTGGAGTTTCCCTTTAATTACATAGCAAGCCATTAATAGAGCAGGAGAAAAGAAATACTAAATTAAATAAAATGTACAAAAAAGGAAGTATACACATTAGATCGCACTTTACAGGAAGTGTTTATGAAGGCTGTGCAAGTTACATGCAAGTAGGTGTGACTGCTACATAAACAAAGTTATATCTCCTAAATGACAGAGAAGTGAGCAGTGAGACTGCAGAGGCATGAGCTATACACCAAAACTGCTTCATTAAGCTAAAGCCGTTTTGGTGACTATAGTGTCCCTTTAAATAAAAAGAATCCCAAAGAAGTGCGAACTACAGACCATGTTCCTGCAGTCTAACCACCATATTATGTCAATCACCAAGTCTTACCATTTTTAGCTCAGCATTTATACCAGTATTTATTTTAGGGCTTTCAGGGTGGATTGTAGACCTTATCTCTTTGCTCAGTTCATAGCTCTGTTAATTACCAGCTAATGTCAACATAGAGCATTATCCCTCCCACCACCTTCTACGGAAGACAGATGAAACCATTAGAGCCTGCAGGGATCACCCCATGAAGAATCCTGTAAGGCATGCAGACCTCATCTGGACAACAGTGGAGCGGAGCACTTTATTGGGACTCTATACTACAACGTTATTGTAAGCATTTTATTTTAAATTGTAAAATATATTCACAGGGTTATTCAGGTATTGTTGGGAATTCAAAAGGAATTTCCAATTTAAGGCTAAAGTAGTTGAACTGGAAGCATTGCTGACTTGGATAATTTTTTCAGTTCAGCTATTTTGGTCTCAAGTTTGAAGGTCACTTTGAATTCCAAACAACTGTACTTTAGCGAATAACACATCAGGTATTTAATACGTTTATGTGTACATACATACATACATACATATATATATATATATATATATATATATATATATATACACACACACACACACACCTACGCACTGATCAGCCACAACATATATATATATATATACACACACACACACACACACATACACACACCTACGCACTGATCAGCCACAACATTAAAACCACCTGCCTAATATTGTGTAGTTCCCCCTCATGATGCCAAAACAGCTCTGAAGCGTTGAGGCATGGACTTCACAAGATCTCTGCACTTGTCTTGTAGGACTTAAAGGATCGTCAGGTAATGTCACAAGTTTTGACGTGGGACCGCCATGGATCAACTTTGTTGTTCCAGCACATCTCACAGATGTTCAATTGGATTGAGTTCTGGGGAATTTGGAGACCAAGGCAACACCTTGAACTCTTTCATGTTTCTCAAACTATTCCTGAACAATTTTTGTAGTGTGGCAGGGTGCAATATGTCCTGAAAGAAGCCACTGACATCAGAGAAGACAATTGTCATGTATGAGTGTAAGTGGTCTACAACAATCTCTAGGTAGGTGGTACATGTCAAAGTAACATCTACATGAATGCCAGGATCCAAGGTTTCCCAACATAACATTGCCCAGATCATAACTCTGCCTCCACCGGCCTGCATTCTTCCCATAGTGCATCCTGCTGCCAACTCATCCCCAGATAAAAGATGCTCACACATCTGGTCATCCATTTGACCTAAAAGAAAACAATTCATCAGACCAGACATCCTTCTTCCATTGCTCAATGGTCCAGTTCTGATGCTAAGGTCCCCAGTAAAGGTGCTTTTGGCTATGGATAGAAGTCATCATTGGCATTGTGACTGGTCTAGGGCTATGCAGCCCAATACACAACAAACTGCGATGCAATGTGTGTTTTTCAGCAATTTGAGCTACAGCAGCTGTTCTCTGTGATTGGACCAGACGTGCTAGCATTTGCTTTCCACGTGCATCAATGAGCCTTGGACGCCCATGCCTGTGACGGTGGTTCACCGGTTGTCCTTCCTTGCACAGCTTCTGGTAGTTACTAATCATTGCATACTCGGAGCAAAACTTGCCGCTTTGATGATATCCCTATTTGGCCCTTGTCAAAGTCACTTGTCCATTTTTCCTGGTTCAAACACATGAAATTCAGGAACTTGAATTTTCACTTGCTGCCTAATATATCCCACCCCTTGACAAGTGCCATTGTAATGATATAATCAATTTTATTCACTTCACCTGTCAGTAGTAGTTTTAATGTTATGGCGGTGGTGTGTGTGTGTGTGTTTTTACCAATATTATTTTTTTATATATGGTTTGATAGCTTGTAAGTGTGTTTTTACTAAATTAGATGTTATATTACGCTCCCTCTGTCCATAATTGACTGGACACTGCGTGACGAGCAATAAGGGGGCAGATTTTATTGCGAAATCTATTCTGAAGAAAAGATAGTATTATAGGTAGTTCGAAAACTATCACTTTCCTTAGTATTAGTCTATCCTTAGTATTAAATGTAATTCTAACTAAGGATAAACAGATTAACTTTATTCTTCCCAGTAAACTCTGAGGTAGTGTTTACTAGGCTGACGAAACATGGAATGGTCACTTTTTTGGAAGTGACAGTTTTGCTTTCAGAATATATTCTGACTCCTTTAAAGACATTATAAGTACCCAGACGACTTCAGTTCAATGAAGTAGACTGTATGCAGTGTCCCTGGTGGTTTGCCCCCCGCAATGTAAAACATTGCTATTTACAGCAATGTTTACAACACATCTCAGTCAGACTTGGTTCTAGATGTTCAACATCCTCATGCACTGTATGAGGACATTGAACATTGGACTTAATGCTTCTCTATGATAAGCATTTGATTGGTGAAGGACAGCGAATTCCACATTCACCCACAATATTTCCTCTACAAGAAGCACTTGATTCTAATTTGAATCGAATTTGATTAATTGGGCAGACTAGATGGGCCGAATGGTTCTTATCTGCTGTCACATTCAATGTTTCTAAGAGAAGATGTCAAGTTATCAGTATGCTTGCAACCGAAAAATTAGGTGGATTGGACAGCTGGAATGACTAAGTAAATGGTCAATAACTTTGATTTTGTTTTTTTAGTCATAAAGGGAGAGGGGGTATGACATTGGGGACCTTTGGGTCCATTGAAGACCTTTTAAATAAAATAAATAAATCATTTGCACACTATAGGTTCCCTTTAAGGATCACTATCTGGTCCCAAACACTATAGTTTGTTTACGGACAAACGTAAGGCGGGGTATAGGGTGTGGTTTTTTGGGGGCAGGTTCAAGTCAATATAAAAGGTGGAGACATACAATTTATTTTTGGACTGACGTTGTGGTATTTCTGCCACCTAGCAACTGCACCACCATTGTGCAATAGGGGAGGTACGGTTCAGGGTGCATAAACAAAGTGTTTTTAACTCCTAAAATTTCAGAAAATTTGGAATGCAGGGGTATTATACCATCTATACACCAAAAGCACTTACCTAAGCGACTTATATGACTTTCAGAATTTGTCAATATGCCTAGAGAATACCTATAGTAATATTGTGACCAATTCTCAATTATGTGTCGGTTAGTCCACCCATTGTACAGCGCAACGGAATTTGTTGGCGCTATATAAATAATAATAATAATTGTGGTGCATTTAAATCCACAGCACTTTCAGGTTTTATCCCATGAGTGTTTATGTGCATTCTATTTTGTCATGGCAAGAATGCACCAATAAAGTCAATGAATCTGATTCTCAGAACCTGCCACTGTAGTTGGGATAGCTAATTACAGGGCATACTTAGGGTCAGGTGTTCAGTGGAGGAGGCGGTGGGTCAGGCAGATATAGCAGCAGGGGCTGGTTTAAATGGGTTTTCTGCAATAATTAATGGCACAAAAATAGCACAATTTGATTGGCCAGTCAGCAGGCAGGTGAGCTCCACACACTTTATTGCTTATACAGGTGAGTTTGTATGGTGAGCAGGTTTGAGGTGTGTAGCTTACCTGAGCCAGTGTTACTCTGCAGCATGGAGGAGCTTCTAAGGAGGCTGGAGGAAGAGGCAAGGCGGGCCAGCAGCATGTATTGGCTCAGGAACTGGTTTAACATCCTCCCCAGCCTTGGCAGCCTATAGAGACTGTGGTAGGGGAGGGCCAGGGGCTGGACAGTAATCTATTGTAAGGACAGAACAGAGAGGAAGATGTAATGGAGGCAGGGCCAAACGGAAACGAGGCTTGGAACACAGAGCTAAATGTGGCAACCAGGAAGGGATTTTCATGTTGCCAAGGAAACCAAACAACATAGAAAGAAAAATGATTTCTCACTCTAAAAAAAACAAAACGATTTTCGCCCTCCCTAATCCTGTTTGGCAAAAAAAGGAGCTCTGCAACAATTAAACCAGTCCCAATATATTGCTGGAGCTTACAGCCTACCATAGCTGTTCACAATAGCTTTGAAAAGGAAAACAGTGTCACTGAACCCAACTGTGACTGCTTCCCTGGGGTTTTAGGTTTAGATAAGCTAGGAGTAATGGTGATTGTAGAATGTGTTTTACAAGGTGTTCAGTCAGGCCCAGCAATGGCTGGAGTGAATAGTAAAAATCAGAAATTGGTATCAGGGTCTCATGATAACTTAAATAAAATAGAGTTCAAGAAGATAGCTTAAAATAAGCAGTGGTTTGTGAAATGTCTTCTACTTGAATGTTTCTATGAAGGAAAAATGGAAAGGTAAATATATTAATTTATTGTCACAGCTCCCTGCTTCTACTGAACCCGTAATAAAACAGGAGAATGATAGATTTAGGCCATTCCATTGTACAGCGCTACGGAATCTGATGGCGCTATATAAATAATAAAATTAATTCTCGTCTAGATCATTTAATAAATTACTGCAAGTGTTCTGCATATTTGCTAGCATGGTACGTGAAAAACATCCTACGGCGAGTGTTGGTTTATTTCAGCATGTAGAATCCATTCTTGATGCTTATAAATATTATAAACAACCCTAAAAGAGCAAGAAATAGTGTACCTAGGAAATATAGATAATAAACTTCAAGTACAAGAATTAATGTCTAAGTCTACAAGAAGAATATCGATCAGACAAAGTACTCCACTGATAAAGCTAAAAAAAAATAATTTTTTATTATGAATACATATAATACCAGAGTATACCAAAAGTGCTAATGTACACAAAAAAGTGAACCTAAAAATAGGTAGTGAAACCGTTGATAAGAGTAACCTAAATACTATAAAAACAAATATTACAGTGGTTCAGACTAAATAGTCCGTTTAACACTGCGTATGAAATCTGCAGGTAAGGATGTTCAAAAAGGTATCTTAATATCAATTACCAAATGCTATCTCTACTAACAATAACCTTGTAAGGAGTCTTACCTGATGGGGAGTCCAGCTTGCAGAGTTATACGCTGACCCTTGCAAAGTAGACACAGACCAGGGTGACCAGGTAAGACGCCATCTGACCTGTGAGTCTGTGCACGGGGGCTTTCCAGGAAAAGTGCTCCAAGTCGCAGTACAGCAGGGATAGCAGAAGCGTAGTCAAGGAAAGCCAAAATCAGGGAAGCCAGAGATCAGAGTAGTCCAGCAGGAAAGCCAAGGTCAGAAGCCAGAATCAGTCAGGAAAAACTGGAACGCTGATACGGAGAGACAGGAACCAAACAAGGGAACCAGAGTCAATGAACTAACACCCTTAGCAGGGGGGAAGCAGGCTTTTATATCCAGCCAATTAATATGGGATACAGGTGTGCTAGAGCAGCCACAGGTAAGTTCAGCTCCCAGTGCTGTAAACAAGGCGAGGACACCTATTAGGGCAATACTATGAATGGCTGGATAACACAGTGGCAAAAGAGCAGGATTCAAGAAGCCAAAGTCCAGGGTTCAAATCCCCTGCTGGGGTGACCTCGTCCGGCAGACTTGATGTCGTGGCGAGAACTGTGACAAACCTCCCTTCCAATTACTTCATATAAAGAGGTTCCATATTGGTGCTAGATACACTTGATAGGGAATATTACTATGTGCAAAAACAATAGCAAACTACTATGGTAAGTATAATGAAGAGATGCAGGTAAAACAGATTCTTATTAGTCACAGCCTTCTGTCGCTCAGTTGATGTAGCCTTCTGTGCCCAATAAGTGCCTATCTAGGCACTAAAATACTGCCAGTATTGATAACCTGTGGGAATGAATATCTCCACAGGATCGGCAGACAGACCACAGGTAATTCGGTATGTATATAATGTAACTTAGCAAGTATGTTCAAATATCCATAATATGGGGAACCTAATACAAGTTATAATTGCTTGATAAAAGGAGGTTACTGATGAATCTTAAAGGCACTAGGCAGAAAGTATCGATATGATCCTCACAAGTAAGCTATCTGTTAAATAGTCTGCCATAAATTGTTGATGTTAAGTTGTTACAATTAGTCACTCGATACAAGCTGTATCTATGAGGTAAAGTGAGATAAAAGCGAACTAGCACTTAGCAAGTACTAGGGCTGAAAATATCCAGTGCTTATTATTCTCCCTGTGCCTTCAAGGGCACCTGTCTCTAGTTGCCAATTACTGCTAGATACTAAATCCTAATAAACAGAAATCATAATGAATAAAATAAAAAGAATAACGTAAATATTAAACTAAGTAGCGCGGTCGCAAGTCCATGTGCTGAACTCTAAATCCATAAGAGTAGCACACTGCAGACCCCTGACGCGCGCGTTTTGCCCAACCTGGCTCGTCAGAGGAGAGGTGTACCTTATTTGGCTCTGTCTGTTTCTCCTTTTGCTTTATAAACAACCCTGCTAGTTTAATTGTGATGATTTTTCTTTCATTCTTTAAATAGGAAGATTGACGCTTCATGATTTATGCTTCACTTCTTTTGATGATTTAGCTGACAGGATCATTGAATTTGGGAGTAATGTACTGCATGTGAAAGTCAATATAAAAATTGCTTTTTATTTCTTACCAGTTAAACCAGAATATGTTATGATTATGTTATGATTTCAGTTAGACAGTAAATTTTATTTTAAGTGCATGCCATTGGGAATTGGGATGCTTCTTTTAATTTGAATTACTTTAGACTCTTCTGGAATTCGGTTTGAAATACAAATCTGGTTTAGACTACATTGTTCATTATTTGGATGAGTTTTCGTTAATTGGCCATACAGGAACCAATGTTTTTTTCAGGGCAGCCATCAGAAATCACAATATTCCTTAGAAAAAAAAGTTTCTGACCCAACACCCCACCCCCCACCGCCCCGCATACACTGTCTGACATGCGCACTAATAAAAACTAATAGACACATAAACATTTCCAAACACCGGATAAACTCGGACAATCACAGATACACACTTTACAGACAAACATATGCATTCCCAAACAAACACTGTGATTTGCATTCATAGACACACATACCAACACACAAATACACACTGGCAGATACACACAAAAATATACATCCCTACACACAGATGCACACATTAGTGAATAATTGCAACATATTTTTAGACAACCTCCTGTTTACATATCTTTTGGGTGGGGAAGGGTTGGTTAGGATAGAATTGCTGCTGGTCAATGTTTACCTTCTGTATCCCCTGCCCCCTTTGTATGCAGTGATCTACAATTATTTCCTCACTTTCCCAACACTGCTCATTGAGGACTAAGTTGTTTTCTCAATGTCCTGGTCTGGGGGATTTAAAAAAAATAGTTTTTATTGAAAGGAGGAATGGAATACAACATGATTCACACACTGTTACAATAGAAACAAAAGTGTGATGGGGGGTGGATTACGCTCTTCCTGTGCCACAGCACCATCTATTGGTTGAACATTCCTAGTCACCAATGTGATTGCATATATTTTGCATAGCGTGACAAAATAGAATGTTTTGAGTTCTTATGGTATATGTTACAGACCTCCCTTATGTCAAGGTCACATTTCATGATTGTACTTGTCAGTATTTTTACTATGTGATTACATTTTACTTTGAGTGTGTCACCACAAGTTAAAGGGACACTATAGCACACAGACCACGTGAGCTCATTGAAGTGGTCTGGGTGCACTGTCCCTATCGGTTTAGTCCTGCAATTGTAATTATTGCAGTTTTCTGATGCTTGTTTGATGTACGTGTGGAATCTAAAAGATACCACGTACGCTGTTGTGATTGAGCGAATCCTGTTTTGCTCTCGTTTTGTGAGTATACATCCTTTTATTTTTTTTATTATGGTATCAATACTAAGAGCACCATGTTCTGTTATATTTTCATTCTATATACTGGAGTAATTTTAATGCTACAATATGGCTTACTGGAGAAGAACACTTCCAAGTGCTGATCACCACAAGTCAGGGCCGGATTAAGAGCCCAGTGGGCCTGGTGCTGACCGTTATGATGGGCCTAATTACAGAATCTTATCGACCAAAAACACTAAAACAGTCATACCTGTCACGATTCGGGGAACCCAACACGCTAACACACACACAGACACACACAGAAAGTGTGCATTACCGGTCTTTAGAGTGGCCGGGCTAAGCACACACAGAATAGTCAGGAGACAAGCCGAGTAAGGGGAACCAGAAAACAGAATAACGAGAAACAAGCCGAGGTCAAAGGGTAGGAGAAAGTCACAAAGTCAGTATAACAAGCCAGAGAGTACGTAACCAGAAAACACACGTTCAGAATCAATACCATAAAGCAAAGACCACAACAGGGCAGGGAGGAACAGGAAAGGTAAGTATTTAAACCATCAGGTTAATTCTGATTGGATAATTTCCAATCAGAATTAACAATCACACGTGGGAGATATCTAAACCTCCCACTGTGATTGAGGCACTGTGCCTTTAATGCCGGGTCAGGTGACTGACCCCGGCGTGACATATCTTGGACAGTCTTCCAGCGTGCAGCGTCATGCATGCTGCCGCTGGGGGGCGTGGAGGAAGACGCGGGCGGCATCCGAGGCTGGAGGGATGCCGCTCGCCGAACCCACGTATAGAAGGGGACCGCGGACGGCTGGAGGGTGAGTGCCGCGATCGGACTGCAGCCTCCCCTTGCAGCCGCCCGCGGGATCCTGACATTACCCCCCCCTCGAAGACTGCCCAGAGGGCGGGAAGCAGAAGGCTTCAAAGGAAACCGGGCATGAAAGGAGCGGACCAAAGAGGGAGCGTGCAGATCAGAGCACGAAACCCAAGATCGCTCCTCAGGGCCGTACCCCTTCCAATCCACCAGATATTGCAGCCGACCCCTAGAAACACGAGAGTCGAGAAGGGCAGCCACTTCGTACACATCACTGGGGACAGCGCGAGGGGAAACAGGCCGCCCGAGGGGACGAGAGAACCGGTTGCAAAGCAAGGGCTTCAAAAGCGAAACGTGAAACGTGTTCGGAATGCGCATGGAAGAGGGCAAGTCCAGGGAGTAGGAAACGGGGTTAACCCTACGTAACACCTTGTAGGGACCAAGGAACCTGGGAGCGAACTTCATCGAGGGAACCTTGAGGCGGAGGTTCCTAGAGGACAACCATACCCTATCACCCGGAACATAGGAAGGGGCCGCACCCCTATGGCGATCAGCAAACTTCTTCTGAACAGCCGCTGAACGGGACAGCGCAACATGGACCTGATCCCACATCTTCCGCAAAGAGGCGAGGTGCTGGTCCAAAGCGGGCATTCCCTTGTCGGAGAACGCACCGGGAAGGACGGAAGGCCGAAACCCATAAGCAACCTCAAAAGGACTTAAGCCAGTAGACGAATGTGAGACCGTATTCCTGGCAAATTCAGCCCACGGAAGGAGGCGAGACCAGTCATCCTGGTGCGCATTAGTGAAGCAGCGCAAATACAATTCCACAGACTGATTAGCACGTTCGGCTGCACCATTAGATTGCGGGTGATAGGAGGAAGTAAACGACAAGGAGACCCCCATCTCAGCACAAAAACCCCTCCAAAACCGAGAGACGAATTGAGGACCCCTGTCAGATACAATATCCTCAGGTACCCCATGCAAGCGGAACACTTCCTTGGCAAACACCTGAGCAAGCTGAATCGCAGAAGGCAGTTTCTTAAGCGGAATAAAGTGCGCCATTTTAGAGAACCTATCCGTCACAGTTAATATCACTGTCTGACATTCGGAAGGAGGAAGGTCTACAATAAAATCCATGGATAAGTGGGTCCATGGTTTCTTGGGTATCGATAGAGGCATCAGGAGACCCTGGGGTCTCACATTAGGGGACTTACACTGCGTACAGACCCGACAAGCCTGCACAAAATCCACCACGTCTCGCTTGAGTGAAGGCCACCAGAACTGTTGAAGGAGGCCCTTATAAGTCTTGGTAACCCCCGGATGACCAGCAGTTTTGGCGGTGTGAAATAAAGTTAATAACTTCTTTCTGTCATTCACTTTAACGTATAGTCTGCCAACAGGCGTCTCAGGGGGTGCTTGAGTTTGGTATGTCTTAATATTATCAAGAACAAGAGACGAAACAACCAAACGGGTAGCAGCTATTATCTGAGACGCAGGTACAATAGGTTCAGGGGTCGGGTTAACAGATTCTAGAGGTTCATACTGTCGAGAGATAGCGTCAGCTTTGGCATTACGGCAACCAGGTCTATAGGTAATCACGTATTGGAAGCGTGAAAGAAATAGAGACCATCTAGCCTGCCGGGCGGACAACCTTCTAGCATCAGCTATATAGGAGAGGTTCTTATGATCTGTTATAACCATAACTTTGTGTCTAGAACCCTCTAATAAGTACCTCCATTCCTTAAAAGCTAACACAATAGCTAATAGTTCCCTGTTCCCAACATCGTAATTCTTTTCCGGATCAGATAACCTTTTAGAAAAGTAGCAACAGGGATGAAGGGGTTCGTCATACGATGACCTCTGTGACAGTACTGCTCCCACGCTTGATTCAGAAGCGTCCACTTCCATAACAAAGGGAAGAGAAGGATCAGGGTGGCGTAGTACTGGAGCAGAGGCAAATGCCTTCTTGAGAGTGTCGAAGGCCTTAAGGGCTTCAGGAGTCCAAACCCTAGGGTGTAGACCTTTCTTAGTCAGCTTCGTTATAGGGGAGATAAGTGGTGAAAAGTTTCTTATAAATTTCCTGTAATATTTGGCAAATCCTATAAAACGCTGGATAGCCTTAAGACCTTGGGGAAGCGGCCAGGATAGTATGGCTTCTAATTTAGCAGGATCCATACTGAAACCCTGTTCGGAAATTATATATCCTAGAAATTGCACCGAGGTCTGATCGAACAAACATTTTTCTAATTTACAATAAAGTCCGTTCTGTAATAACCTTTTAAGCACCATCCTAACATGATTATGATGTGTCTGCAAATCAGGGGAATATACAAGGATGTCTTCAAGGTACACCACGGCACAGACATGTAATAGATCCCTGAGGACATCGTTTATGAGGTCCTGAAACACAGCGGGAGCATTACACAGTCCAAAAGGCATGACTAGATACTCGTAATGTCCGCTACGTGTATTGAATGCTGTTTTCCACTCATCATTCTCCTTTATACGAACAAGGTTATAAGCCCCCCTGAGGTCTAATTTAGTGAAGTATTTAGAACCTTTGACCCGGTCAAACAACTCCGTGATGAGGGGAATAGGGTAGGCGTTTTTAATCGTTATATTGTTCAGGCCTCTGTAGTCTATACAAGGCCGTAGGTCACCCTCCTTTTTGGCAACGAAAAAGAAACCAGCCCCAGCAGGAGAGGAGGACCTTCTGATAAAACCTTTACTTAAGGCTTCCTGTATGTACTTCTCCATTACCTGGTTCTCTTTTTCAGAAAGAGGGTATACCTTACCCCTAGGCGGCATAGTACCAGGTAAGAGGTTTATGGCACAATCATATTCACGGTGCGGGGGTAGTTTATCTGCCTCCCTTTTTTCAAACACCTTAGCTAGGTCTGCATACACAGGAGGAACATAAACAGAAAGTGGTTTGGCTGTGGGTACATTAAGCAAGCCAACAGGACAAACACGAGTCATACATTCCCTTTGACAAGATTTCCCCCAGGAGCGAATCTCCAAACAACCCCAATCAATCATCGGATTGTGTTTAACCAACCAGGGGAAGCCCAAAACGACAGAGGCTGTAGGGGAGTTGATTATTTGAAAGGACAATCTTTCCTTGTGCAAGGCACCCACAGACATAACCAGTTCTTTGGTCTCATGGGTCACCAGAGGTTTCTCCAGTGGTCTACCGTCTATGGCCTCCACAGCCAAGGGAGTGACCTTTTGGATCAGAGTCAAAGATGCGGTTTTAGCAAAACTCTCATCCATAAGATTGTCAGCAGCCCCTGAATCTATCAAGGCTTTGGTAATCACGGTAGTATTACCAACAAAAAGGGTAACCGTAATAAACGGTCTAGTAATGGGGACGTGAGGGGTAAACGACATAACACCCGAGGCCGACCCCTCTATAGGCCTTGGGTGCTGCAGTTTTCCCCGCAATTCAGGGCAGGTTCTTAGAAGATGTCCCCTTTTCCCACAGTAAAGGCATAACCCTTCCCTTCTTCGGTATGATTTTTCTACCTCAGTTAACCCAGTAACACCCAATTGCAAGGTTTCAGGGGGAGGTTGGCTAGAAGGGGGTAATGCCAGTAACGCAGTACTGGGTAAAGCAGGTAACATCTGTGTATACATACGCCTCTGACTACGTCTCTCTCTAATACGATTATCAATACGGATGATATAATCTATAAGATCATCCAGAAGGACAGGCAATTCCCTGGACGCTATTTCGTCCAGGATGTAAGCAGCCAAACCCTCCTGAAAGGCTGTAACGAGGGCATCATTATTCCAAACCACCTCAGCTGCTAGAGTGCGGAATTCGATAGTGTAATCCGCTACAGATCTGTTAACCTGTCGGACCCTAAGCAGAGCTTTGCCAGCAGAAGCAACCCTACCGGGTTGATCAAATGTGCGTTTGAATGCGGTCAAAAAGTCTGCAAAGGACATTGGGGAAGCATTCTCCCACATGGGATTAGCCCATGCTAAAGCTCTCCCTGACAAGTGGTTTATCAAAAAGGCAATTTTAGTTCTGTCAGTGGGATAGGAACGTGGATTCATTACCAAATGGATGTCAATTTGATTGAGGAAACCACGACACAAAGCTGGGTCACCACTATAGCGCTGTGGCGGTGTCATATGGACTACATGAGCAGGAACGGGTACTGGAGTGGCAATGGGTTCGGACACAGCAGCAGCCACCTCCTGGACGGCAGGCTGCAAGTGTGCAGTACGAGCCAGTATGGTCTGTAAGGCTTGAGCAAACCGATCCATACGGTGGTCCAAGCCATCCATTCTAGCCTCCTGATTAACTAAAAGCTGGGGTATGTCAGCAGGTTCCATTATGGCCCTGTTGTAATGTCACGATTCGGGGAACCCAACACGCTAACACACACACAGACACACACAGAAAGTGTGCATTACCGGTCCTTAGAGTGGCCGGGCTAAGCACACACAGAATAGTCAGGAGACAAGCCGAGTAAGGGGAACCAGAAAACAGAATAACGAGAAACAAGCCGAGGTCAAAGGGTAGGAGAAAGTCACAAAGTCAGTATAACAAGCCAGAGAGTACGTAACCAGAAAACACACGTTCAGAATCAATACCATAAAGCAAAGACCACAACAGGGCAGGGAGGAACAGGAAAGGTAAGTATTTAAACCATCAGGTTAATTCTGATTGGATAATTTCCAATCAGAATTAACAATCACACGTGGGAGATATCTAAACCTCCCACTGTGATTGAGGCACTGTGCCTTTAATGCCGGGTCAGGTGACTGACCCCGGCGTGACATATCTTGGACAGTCTTCCAGCGTGCAGCGTCATGCATGCTGCCGCTGGGGGGCGTGGAGGAAGACGCGGGCGGCATCCGAGGCTGGAGGGATGCCGCTCGCCGAACCCACGTGGAGAAGGGGACCGCGGACGGCTGGAGGGTGAGTGCCGCTGTCGGACTGCAGCCTCCCCTTGCAGCCGCCCGCGGGATCCTGACAATACCTCTCTAGCGTCATGTATATGATGGAGATGGTGCTAGAGGGAAACTCAAAGGATGCAGCTATACGAAAACACATACTCTATGCTAATCTTTTTATCTAATTTATGCTTTCATCTATCAATTAAATCCATACCCCCTAACAGCAGTGTCCAGTGAAGCAGCAAGTCAATGGGCGGGGTAAAAGGGTTGGCCACTGACGCGAATCACGTGACCAGAACTGCCAAAAGGGGAGAACATGCCCAAAAAGGGGGCATGTCTGTCCAAAGAATTTGAAGGACAGCCTGGCATGTAGCCTGCCCAACTAAGGGCATACTATGCAGGCAGCAACCTGAGCTTGACATAAATACGTCTAATGATGCGCTCACTCCATGCTTTCTAAGGACTGTCCCCTAGCACTCGCTAGTCCACTTGACTCCTTACCTTCTTACTAGCAGGCAGAAGTTCCTGGTATATAGTCTGAGACAGAGAACAGGGGGATGTAGTGAGTGTTGAAGAAATGGGACATGCCACAGTGACCAACGTCTGCATTATCTAAACTAATTTTATTGTCAGCCAGTCCACACAAGTTTTGTTCCCATACATCCCTCTTAAGCTTCCAAACTTAAAGGGACACTATAGTCACCAGAACAACTACAGCTTATTGTATTTGTTCTGGTAAGTAGAATCATTCCATTCAGGCTTTTTGCAGTAAACACTGTCTTTTCAGAGAAAATTCCTCCACTGGCCACTCCTTAGATGGCTGCTAGAGGTGCTTCTTGGGGCAGTACTGCCTAGTGTGCAGCACTGCCATTCAGCGTCTCCACCCTCTGCATGCAGACACTGAACTTTCCTCATAGAGATGCATTGATTCAATTTGTCTTTATGAGGAGATGCTGATTGGCCAGGGCTATATTGAACTTGTGCTGACTCTGCCCCTGATCTGCCTAGTTGACAGTCTCAGACAATCCTATGGGGAAGTATTCTAATTTGCTCAGACCACCACTTCTGATGATGTCAGCAGACAGTCAGTTCAGAGGCAGAGCCAGCAGCTGCAGACCTGAATACAAGTAATATTTTACTATATTTAGCGAGGCAAGAAGGGGCCAGGGTGGTGGTTTTAACATAATAGGGTCAGAAATACATGATTGTGTTCCTGACCCTATAGTGTTCCTTTAAGCAAGAGTATGTGAAGAGTAGTTCCACCTTTCTTGGAAAAAAAAATACCAGCCATTTGTATAATTAATTAGTTATGCATGACATCACATGATGTAAATCACAAGGAGTGACATCAGAGAAAATTCTGTAAAATCACCAACAAACTACTCACAGTTTGATTTTGCTGTATAGATGAATTGCTCCCAGTGTCTCCATGTCTCCCAGTGTCTCAGTCTCGCAAGTCACCCAGTGTCTCAGTGTCCCTATGTATCACAGTGTCAGTGTCCCCATGTCGCCCAGTCCCCCATTTCTCCCAGTGTCCCCATTTCTCCCAGTGTCCCAATGTCTCAGTGTGTCCCCATGTCACTAGGATACTGGGGACACAGTGAGACATGGTGACACTGAGAGACCGGGGGACACTGAGAGACATGGGGACACTGAGACATTTAGGGAAACTGTGAGAAATGGGGACACTGAGACACTAGGGACACAGACACTGGGAGACATGGGGACACTGAAACATTTGGGGACACTGAGCTACTAGTGTCTGTCTCCCAATGTCCCTATGTCTCACAGCGTCCCCATGTGTCTCAGCGTCCCCATGTGTCTCAGTGTCCCCTAGTGTCTCAGTGTCCCCAAGTATCTCAGCGTCCCCAGGTCTCCCAGTGTCCCCTAGTGTTTGTATTCCCATGTGTCCCCTAGTGTCTCAGTGTCCCCATGTCTCCCTGCAGCCTTTCCCCCCATCCCTCACTTACCTGAGCTGTAGAGCTGCTGTCTGGACTCTGTGCTGTGTAGCTGCTCCCCCAAGGATCAGTGAGTAGTAGAGAGAGGCAGGGATATGCTGTAACTTCCTATCCTTGCCTCTCTCCACACACACAGTGACCCCTACTGGCCGGTGCTAGTATTGCAGAGTATTACCGGTATTACTGCAATACCAGCATGGCCAGGCAGCCTTAAATACCGGCTGTGCCAGTAAAATACCAGTCAGGTGGCAAACCTAAGAGTAGTGTGTGTAAAAAAAAATATTTTTTTTTCAATGGGCCTGTTCCATGGGCCTGGGCCTGGAGCTGCAGCTCCATCAGCCCCTATGTTAATCCGGCCCTGCCACAAGTTATCCACTGACCTTGAAACATCTCTTAACAAAAAAACAGGACTATCAGTATATCCACAGGCAGGAATTGTACCACCCAGATGCACATATTTGGAGCTGATCATAAGCTCCAGAAATTAGTGTTATTTCTCTTATTTATACTCACCAGCAACTCAAATACTTCACTATATTCCATACCTTTAGCCTATTTTCTTCCATATTGCTTCACACTGTTCCAATTTGATTGGATATTCTGAAGGCCCTGCTTCCCTGCACCATCTCTGCTACAGAGGGTATATTCCTGCCTGGAAGGAGACGGTAGTCCATGAAAACTGAGGAGAAGGACAGACCCTATAGTGGGACAGGTCTGGATTACAAGTCATGGACAATCACTCCCTGTTCCCGTTACACTCCTCAATTGGACCAAACAAAATTAAAGATAGACCACTTCCTGCAAAGTATGCTCAATCAGCAAAATCCTACCTCAAGGATACTAAACATCTATTGCAGGAACTGGATTCCATTGAGTGGCACTAGATGTGAGTTGCTCAATTTCTGCCTAGGAGCTGTTAAAGAAAATCTTGATGAAGACACAACTTTGACTTTACTGCATTTCTATTAGAATCGATTAAGTTCATACTTACACATACGGTTTTTATGTTCAATGAAGAATTTTTCCTACAGATCAAGGGGAGTGCAATGGGCACCAGGTTTGCCCTAAATTATGCGAACATATTTATGGATTGTTGGGAATGCTCATCTGTTTGGGACAACCCATATGGGGCAAGCCTGGTGCTCTGGCATTGATACATCAACAATATCCTTGTTATTTGGAAAGGGTCTGATGAACAGCTACAATATTTTTTGAGTATCTTAATAACAACACTTTCTCATTGGTCCTTCTTTTAGTTCAGCCTCCATTTGATTTCTTAGATTTAACTATCTTTCATGTAGACTCCATAGTTAAGACCAAAACATTCTTTAAACCAACAGATATGAACAGCTTCATTGAGTCTAGCAGTGGACACCATCCAAGATGGCTCTCGGGAGTTCCGAAGAGACAATATACTAGACTCAGACGGAACTGTTCAGATCTAGAAACGTATTCCGAACAAGCGGAGATCCAACTTGAAAATTCCTGGAAAAGGGTTACCAATTTGAATCTCTACAATCAGAGGTTCAAAGAGTCAGTGATATCAATAGAGGAGATCATGAGTGTTACCACTCGTTTTGATATATTTTGATAGCCCCTTACATAGGGCAAACATCTATTACATATATTTAATGGTAATATGTGTATATTGTCCCCAGCACCAGGTCAAGTGATTGTGGGCATGGTCACGTGACCACGACAGAATTTTGGCGACAAAATTTTAAATGAGCTCCCTCAAATCCTTGGTACTGTTCGATGCCTCACCACTTCCGTTGTTGCCCCTCCAAATAGCACCCTGTTTGGTGGTCCAGGGACCGAGAGAGACCTTGAAGAAGTTTTACCAGGCCGCAGTAATTCCGTGACCCTACTTAGAATATTTGTAGGTTGCTCCCAGTCAGGCGCACTGTCTCCTCCAGGGTTTTGATGCCTCTGGGACAGTTGGAAAAGGTGTTGAGCTGGGCCGCTTGGTCTGGAGGGGGAGAAGGGGAATGATCACAGTTCTTTTAGGGGGAGATGGTGGTTGTGAACCGTGTACTAAGTCCTAAGTAACCAGGTGGTCTGTCACAAGCCTGATGTCAATTGTGGGGTGACACTCCCCAAACAGTGAATCTGGAGCTTGATGAACAGATGGGACTACTAAAAAGATATGTAATAAATATGAGGCTGATCAGAAAGATGACTGATGACTGACAAACTGCTTTGTGACAATTCAACTGCTTATCACCATAAAACCTATCTTGATTTACTGGCTGACTTTCAGCTGTTTAAAGAATTACTCTCACTGCATTTTTCTTTGGACTGATAACCTGGCCTTGAACTTTGGAAAGGGTAAATTAAAGGATTAAAGGGACACTATAGTCACCAGAACCATTACAGCTTCATGTAGTGGCTCTAGTGTCTACAGCATGTGCTGCACTAGTGTTCAACATCTCACACATTGCATGGAGATGCTGAGCTTTCCCCATAGAGATGCATTGATTCAATGCATATCTATGGAATTATAGATGGGATGGAGCTTCACAGGGCCAGCCTTGGCGAGACCAGAGCAGCGTGGGAGAAAAGGTGAGTAAAATCACCTTTTTACTGTACAGATATTGGGCTGGTTACCTTAACCGCCAATTTAGTACTATAGTGTCAGGAATACGTTTGTATTCCAGACACTATAGTCTTCCTTTAACCCTTAATATTACTGCATGGTCTCCCGGCTGACAAGGAAAGGGCTCCTGATTATTCTCTCTCTCATAACCTTTTTACTTTTATGCAGTTATATGGTTATGCCTAAATATAATCTTTATCCTGCAATTTAATATGTAAAAATTAAAATAAAGCTTCCTACACCTATATTTAAAACAAGTCTGTCTCTGAGCTGATGTCACGTAAGGTTGAATTCTGCCTAGTCCGCAAAAACTTTGTGGGTGAGCCCCACATTGAATTGGCAAATGGGTGACCGATTCCAGTTCTTCCTTATGAGCTGGAGACCATCTCACCTCATGCTTACCTTTATGACCATGAGTGGCAGAAATCCCTACACGGGCATTAAGAGAGGCCTTAAAGTTGCCCAAGATAAACTTTTGGATGTAACAGAACCTCTACCTCAGATGTTGATACACCTTGATGAAGACTTTTAGCTTTTATGGTGGGACTGGACAGTGGTGAGAACACTATTTAGTTTGACAAATCTGTACTGTGTCCATCATGTAATTGGCTCTCTAATCATTTATAGCTATTTCCCCCCCCAAATTTTTAACAATCTTTTAAACTAATATTGTATATATATAAATAAAATATTTGCTTTCTGCTACACTATGCTGTTGTATGATCGTTAGAGTGGAAGATGATCGGTTTATCTGAAGCTAATAAGGGGGCACCCCTTGTGCATTTATTCATAGAGCCTAAAGAGTAATCTTTATTATTTTAAAACTTTTTGCACTATGCTGTTATATTCTATATTTGTTCCGTGTAGGATGTTGCAAATACTCTGCTGCTACGTTGCCAGTGGAACTCACGCACGATGGACATCGCGTTCCCAAGAACTAGGCCGGGAACGTGACGCAAGTAAATGAACCACAGATGTAACCACTCGGTGTGGATTTGTTTCCATGCTTTCTCTTCTATTTTTTGTGTTTTTTCTCCGATTTTCTTGTTGGTCAAATATCTTGCCATTAATCAGTTTTGCATATGCTATTATGTATGTTTGCTAATTTACTGGTTCAGATTTTCCTGTTTTCTTTCTATTTCAGTCTGATTTCCCGTGTTCGCATTCTCAGGATGAAAGTTAGTTTGTTTGGATTTTCCAGGTGGTTTCCTGAAGTATTTTCTACATCTTTTGATCCAGGTTTCTGCTTGATGATTTTTCTTTGCAATTATTCGAGCTTTCAGTTCTGTTCACTGTGCCATCAGAGAAAGAGGAGGTTCTTATGTTGGACTCATCTCCTATAACTGCTTTTTTTGATTGGTTCTTTGTTTCTATGTTAATTTTGATACCGGAGAAACTGACGGAAGCCAAGCACAGAGAGATGGGCACAGGTTTCTTCAGGAAGGAAGAGATTCTTTATTGGATCACCGATCGGGACTCAGAGGGACTAATGTCACCAAAATACAGCAAGTTCTGAGCCCCGGACAATAGTGCAGGCTCCTTATATAGGCACATAACTCCTCCCATATTAAGCTCCACCCGCACATTCTCTTGACCAATCAATACAAATAAGAATTAACTTCCTGCTTGACCGCATGGCCTGTCCAGCACAATGGAGGAGGGGAATACTATATCCTGTATTCTTGCACATGCTCCGTACACTACTGATCGTATCTTGCCTCGTGCAACCAACTGATCGATACGTCAGCATATGCACGTACACATGCCACGTGGTAATCTCGGCCTACTAAATTTATTTTTACCGAGATTCCACCACATTCCCCCCTTTGATGCCTCTTAATATTTCACAATTACTTGAGGCATCACTTAACCTTAGTTTGCATACACCGCAAGTTACCTTGAACCAGACCAGACTTATCTTATGATGTGAATCTTCAACACTCATCTTCCTGCATTGGTTCTCCCTGATCTAGAGCCTTATATTTATAAATTGCCATTATCTGTGCAGCAGCCTTCCTCTCTGCTATATTTTCTATCAGGCTTTGCACAGACCTAACTACTAAGGGTATAAGACACGGCAGGAGTAGACACAACATCAAAATCAGTAGGACTCCACCTACCACTGCCTTAAGCCCTCCAAACCACTCATACCAGCTACCAAACCAACTGCTTGGATTATACCCTTTCCATACCTGAGTAGGCACATGCGCTAGTTTAACCATATGGCTAGTAAGCTCAGCTATTGCTTGCCATTCGTCATCTATTTGAAGACAGCAATTGCTCAGGTTAAACTTCCCACATACACCTCCCTCTACTGCCAATAGGTAATCCAAGGCTAATCTATTTTGGTACACTGCTGTCCTCATCCTGGTATTATGCTTCGCTAGAAGATTGAGCGCTTGTGATGTCTCATTAGTAATGATCTCAACCACCGCTTGTAATCTTATAATACGGTTGAGCATATAAATTGGGGTTCTATAACCAAAGGTACCATCCTCTGCCCACGTGGCTGGCCCATAATAATCTATAATACGCTGGGGAGGCCATTCATTATCTTCCCAGGCGCCTATCTCTATGGGTCCCCTTTTCTTCCTATGATTCACATCATACACTTTAACACCTAAAGTCTCACCTGTTTCAATAGGTAACAAGAAGAAGGATGGTTTGAGCATACCCAACACACATGCCCCTTCCCAGTCCTGTGGCAACTCCGAATAGGCTTTCTTACCACAGATCCAGTACAAATTTGCTGGGGCTCTCCAGTTAGATGTGATGGATAGGTCAAACCACACATCCTTTAAATTGGCGTATCTAGCAAACGGGTTAGATGGTTCTGAGACATTTGAAGCCGACCACCAAGTTGTATTCTTCGTATCATCATCATAAGCTTTTTGCCCTAGACAAGTTAATTCTCCTACAGAAGTATTATACATCATTCCTTTCCTTGCTATGCAAACATAACCTATGATGGAGGTCTTTAATCTCCACTCAGATTTACCTCTAACACTCATATGATAATCGGCTTGTGTAGATATTAATTGGTCAACTGCCTCAGAACCGGACATTACCTCCTTTGCTTCCCAAGGCCATTGGTCTCCCATGTTAGTACCTCCACACACATAGCAGTTGGTAACATTAAGACTACCGGCAATACTTTCGGCTAAATCAATAAACAGGTTTTTAGCATTATGGGGGATCTTATTTTCTATGCTCATCTCTTCATAAAAGGAATGGTATACTTGATGAGTCTGGGAGGATACCGTATCAGTCTCTATCCCTATAAACAATACTGTCCCAGGATCTAAACCCGTCCCATATATTTGAAACCCAAATAAATTACCATATTTATCTAAGAACTTGTCGGGGTTATTTATAAGTATATGGATGGGATTGCATTCCATAGACTTACAATATGGGCTGGTAGGCAACTTAGTCACAATCATGTCCTTGTCTACTGTCTGTCCCCAAGTTGCCCACCCCACACAAGACCAATATGGGCAAAAGTTATAATCTCTATTTGGGCATCTAGGACTCACATATTTATTTTTACTACTGGGACAAATATATTTATCGTTAGACCCATACGTCCTCTCCCATCTAAGATCCCCACATACATTCCACGGCTTTCTACCACTTGATATCGCCTTACACGCATCAAATAGCAGAACACCCGAAGAATGTACGGATTCTAATACCGTCTTATTAATTAGGGTCCCCTGAGGATCTCCATTCCTGAGAGTCAACCAAATTGTACGAGGTTGATACTCCGGACTGAAGCACTTAGGTTCTCCTACTCCTAAATGGCACACACTATATTCTATATTTAGGTATCTACATCTTGATACATCTCCTTTACACTCGTATTGTGAATGCCAAATTAGGGTTTGGGAAATATGGTTACCTGTTCTTGTAGTCTTAATGCATACCTCACAGCTAGGAGTGTCGGTACCTCTACCTTCCTGAATATAAAAATACACATATAAAAACATTATCATAAACACATCTTTCGTCGTCATCCTCAGTCTTCGTCCGTGCGAAGGCACCTCAGCTTCCAGGATGTAAGGGCTGCAGGGAATGGAGTTCTGCTCGTCTTCACAGGGGTCCCTTCGAGACTTTTCCTGGCTTATATACTATACGTCGGTGAGCGGACAGGCTTTATTATGGCCTTCTCACTCACTTACCAAATCTCTGAAACAATAAAATTTGTAATCCACAAGGTTCCTCGTCACTCCGACTGAGTCGTGCGCTTTAACCGGATCTTGCAGGGATTCTCTGAAACTGCTGTAACTTGCCAAGAATCGACTGCTGCTGGTTTAACCCTGGAGTGATGTATCCACGGAGTCACTTCGGCTACTTTTATCGCTGTAGGGGTAGACAAAAGAACAACATAAGGACCTCTCCACTTGGGCCCTAACGGTACATTATTCCACTCTTTAATCCACACTTGGTCTCCTGGGTGGTAACTATGAACTGGGGGATAAATATTCACAGGTAATCTATCTTGTACCCATTTCTGTACCTCCTCCATAGTCTTACCCAACTCTACAACCTGCTGCCGGGTAATTCCTTCTCCCAACTGACTCAAATCCCCCCTTAAGTTACCAAGTACGGGAGGTGGTCGCCCATACATGATTTCAAAAGGAGAGAGGCCCATCCTTCTGGTAGGTGTACTGCGGATTCGCAATAGAGCTATGGGCAAGAGAACGTTCCACTTAAGTTGGGTTTCCTGACACATTTTAGCCAACTGATTCTTAATAGTTCTATTCATTCTCTCTACCTTACCAGAACTCTGGGGTCTATATGCCGTATGAAGCCTCCACTTTATACCAAGCATATGAGTCAGTTGTTGTAGGCACTGATGAACAAAAGCTGGACCATTGTCCGATCCTATAGAGCAGGGTAGTCCATATCGGGGTATTATTTCTCGTAGCAGGAATCTCACAACTTCTCCTGCTTTCTCTGTACGAGTAGGACATGCTTCTACCCAGCCTGAATAGGTACACACAACCACCAGCAGGTAGCGATGTCCACCCGATTTAGGCATTACTGTATAGGCAATTTGTAAATCGGACATGGGGAGTCCCCCCATAAACTGGACTCCTGGTGGCTTTACTGGTCCTTGCCTTGCATTATTTTTAGCACACGTTACACATCTTCGTACAATGGCCTGAGTCAAGTTGGACAATCTTGGTATGTAGAAATGTTTTCTGAGAGATTCTTCTGTGCTGTCTCTCCCAGAATGTGTCCCGTTGTGATAGTTTTGGACAATTTCTACCGCTAGTGATGCTGGAATGACTATTCTTCCATCTTCTAACTGATACTTTCCAGGTTCAGTCTTTAACCACTCTTCTTCTTGAGCTGTATAAACTGGAGTCCATTGAGACAGTGGAGTTGGTATAAGAGCAGCTATATGACCCACATACTCCTGTCTTCCCGATTCAGCGGCACGCTTAGCTGCACTATCTGCCATCCGATTTCCTTTGGTTACATCACCATCTCCTCTCAGATGCGCTCGACAATGTATAATACCGACTTCTCTCGGCTCCCACACTGCTTCCAATAGTTGTAGGATTTCAGCTGCATACTTGATTTCTTTGCCTTCTGAATTCAATAGTCCTCTTTCTTTATACAAAGCTCCGTGGGCATGAGTGGTTAAAAACGCATACTTGGAGTCCGTGTAGATGTTCACTCTTAAACCTTCAGCCAATTGTAACGCTCGTGTCAGTGCTATCAATTCTGCCTTTTGTGCTGATGTTCCTTTTGCTAGTGGCCGAGCTTCTATCACCTTGTCTATTGTTGTCACTGCATATCCTGCATAGCGGATCCCTTCTTTCACATAACTACTGCCGTCGGTGTAATATTGAACATCGGGGTTCTGAATGGGAAAATCACAAAGATCTGGTCTACTTGAAAATACTTCATCCATTACTTCCAAACAATCATGTTGACTTTCAGTAGGTTGTGGCAAAAGGGTAGCTGGATTTAAGGTATTTACAGTCTCTAAATGCACTCTTGGGTTTTCACACAACATTGCTTGATACTTGGTCATACGGCTATTACTAAACCAATGATTTCCTTTGTAATCCAACAACGTCTGTACTGCATGTGGGACTCGTACATAAAGTTCTTGACCCAGAGTGAGTTTATCGGCTTCAGCTACTAGCAGGGCGGCTGCAGCTACGGCTCTTAGACAAGGTGGAAGTCCGCTGGCCACTGCGTCCAGTTGCTTAGACATGTAGGCAACAGGTCTTTGCCATGATCCCAAGTACTGTGTCAATACTCCCACAGCCATTCTTCTTTGCTCATGTACATACAGGTAGAATGGTCGTGTGTGATCAGGTAGACCTAATGCTGGGGCACTCATCAAAGCCTTCTTCACATCTTCAAATGCCGTTTGCTGTTCTTGAGTCCATAAGAAGGGGTCGTGCTCTGTACCTTTGATAGCTGCATACAGAGGTTTTGCCAGTATCGCGTAGCTGGGAATCCATATCCTACAGAAGCCTGCTGCCCCCAAGAATTCTCGCACTTGTCTTCTATTCTTGGGTATCGGTATTTGGCACACAGCTTCTTTTCTCTCTGGCCCCATAATTCTTTGACCTTCAGAGATATGGAATCCCAGATATTTGACAGTTGGCAAACACAACTGAGCCTTCTTCCTAGACACCTTGTATCCTGCCTTCCAGAGAATGTGTAGTAGATCGTGCGTTGCTTGCTGACATATTTCCTTTGTAACTGCTGCTATCAACAAGTCATCTACATATTGTAACAATACACACTCTCCTGGGATGGACTCGAAATCCAATAAATCTTGACTTAGAGCTGAACCAAATAGGGTAGGTGAATTTTTAAACCCTTGGGGCAGTCTTGTCCAGGTCATTTGGCGTTTTGAGCCCGTTACAGCGTTTTCCCATTGGAAAGCGAAGATACATTGACTTTCTGCGGCAATTCGGAGGCAAAAGAAGGCATCTTTGAGGTCTAGGACTGTAAAGTAAGTAGCCCCGCCCGGAATTAAAGCAAGCAGGTTATATGGATTGGGCACAACTGGATGTATACTAACAACCGCATCATTGACTGCTCTCAAGTCCTGCACAGGTCGATACTCATCTGTACCGGGCTTTTGAACAGGCAGCAATGGGGTGTTCCAGGGGGAAGTACAGAATTTTAGGATACCATACCGTATGAACTTATCCAGATAAGATTGGATGTTCTTCTTAGCCTTCTGCGGGATGTGATATTGTCTTAGGCTCACTGGATAAACCCCAAGTTTTAGTTCGATTTTAATAGGTGGAATATTGCGGGCCAGTCCTGGTGGGTTGTTCTCTGCCCAAACTCCTGGTATGTTGAATAAGGATTCATCACTCCTAGGGTTTTGGCTAGTCAACGCTGTATAAAGTCGCCACTCTTCTTCCTTTGGTACGGATAATGTCATAATACCTGAAGGTCCATTAAACTTTAAGGATGTTGTTCCATTTGGTAGGAACGTAATCTGCGCTTGTAACTTAGATAGCATATCATATAAAGGAATTGATGTTTTACTACGTGGCCTCCCAATGTACAGAGTCGACTTTTAAGAACCGGTTTTGCAGCACTTCTTCCAGTTGCTCCTATTACAGTAATAGTTCTTCCAGATGGAGGAGCAACTAGGTCAGTCACCACCGAATGTTCAGCACCAGTGTCGATCATGAACGCACTCCTTTTTCCCCCTATTGATACATCGACCATAGGCTCCGCTCGACCAAGGGGGATGGAGCCCGGTTGGTATCAATAGTCCTCCATGACCGTGTCAGCCAATCCTACAAAGTCCCTACCTTCTCTATCGCGGGACCTTTGCGCTGCTGGATAGTACCTATCTTCCCTTACACTTCCTCTGTTCCCATTACTCCCTCTATTACCATTGCTCCCTCCGGGGCCTCCTCTACCTCTCGCTCTGCCTCTAAAGTTTCCATAACCTGTCCTAGGTCTGTCTCTCTCATACTGTTCTCTTCGCGGACACTCATTTCTCCAATGCCCTTCTTCCCTACAGTATACGCACTGATTTCTACTCAGAGGTTCCTCATTCCACTTACTATCGCCTCTATCTGGGCCCCGTCTATCTACGCCTGCGATCGCTACCGCTAGCATATCTGCCTTTCTACGCATCTTGCGCTCTTCCTCTTTCTTTGTCTCTGTTTCCCTGTTCATATATACTTTATTCGCTACCTCCATTAGTTGGGTAATAGACATACCTGCAAACCCTTCTAACTTTTGTAGCTTGCGCTTAATATCTCCGTAAGCTTGGCTGACAAAGGCGGAGTTCACCATTCGGGAATTATCTGCGTCTTCCGGATTAAAGGGGGTATACAAGCGGTATGCCTCCAATAATCGGTCATAAAAGACACTGGGCGCTTCATCACTTTTCTGAATCGTCTCAACTGTCTTCGACATGTTAATAGCTTTCTTCCCTCCGGCTTTCATGCCAGCAATTATAGCGTCTCTGTAGGCTCTGAGTTGAACCATATCTGCGCCATTTACATTCCAGTCGGGATCGGTATTAGGGTAATGTGTTGCGGCCCATGCTGCCGGATTGGCTTGATTCAAAGCACGGGCTCTATCCTCTAGCGCTTTAATGGCCGCTTGATTAATCCTTGTCCTTTCCTCATTATTAAACAAAGTCATTAATAACTGCTGGCAATCAGCCCATGTCGGATTATGTGTCTGAACTATCGAGGTGAACAGATCGGTCATAGCTTGTGGTTTCTCAGTGTACGAGGAATTGTGGGTCTTCCAATTCAAGAGATCGGTAGTCGTGAACGGGACATATACGAAGACTGGGTCAGCATGTGCCATTTGACCTGCGGCATCGATATAGGCTGACCCAGGATTCAGACGAAGAGGCATCTGATAATGTTTTAATTGTTGGGTACCGGTCAGTTGTCGGGTTAATATGGGGCTACGTGGAGGGGCGTCAGTTATAGGTTCCAGTCGGGGAGAAATAGGGCATGAGGATGTGGGAGCTTGATTTGGGGAAAAGTTAGTAAATAGAATACTCCCAGCCGAGCTAGAAGAAGCTTGACCGGAAGTTTGAAGTGGCGCCAAATCAGGATATTTAGATCTAACGGGGGTTGGTTCTGGTTCCGGAAGGGGAGGTTTAATACGAGGGGGGGTGGATTCTGTACTAGAGGAGGAAGCGGAAGTGGATGAGGGCAATGAGGGGAGGGGTATAGAACTTCCTGCATTCGCGTCATTTCCTCTTAAAGGGAAGTAAGGGGGCGGCAAAGGGATCTCGGACTCAGGGGGCGTGTCCAAAATGGGCCTAACCACCGTCCTAGTGGACAAACAAGTCCTGGCCACCATGAGGCGACATTGCTCCTCGTGGCATATCTGAATCCATCTTGGCGAGTCGTTTACGGCCTGTCTCCAACAATCAATATATGGAAACTGTCCGTAAAGTTCAGGCCTACCTGACACAGCCACGTGTACACGCTGTATCAGGGTTGGATCTAAACTACCACGTGGCGGCCATGCCGCAACCAAAGTAGGCCACTCCCTAGTGCACAGAGTGACCAAACGTACAGGAGACATTTTAACCCCAAAATCACATGTTTTGAATCCCTTTTAAAAATTCTTTACCATACAACCTAAGGGATCCGGAATTGTTGACTCCGACGCGCCCATACTTAGCAATGGAACGTCGTTGACAACGAATACTATGCACGCGTACTATTCAACAGTCACACCCGTTTCCTCTGGCAACAGCACCACGTGGTACGGTTACCAAGTGAAACGTACACAATAACACAATAAACACTCAGGGAATTCCCGTACACACACAGCTGTTACACCAGTCACTAGATAATCAATATTATGCCCTTTGGCGAAACTATACAGTCACCCACGCTATAATTCTCTATATATGAATTACCCGTCTATAACACACCCCAGTAACATCGTCTTTTACAAATAGCGGTTACAGTACGGTTAGCATAGGTCAAAGCACAATTTAAGGTCACAATACAATTATTAGTGGTTATGGTGTTAAACATGCAATGGACGACAGTGATTAGTACTTATATACAGTGTCAGTAAATATACAGGGTTATGGTACCGTGCACTATGATACAGCAACACACTATTAACACTCTCGCTAGACGGCTGAGCTCGCGCTATCTAACAAGATATACACTTTACTAACAATCTTTAACACATTTACAATTCCCAACTAAACTATTGGCCAGTACCTTGAATGGACTACCTAAAACTATCTACATCCGTTTTGGTTAGCCACACTGCCCAAGCACCACATATAGCGAGCTAGAGGACCGAATTTACACAGACGCCTCTTAGTTGATTACTATCAAAAATCTAGTGGGTTCCAAATTTACACGCCTTCCCACTTAGCCAAGATAGGTTGAGAGCTAGCGAACCGAATTTACACAGACGCCGCTTAGTCTCCCGGTCCCTCCGACCTAGCGAACAAAATATACACCCTAGAACGCTAATCTAGACAAGACACCGGTGTCCGGCTAGGGCTATTTACACCAGAACCCCGCCTGACTAACCAAATCAAACGGTCTTACTAAAGAGCGTTCGATTGAGCGGTGCGCCTTCGCTCCTTCCCTCCGACAGAGGGGGCAGATTCCATACACAATTCAAACCCCTTATGGGCCTACCGCACAATCGGTATACCCCTAGTGGGTCTGCCGTCTAAAACAGCAGTTGTCTTACCTCCTCGTTCCTGAACCTGAGTTCACACTCATCGACGGGGACACCCCAGCACTTCTTACGTAGAGGCCGATGATCTCCTGGACAACAGACCAGTGGCGCCGAGACGAAGGGAGGTCCACGCAGAAGTTCAGGGGTGCAGCCGTAGAGAACGTGGGCAAAGATAGACCGTCTCACGCCTCTGCCTCTCAGCTACCGTTGAACGATGAGCTTCCCGGCCAACGCACCAAATGATACCGGAGAAACTGACGGAAGCCAAGCACAGAGAGATGGACACAGGCTTCTTCAGGAAGGAAGAGATTCTTTATTGGATCACCGATCGGGACTCAGAGGGACTAATGTCACCAAAATACAGCAAGTTCTGAGCCCCGGACAATAGTGCAGGCTCCTTATATAGGCACATAACTCCTCCCATATTAAGCTCCACCCACACATTCTCTTGACCAATCAATACAAATAAGAATTAACTTCCTGCTTGACCGCATGGCCTGTCCAGCACAATGGAGGAGGGGAATACTATATCCTGTATTCTTGCACATGCTCCGTACACTACTGATCGTATCTTGCCTCGTGCAACCAACTGATCGATACGTCAGCATATGCACGTACACATGCCACGTGGTAATCTCGGCCTACTAAATTTATTTTTACCGAGATTCCACCACAATTTTACTGCTATTTGGAGTAAGTCAGGTAATGTAAGGCATATGCCGAAAAGACGACTATGCACAAGTCAAGTTTGCTCATGATCAATAGAACAGGGTTAATTGCGGGGGTGCTCTATATTGCAGGGATATAACTGCATATAATTTATACATGATTATATTATTTTATTATATATTTGGTGACCTGCCTGACAATCCAGGCAGAAATTCCAGCCTTAATATTTGACCCTGTAACTTTCCAAAACCCCATAAAGCATGTACATGGAGGATACTGTTATACTTGTGAGACATCGCTGAACAAAAAGGGTTTTAGATCAGTAAAACGTATAATTATGATGACATAATAAAAGTGTGGTTTATGTGTGAAAAATGTAAAAACTAATTGGAACACTAACTTTGGGTAGGGTGACGAAGTGGCTACTAAAACAAACTGGACTGGGGGGGGCATCATTATTCTTGTGAGACATCACATCATATAGATATGTGTTTCATTGCATTAAAGGTTAACAGTATTAGAACATTCTTAAATTACATTTCTTACACTTTTTATTTTTATTTTATTCATATTAAATTATGTTTCATATATACATTTTTGATATGCAATGAAACTCCTGCTTCTCCTGAACAAAATTATATACAATACCTGTGGGTGCAATAGAAAGTAGGTAAATTATGGTTGAACAAACTTGTAGCTCAAATTCCATTTTTGGGGGGGTTCAGGATTTGTACAATTGCCTCCATTCTGAAGGGGTTAAGTACAGTATGAAACAAACACTTTAAAAGAATAAGGCCTTAGGCTGGCCTACCTAAACTACATTTCCCTACATGCACTGCGCCCAATAACAGCAGCCAATCAGCACAGCGATCTCTTCCTGATGCCATCACAAAGAGAAAAAGGCTTCTCCAGATTGGGAAGGATTAGCAGCAAAACGTTCTTTGATGGGAGGAAGGTTAGTGTGCAAGTGTGTTGCTGTATTTTGTCCTTGTAGTATGTTGCTGTGCACTGTTAGAATGTTTAAGTGTGCATGTGATGTGTACAGCTACATGATACTCCAGCTAAGTGTCCTAATATGTCATCACAGGGCAGTGAGCAATTCAATTTCTGCATCAGCTGCCTAAACACCTTTTCTTACTGGAGATCACCTGCTGCATTTAACCCTTTCAGTAGCAGAAACTGCACTGCCGCCTATAGCAGTTTACACAACCCATTGCCCCTGGTACTCAGGGGGTTAAGGGGACAGCTGATCCTCAGTGAGGAGTGACATGAAGCTGATATACATGTCTCTACAGAGGATATCTGAGAGGATCATGATGCAAATATACATTATTTAAATACATTTAGGATGATAGGCTCTTGTGTATAGTTCCTTGATATGGCATGATGACTTTATCTTTTATTTTTTTGCATTTATCATCATCATTATGTAACTAAGTTACTTACTGGTTGGTCCCAATAGTTTTGCACATCAGTTCTGTAATTATTGCACTTTTATTGATATATTTAAATAATGCAGTCTATAGATTTAGCTACAGTATGATCATAGCTTCTTAAAACTATACTATAGATTTAGAGACTTTAATGGTTCTACACCATTGTAGGGCACATATTGGTGATATACTTCAAGGCTTAAGCCCTTTTATTTAACAAGGCTGCATGTCCAGTTATACTTTTTATTGTTCTATGTTTGTTGTAAATCCCATTTAATATTCTAATCTTTCTATATCCTCCCTTAACTTTCTGCACCCTTCAGGATGAATATGCGGTCTCTGATTCCTGGAAATATGCAGACATCAGAGGTAAGGTGCCATACAAATCACACGCAAATGCTGTTACTAGTTGTATTTTATAGTTATTGTATAAGTGACAAAATATGTAGCTTATTAGAAGTTTAGTGTATTACATAGGTAGCCTCAATTCATGGGAGGTGGGAATAGAATTATAGTTGATATTTCATTCATTTGGTGTAAGAACAAAAAAAAAAAATACACTTAAAAGCATTACAGACTTGACCCGTAAGAAAACCATTCAAATTGCGACACAAATTTTATCACAATGTGATTTCTCACTTAAGTGTGACTTTCAGGAATTTAAATTGAATTTAAAACTTTAGCCCAAAATAGTCAAACTGAAATTTTTTTGGCCAGGTTGGATAATTTTTAGATTTTTTTTTTTAAATTGATAATTTTTATTGTATTTCAGAAAGTAAATCATGTAAAATCGGATACAGAAAAGAAAAAAGGGGGGGGGGGGGGGGGGAGGAGGTGAGGGTAACATTGTTCTGAAACAGCCAAAATACCAATACATTGTTAATACCCTGTGACATTGTCTCTAACACCTTTTTATTTTTTACAGTAGTGGTCCCTCAGCCTGGCCAGACAATTTAAAGGGACACTATAGTCACCAGAACAACTACAGCTTATTGAATTTGTTCTGGTGAGTAGAACCATTGCCTTCAGGCTTTTTGCTGTAAACACAGTATTTTCAGAGAAAATGCAGTGTTTACATTACAGCCTAGTGATAACTTCACTGGCCACTCCTCAGATAGAGATCTTTCCTGGGTCATGGCGGCCTAAAATGCATCCAAATATTCAGTATCTCCTCCCAGTGAACTTTCCTCATAGAGATTCATTGATTCAATTCATCTCTATGAGGAGATGCTAATTGGCCAGGGCTGTGTTTGAATCATGCTGGCTCTGGCCCTGATCTGCCTCCTTGTCAGTCTCAGCCAATCCTATGGGGAAGCATTGTGATTGGATCAGGCCACCACTTCTGATGATGTCAGTAGACAGTTTGTGTTTCTAAGGCAAACAGCATGCAGATCTACAGCTTCAGGCTTGAATACAGTAAGATTTTGCTATATTTATGGAGGCATGTGGGGCCCAGGGAGGCTAGATGGGGGCTTTAACAAAATAGGGTCAGGAATACATGTTTGTGTTCCTGACCCTATAGTGATCCTTTAAACTTTTCAGCTCGTTGAAAACATGTATGTACCGTCTAAGGCTGACTCAGTTAGTTACGGTTTAACAAAAGGTATAACCTATTTACAGAGATTGGTCAACTAAGTGCAATATAAAATATATGGTATAGTGTACAAATCTATCCGTGCTTACCTATTGTGTTTGGGGTGTATTCCCCTGTTATTGTACTAGCGTGTTAGCAGAATGTTATACCTGCTGGCTCCATGTTAATGAATGCATCTAAGGTGTTGGAGCCTCCAATATGTGTTGCGTGATGTGGGAGGCTGTTTCCACTTATGGCAGTTCAAGAGGATACTTCTCCCTATATGCTTGCCACAAGATGGTGACCTCTCTCTGTGTAGACCCTGTTTGCCATTGGAGTGCTGCCCACATTTCATACTCCACATTTGTGGATATTAAGTTGATCAAATCCCCTGTAGAGGGTATCGTAGATGACTTCCAATTTCTCACTAACAGTGTTGCCGCCTCTACCAGTATAAGACGCTAGTTTGCGAATCGGTTTCGAGAAGCCCGGTGTTAACAGATACGTTTCTATAGTTGGTGAGATCTGCGTATCTGTGCTTACTTTTAACAATTTCTCTACCTTTGCCCAACATATTGTTAGCCTTGGGCATGTCCACCAGATGTGTAAGGTGTTACCTGGGACTTCTTGACATCTCCATCATTTATTGTCTGGTGTATGGTACATTCTGGTTATTTTGTCTGGTGTCAGGTACCACCTTTATAATATTTTCCTTGAGATCTCTAAGTGTGAGGTGCAAGATGACAGGCCTTTACACGCTGCCAAGGCTTTTTTCCATGTCTGGGATGTTAACTCTCTCCCTATATCCTTGTGCCATTCTTTTTGAAAGGACCAAACTGGGTCTTGGGGTTCCTCTATGAGTGTGGTGTAGCAGAATAAGAGTATTTTCTTCTGCTTTTGTACGTTTAGGCACATTTGTTCAAACTGGGTCATGTGTGTGGGATTGCCCTCCTGCCCTTCGTGGGTTTTCTGTATCCTAAGCGTGTGGTGCAGTTGCATATATGAGAATTGGGCGGTGTGTGCAATATGATATTGATACTTCAAGTCTTGGAAGCTCCTATTAGCAACCTGTTGGGTCACATGGTGTACGTGAGTCACGCTATGCTCTGCCCAAAGTCTGAAGTTAAATGTGGGGTTAAGTAGGAATATGGTTTTCAGTTGAGTCGCTGGGGACCATTTGGTCGGCGAGCAAACTCTGTGTCTGTTTGTATCCCATATGGATAGAAACAGTTTGGTAGCAGGTAGCATTTAGCGTGGGGAGGGTCTTAACACTATGGGTATCCAGAGACAGTGTGATAAGTGTGGTCTTTCTAAGCCTTGTGATTCCAGATCCACCCACTGGGGTGGGGGGGGGTATAGGCCCGGGAGTGACATGTGAGGATGTTGGCCATTTGCGTGGCTCTGTAGTATTCCTTCACGTTGGGGAATCCCAGTCCCCCTTACTGTACTTTGCGAGATAGAAGCCTCCAGGGCACTCTTGGTTTCTTGTTTTGCCAGCTAAACCTCACCGGTGTTGTATGTAGGGACTTAAGAAACTTTAAAGGGACAGGTATTTGTAGCGTGTAAAATAGGTATAGGATTTTAGGTAGTATTACCATTTTGATTGGCGCACATCTACCCACCCAAGATATATATTTCCCTTCCCATATCTTTAATGTGTTGTCTATCTCTGTGTGCAGTTTTTGATTGTTCATCTTAAACAAGGAATTTGGTGATTTTGTCAGTTTGATTCCTAAAAGTGAGGTAATATTGTTGCCAGTCGAAATTAAATTCCTGTTTAAGTCTCCCTATTGTACGGTCGTCCATGCCTATATCCATCGCTTGGGTTTTCATGATGTTTAGCTTGTAGCAAGATTGTAAGCTGTATTGTTGTAGTTCTTTTTTTAGAGTTGGGGAGGGAAATGTTTGGTTGGGATAGTGTCAAGAGAACATCGTCAGCGAATAAATTTGTATTTGTAGTTTGTATTCCTTACCACCTATTCGTATGCAGTGAATATTAGGGTTCCGTCTTATAGCTTCTGCTAGTGGTTCTAGTGCAAGTACATAGAGTAGTGGTGACAGAGGGCAACACTGCCGCGTGCCATTTGTAATGTTAAAGGGGTGGGACAAGAACCCCAAGGTTAATACTAAAGCGTTGGGAGGCTGTATGAGACCTTAATAGCTGTCAAATACTCTTGCGGGAAGCCAAATTTTGTAAGAACTGCTTCTAGAAATTGCCAATTCAGTCTGTCAAACGCTTTTTCAGCGTCTATGGAAATTAACAGGCTTTGCTCCTGGTCTTTGTGTATTGTCTGTAAGATGTCTATCACTTTCCTTTTTTTTTTTTTTTAATTCTTTATTTTTGCATGTGCATATTAGGTACAGACAAGCGTGCAGGGCCACGACAGCAACTGCAGGCATATTCATAGCATTACAATGAGTGGCATGATGGTACAGCACATTTTTTTTTTTTTACATGAACAGAAAGATTGCCGGCACATTTTTGTTTAAACGTTAGAGTGATGCAGAGTAGTTCTAAGTTTAGATAGAGTATAAGATTATGTCTGCGAGTTATAAACAGGCTTGTGTAGCCACTGTAGGAAGTACAGGCTAGTGTTCTATATCAAGCATTTGAAAGGCACCAGTTAATGGCACTATATCCCATATAGTCGGCCTAAGTCAAGACAGTTAAACAAGCATTATACGGGTGTCTAAAGCGTAAGACAGTTAGTTAGTAGTTTTTTAGAAAGATATAACAGGCTAGGAACATTTTAAAGCTTATGAATATATGGGCAAACTAAATAATGACAGCTAGAGCATACACAAGAAATCACTGCGTGGCTAAAAGGTACTGCAGTTTTACAGTGCTCCCCTCTCACCACATACCCTCTCTCTAGTACAATAGCACACATTTGAGCTAGCAGAAGCATGTAAACTTCTGTGGATAAAACAAAAAAGAATATGCAACTCAGCCTTGTATCATTGGTAACGGTGGGGTAGTCTGTCCTGGGAGTCAGCCTTATGTGTCAGCCGCTCATCCTATACCCCTGCTGGGCTGAGGGCTGCCATGTGGGGATAGTTCATGCTGGGCTTCCAGCTGCTTGTCCTGCGCCTGATACCATGTAGTTGGTGGTTGTTGTTGATGCGCTCTGTTCCGTCTTGAGGGCCTGGGCTTCGCGTGGGGGCCCGTCGCTGCTGAGATGTTCTGTCTCCTGGGTGTCCTTTGTCCTCGTGGATGCTTTCTCGCTGTTTGCGGTCGGCAGGTGAAGCGCCTCCGTGGTTGTGTTGCTTTTCTCCGCTTTGGGGAGGTGCGCCCCTCAGTCTGCCGCCTTGTGGGAGCCCCCGTCTTTGCGGATTGTTGCAGGCCACTGAGTAGGTGAGTACGTGGTTGTGGTGGGGTCTGTTGGTGCAGTATACCTTCGAGTTTTGTCCAGAAATCCTGAAAGTGCTGATCCAGCCGGGTGAGGATATCTTCGTCGTCGGGGCTCGGGGGCCATGTGGCCGCCGCCATTTTGGCTAGGCCTCGGTCGACCAGTCGCAGGTTTGCGGTTTCAGCCCGCTGACTTGCCCGGTTTGGGGTGGCTGTCGATAATGGACCGGGATCACCCCCGCCGGTCCTAGGGGGGGGGTAACGGGGCGCCCGCATAGGGGGATGACTTCGCTTGCAGCGCTTGTTTAGTATTTTGGTCGCCGTCTCCGTCCGGCCTGTAGTAGGCCGCTCTTGCCTCGGCGGGGCTTGCAGTCTGTCAGTGAGCCGCCGACCACCTTTCCACATCTCAGGTGGGTCAGGCAGCCTGGACCTCGCTTGGTGCTGCCCCTGTCTCGGGCAATAGGGCTATAGGGCTGTGAAAAGGCCTTTTTTAACGAGAGTGTGGAGGAGCTCGTCCAAAACACGTCTATCCTCCATTGCGGTCAGGCCCCGCCCCCCGTCTATCACTTTCCTTGTTTTGTCTGGTCCTTGTCGCCCCTGTCCAAAAGCCCACTTGATCATCGGATACTATTGACGGCAAGATTGTCTTTGGTCGAGTGGGTAAGATTATGGCATATAATTTAGAGTCTGAATTTAATAGCGATAGCGGGCGAATGTTCTGACAGTGAGTAGGTTGTTTGCCTGGTTTTGGAAGTGTGATTACTCTTGCAGCTAGGAATTCCGAGGGAGGGCTAAAAGGTGTTTAAATGTCACGTAATATGTGTTAGTGTAACCATCTGGTCCAGGGGCCTTTCCTTTGGGCAGTGATTTGATGCAATCTAAGATTTTGTCCTCTGTAATGGGAGCTGCTAAGGTTTGTTTCTAATTAGATGTCAGTGTCGGTAGGGGGAATCTCTGATAAGTAGTTTCGTGTACTTGAGGCCGTGGGGCATGCAAATTCTGTACATATCTGTGTCTGAAGTAATAGTTTTTGGCCCTGCAGGTTGTATATTTTGACATTAATTTCCCTATTCCAATTTTAGTGAGAATCCTGGACAATATAACAAGGTCGCCATTTGGAACATCTCATCGTTCACTTAGGTGTTCACTGTAGACATAGAAACTGCTTTACCTCATTGAAGTGGTTATAATGTCTGAAGTCCCCTAGTGCTGTGCTTCCATTTTTATTGTAAATGAGTCACCAGCAGCACATCCTCTATGCGTAATATCTCTGTCTTAGCCATTCTTACAATAGGGCCAACTGCTGGAAAATCATTTTACATGAAATGGGCGAAAAGGGCCAGGGGTCAGTAAGATGAAATGGTTATAGTGCCTACAGTGTCCCTTTTAAGAAAAGCATGTGTTATCTAACTCCTTAGTGGGTATTATTGAATTCACTGTGTAAATTTACTTGCCTCTGAAGCCTTTGTTATCCTTATAGCAGTCCCACAAGGACAAGGGAGTGATCTACTAAGAAGCTGAAAGACCAAAATCACAAAGACTTTACTAATACTTAGTAAAAAATACTTGGTATTGGTAAATAAGGGAGTTTAAATCCTCCCTCCTGCCCCCACACGCCGTGACACAAGACTGGGCTAATAAACTTAAGCCAACTAATCGCACAGTGTGGGAAAGGTTTATAAGGCTTTCCACACCCTGCGAGCTCAGTAAAGATGGATGATTTTTTTGTCAATCTTTCTTTTATTAAGGCATGTAAGATGGGTTACAGAATAGAGAAAGGGAAATATACAAGTGGTACACAATATAGGGTTAATACAGCAATAACATTGATGGTTTATATTTCCGCGATATTAATGCCCCATTTTTGTTTTTATGTTAATTAACGAAAACATATTATAAATAGGCTTGAATAATATGCAATGGCACTTATGTGACAGTTTCATTATATATCATAACCTAATGTTGCGGGAGATACATAAAGCCTAATCTATGAACATGAGGGTTATGTTGATAAGGTCATTGAACATACTGCCATTTTTATATGAAGTGAGAACATGTGAGATATGCAGGATACATCTGGTGTAAGGATTATACGCTAGATACATGGTTCATCAGGCGAGATAGGCTCAATGTACGCAATACAAGAGGTTTGCTTCATGGAGTATTAGGTTAGAATTGGAATATTTGATGGAATATGATGGAATATTTTGACAGGCGTTTACACTAAGATACGATATGCATTTGTCGATTAATAAATCCAAGAAAAACAAAATCAAGAGCACCTTGTTACCCCCTTCTGAACCTAGTATGAAGCGCTTGTACTTCGCTAATCATAATGCTTATTGGTAGGGCTTATAGCACTGCAGGCTAATACACAAAGCTAAACAATTGCTAGGCAAACATGAATAGTAAAAACAGTATGCTTTGGTGCGCGATTTTTCTGGGGCTGCAGCTGCATTCCAATAGATTTTTCCCTCTTGGTCCTCTGAGGGTCTGGGTCAGCCATTGTGGTGAGCTTGGTGTCACTAGCGTGTTCGTCGGTTCGTGGGTCAGTTTGTTGCAGGCTGGGTGGGAGGTAAGTAGGTGGTCTGTCTCCATGCCGTGGTAACCCCATTTGTCAGCATTCTGGTGGGAAAAGACGGTGTCTTGGTAGTGTGCGGCAGTAGCTGCTGTGTCTCTGGTCCAGACTTTTGAGGGGGGCTATTTCTGGCTGTGTGCTGGGTGAGTGGTAAACTTGTTCGGCCCCCCAGGTCAGTGTTTGCGGGCCCAGCGGCGTCGGGGGTTCGGTGGTCGTTGTGGCTTAGTGTTATAGGGGTTAGCCTGTAGGGTCTTGCTCTTTTGATGCCCCCTTTATCTATGCTCGTCAACTGTGGTTGTACCTTTGGTGGTGGTCAGCCGACATATCACTGGGGCCGGCTGTAGTGTTGAAAGGCTTCCCCCTCGCTCCGTTTGCGGGTAGGTCGCGCACATGGCTGGCTGGCGTGCGGCAGCCATCTTAATGAGGAATGCCCTATGGTCTGCGGCAGGGTATTCATTTGCTTGCCCGCTTGCTGCACCTCTGGTTGCCCATGCAGACCGGGATAACCCCCCCGGTCCCGGGGGGGGGGGAGGCCAGGCACCGGCCGGAGACCCGGGAGAGCGGCCGTCTCGTCCTGGCTCAAGCTCCCATGTGCCCCAGGCCCTTGTAGGGACGGTGCTGGTGGTCTTGGCGGGTGTCCCCGTGTACCTCTGCAGATGGGGGTCAGTTTGGTTGCTGTTTCGGTGTGCTGGGTGAGCTATTTCTAGCGGTTTGCGCCGTTTTTCCAGTCCTGGAGCAGGAGCTCAGACAGAACGCGTCTGATCCCGCCGGCGGCCAGGCCCCGCCCCCGAGATGGATGATTTTTAAAAAATTTTTTACAATTTGGTTCTTGTAAAATGTATTTTTTTTTTTTTTTAATAGTTTGATGCAACCTTATGGATTTTGTTTGGCCTCTTTTGGAGCTGAAAAAAGATGAAAGACAAAACAAGACATCTAATGGTAAATATTATTTTTATTTTTTTTATTTTAGTTTATTGCCCCACTTTTAGGTAGGTTAGTTAGGTGGTTAATTTTTTCATGGGGGAGTGACTATGACCTTGGGAATCGGTAGTCACTGTGGGGTGGGGGGGTGGATTGACTAGGGGTTTAGGGAGGGGGGAATCATTTTTCTCATTAGCCTCCACCTGCTGCTGCCAATGGTTTGGAACTGGGGCGGTGGGACAATAGGTCCAGTCCCCACTTTTATAATTAGGGCTCCCCTGGTGGGAACACTAGGTCCCTCTTTAGTTTAATAGCCCCAACTCTCAGGGCACGGGGGACACTGTCCCCATCCAGTCATTATTTTATTAGGTGCAATGAGATCATAAGCAGTTAGGCCAGAGGCTTCAATCGTAATCAAGCCAGAGTTGGAGAGGCAGGCGTGGTGAGACTAGCATTCTGGGGCACTAAAGATAGATAAAACTATTTACTTTACTTAAGGTGGGGGCAGTAATCTATCTTGACATGAAAACACTCTAATATTATAAATACATGTGGCCTGGTGCAATGGTCCTGTCCTTTGTAAGCATGCATTGTAGTGTATTAGAAACTGCAGTGTTTATATGCAGGGTTAAATCCACCTCTAGTGATTGTCTTCCTGACAGCCACTAGAGGCGCTTCCGCTGCATTGACAAATAAAAATTGGTCACAAGGTGCAGAAACTCCCATATTAAAGCAGTAATTTAGTGCTGTTCTATGTGGAAGCTTGGATGCTTGGGCAGTGCTCATTGCACATGCGCATCAGGTGCCATCACAGACGTCACATGGACCATAATAGATGTCGCAAGAGGAGGAGGAGAGGTTAGCTGCGGTTAGACTAGCAATAACCAGACATTACTTTGAATCCAGCATTCTTTTTTTCTGGCATAATGCCAAGAGATTGGTGTAGAGCAGATGTGGTCTTTATTTAAGAAGGGATCAAATCTTCAGCCTGGAAATTACCGGCCTTTGAGCTCTTCATTACTTTATTATAGAGTGTATATTTTCAGTTTTTCCCTTGTTCTTTTTATATTGCAATGGCACTTTAGTTCAATAGACAAACAAGAACTATTGTTAACAAGTGCTCTGAACATTCTCTGAAACTGCTATGTTTATGAAAAAATGGGTTAACCCTAGAAGGACCTGGCACCCAGACCACCTCATTAAGCTGAAGTGGTCTGGGTGCCTAGAGTGGTCCTTTAACCCCTTAAGGACCAAACTTCTGGAATAAAAGGGAATCATGACATGTCACACATGTCGTGTGTCCTTAAGGGGTTAAGGTGATTGCCAGCCCCTCGCTGCCAGGAAATCTCAGTAGTTGTGGGTTTTGGTTGGACTAAGGGCTATTTCAGCAGGAATGCAAAGGTGTTATAGGAGTGGAGGACTTGATGGGGAATTGTATTTACTGTTGGTTGTACTATTGTATGCTAATGACCATAAATAGTCCTTTCCCAATGTAATAAAATCTGATCTGATTTTGACCCGTACATTTAGTGGTATGGGTAACTACTATAATCACTGCTGTAATTCATATCTGAATGCTGATCCGATCACTCTGAGATGAAGATCTGAGCGCTCCTGATGGCACCGAGTAATTAGACTCTGCAAAGGCAATAGCTGATGGCTTGAAATTAGCAGGGGAAGCTGGGAAGTAGCGGAGGTACTCAGCCGGAGTACTAGAAGACCATGATAGTGTAATCTTTACTATTTTTGGCTAACTTGACTAGGAAACTAAATGGTAAAAACTTTTTTTTAAAAATGTATTCTTTCTGAGGAAGGTGGGGGGGGGGGGGAGACTACAAAATCTAATTCTGCACAGGGTTATTTGCTAAGCTCACTGATTAAAAAAACCAACCTTTTTTAGGTGAATTCAATCTAAATGGCAAAAATAGCCAAGTTGGAAAGCTGGAAAGGTTTTTCTAGATTCCCTCTATCTCTCAAATTAAAGAAACACTATGGCCTTAGTACTATATGTTTGTATTCCTAACGCTGTAGTGTTACCCTACCTATTTAGGTTTCCTGTCCCTCTTCTGTGAATTTAAAAGGTAAGTACGAGGCTAGTGCACGTGCTGCGCCAATCATTCTGCGCCAATAAAATGTTCTCTATGAGACGCATTTCATTGAATACATGAGTCACTCCGTTACTGCAGCGGAAGCGTGTTTAGTGTCTGTCAGCATGACAGCCGCTATAGGTGTGTTAACTGTGCAATGTATGATAATGTTTTACTTTGCGGGGCTAAGAAGACAGGACTGCTGCACCCATAGTGGTTTGGGTGCCTATGATTCTACATCTTAATCCAAATCATTTGCACTACTTAGGGGTAAAATTTTATATATTTTTTTTATATATATTCCCTAATGAGAGCTTGCAGTGTGATATATGCAGTGGGAAAACAAAGATTATTTATTTACTCTATATCTTTGCTATTACTAAACATCCTATGTACGGTAGTTTATATGAAATCTCATCCATTTACAGACCTTGTAGAAATTACCCTACTGTTCCATTGACGAGTTCCAGCTTTTTTAGAGTACATCTTATTTATGCCTGGGTTTTTTTTTACCCCCTTTGGCCTGCCAATTACTTTCTTTTATTAAAGAAAGAACAAATGTAGTGTTTAAACCAGCAGTCTGGTTGTTACTGAAAAAATCTTCTTCCGAACCCGTTGGCTCATAACATATGGCTAACATATGTGTCTGTTGCCTGTTCATCTTTTTGCTTTCAAACTTAGTTCTGAGTCAGCCAAGGACATGCCGGAAAGTTTTGGTACAGTTTATTTCCAAGCTTTTAACCATCTGTTCCTCAGTAAAACAGAAAATTAAATGAACACTCCAAACCCCACGCTTCAAGAATGGTCGGTTTCGGTGCTCCTCAATGAGTGGATCACATCAATTGCTGTGTGTGTGCACCCTGTGTTTCATATGCTTCTTTATGAGACACATTGGATTGGCCAGGAGGTCTTCAATAGTACTGATCTCCCATGGGCAGGTTGCAGCTCTTCCGGATCAGAAGTTAGACAGAGCTGCAGACTTTGTAAGATCACCTAATATACATTCCTTACTCTTACTGGATCCATTCGTTGAACTTGTGATGTCATGAGTGGGCCACAAGTGACATACTTTAAGCGGGTCATCTGAGAAAATATGGAATTGACTTAATTCAAGTTTAATGTGTATCTGTCCTACAACAAATTATTATTTGTAAAGTGCCAACAAAGTCTGTAGTGCTGTACAATAGGTGGACTAATGAACATGTATTTGCAAGACGAGCTTACGCACAGGAACAGAGGCTGTTGAGGGCCCTGCTCAAACAGGCTTACATTCTTGAGCGAGTGGGATAAAGTGGTACAAGGTATAGGAAGGATTTATTTCACGTATGGGAAGAAGTATATTGTTAGTTTTTTTTTTGGATGATAGTCGCAGGAGAAGAAGCAGGATGGGTCCCAAAGTGCGGGGAGGGAAAGCTATTAAATTTCATTATTATGCTTTCTTAAATAGGTGAGTTTTTTTTTTTTAATTCTTTATTTTTCCGTCTTGGCGGACGAGGTGATACAACGTTAGCTTGGAGGCTTGCGCAGAAGCCACATATTGAATCATGTACTTGTACATCATTACAATAATAAAAAGGAGATGAGAGAGGCTAAGCGTGTCAAATATTATTGTCGTTTTTATCTCCGTCCGTGAAGGGATTTTTCAAATTTCTTTAACTAAATGAGAGTTAATTTAAAATAACAGACATGTTTGATAATCTAGTTCACCCGTTGTAGTAACCATAGCTTTATGTCTGTGTGTCTGTGCCATAGTATGGTGTGTGTGTGCTGCTCATAACTTATATAGTCCTTATATCCTATGTGTGTGTTCATATGTGTGTGTGTGTGTCGTGCTTTTTTTAAATTTCTTTATTTTTTTACTGATTCTTACTTTTGAAGCTTTTCTGAGGGGGTTCAAAAGAGAGAAGGAAATGGGTAGCGCAATTGATGGTACCTTTCGTCTCCAATGCGCAGTTTGGTCGTTTTGTCCTACCTTTGAACAATTTGACTTCGTATATTATTTGGGTCGGTAGGGTTCAGATATGGGGTGGGTGGGGTGCAAGTTTCCGACCAACGCTGGCCGTTTTGTAGACCTGTATGGTGGTGTTGTGGAGGGTAGTAGTTTGTGTTGGTTGGTGGTTGTTTCGCAGGTCTCTCCTGTTGGGTCTGGGTTGTTGTGCGTTCGTTGTCCTTTTGAGGTCTATGTCTGGTGTTTGCTTTCCTGTGGGGGCTTTGGTGCCCTCTCGAATCTGGAATGTGACTGTGGGGGGTGTTCTGGGTGTTTTGTGGTGTTTGTCGGTTGTCGGTGTTGTGTGTAGGGTGTGCGGTCCCCTTTGTTCTCAGGGTCTGTTTTGTTGTTTATTGGTTAGTTCCCTATTGGTCGTGTCTGGTAGTGGTCTTGTCCTGGTTGCGCTTGTGTTGTGTTTGTGGTGTTAATCGCGTCTTGGTTGGATGGTCGAGGGTGAATTGTGTGTTCTTTGTCATGCTAGGTTCTGCAGGGTTTTCAGTGGGCATGTTTTGTCTTGGGTGTACTGTGAGTGACTGGTGGGTGGGTGGGGGGGGTAGGGGGTTAGTGCCGTGTGGGCGAGGGGGGTGGAGGGAGGTCCTGGAGCGGCCCGAGTCCTATACCCCTACGAGGTGCCTCATAATCCATGGGTCCCAGATTTTGTGGAAGTGTTTTGTCGTGTCGTGTAAGATGGCTGAGAGTTTGTCCATTTCCATGGTTTCGTTTGTTTTTTGGATCATTTTGGTTAGTGTAGGTGTGTTGTGGTTTCCCCACTGTTCTGCTATGGTGCGTCTAGTGGCGAGGGCTATTTTCGCCACTAGTTTGATTTATGCTCTTGGTAAATGGGGCTGGGGTTTTGAGAGGAGCCATGTCCATGGGTCCATGGGTATGTCGTCATGCAATATTCTGGATGTGAGGTTGGCAACCTCAGTCCAGAGTTGCGAGCTTTGCGGGCAGTGCCACCACATGTGGATGTAGGTTCCTTGTTGTCCGCATTTTTTCCAGCAGGTGTATGTGGGGGCTATCCCCATTTGTTTGAGTCTCAGGGGTGTTGGGTACCATCTGAACATGGTTTTGTACGCTTGTTCCTTATGATTCACACATATGGTGAGCGAGGTGGTTGCCTCCCATATGCTTACCCAGACTGATGGGTCTCCTGGTGGGCCTATGTCTCTACCCAGGCCTTCGTGTAGGTGAGCATGTCTGCTGGAGAGTTGGAGTTCAGTTGGGAGATTTGTCCCTTTGTCCCTTGTGTGTGGGGGCTTGTAGGCAGTTTGTCTTGAAACGTGTAAGTTTTGTGGTCGCTGTTTTTATGTTCTGGGGTTCTTAAAGAAGGCTGCGTAGTTGTAAGTAGCGAAAGTGGTCGAAGGTGTTCAGTGGTGTGGCGCGCGGGAGTTCTGGGAATGGTATGAGTTGTTGATTTCTGTAGAAGTCCTTAAGTCTAATCAGTCCGTTTTCCTCGTAGTGTGCAAAGTCTTGTGGCATCATGCTGGGGGGGGGGGGGGGGGGAGAAGCGCTTGTTTCTAAGGATCGGGGTGAGTGGTGAGGGGGAGTTTATGAGGGGGTGTCGTACGGTGGTTCTATCCCAGACTTGTAGGGATGTGGTTAGAGCGGGTGTTGTTGGGGGGAGTTCTGGTCTGTCATTTTTGGGGAGCCAAAGAGGAGGGAGGGGTGGTCCCTGCCCAGGAGATCGTGCTCCATGTCTACCCATAATTTTGTTCCTGGGGGGGAGTGGAGGTGTTGTACCTGGGCTAGCTGGGCTGCTTGATAGTATTGGAGGAGGTTAGGGAGGCCCAGGCCTCCGGATTTAACCGTTTTGTAAATCGTTATCCGTTTAATCCGTGGTCTTTTATCAGCCCAGATATATTTGTCTATTTTTGATTGGAGGGCTTTAAAGTCCAGTCTAGAGATGGGGATGGGCAAGGTCTGGAACAAATACAGGAATTTGGGTAGGAGGTTCATTTTAATGGAAGCGATTCTGCCCAACAAGGATATGTGCATGGGTTGCCATCTTTGTAGGTCTGACTGGGCTTGTTCGATTAGGGGGTTGTAGTTTAATGTATAGGTTTTGGATAGGTCTGCTGGGATGTGTGTGCCTAGGTAGTGGATGCTTCGTTGGTTGTATCGGAATGGGTGTGAGTGCTCTATTTGGGTTAAGAGTGGTTGTGGGAAGTTGAGGGGGAGGGCTTCTGTTTTATCTAGGTTTAGTTTGTATCCTGAGAGATGGGCGTACTCTTGGAGAAGTGTGAGTAGTGGAGGCAGGGAGTTAGTGGGTTCTGTGAGTGTTAGCAGTATGTCGTCTGCATATGCTGCGATCTTGTATTCTTCCTGTCTAACTTTGAGACCCTGGATTTCGGGGGTGATGCGGATGAGTTGGAGAAGGGGTTCCAGGGAGAGGGCGAACAGGAGTGGGGAGAGCGGGCAACCCTGCCTCGTTCCATTTCTTATTGTAAACTCGTGTGGGCTAGTGTTGGGGAGGAGGAGAGTCGCTTTGGGGTTGGAATATAGGGTTGTGAGGGCTGTAATGATGGTGTCTGGGAAATGGAATTTTTGTAGAGTGGCGAATAGGAAGGGCCAGAGCAGGCGATCAAACGCTTTTTCTGCGTCCATTGAGAGTAGTAAGGTAGGGATAAATAAGTGAGTTTTTAACACTAGTTTGAAAGAACAGAGATTGGGTGAGAGTTTAACGGAGCAGGTAAGGGAGTTCCAAAGGAATAGCAAAGTCATGCTTTTAAAGTTGAGTGCTAACAAATGACGTTGCTGAACGTCTGTCTACATAAGCTCCAAAATCATGGTCTGCAACAAATAGTTTTTTTCTACTGTTCCAAAAAGCTGCAGGATAATACTGTGGTAGATGCATTTGACAGATTACGAACAAAACTTGAAAAGACAAATATATAGCACAAATTTGGAATAAAAAAATAATCCTCAAACTCTTGTGCTGCTTTTAGCACAGCTTTGTAACTTGATTTTAAATCTTCGCTATTTCAGTGTTACTATTTATAGCCTAGATTGTTTTTGTATTTCTCTTGTACATAAATCTGATGATCTGTGAGGGGGCGGAGCCTAGCAGCCAAGCTAAACGGTCGCACATTGACTGAGCTCCGTGCAAAACAGACTGAATTCAGCCAAAATCACAGCAAATAACCATAAAACTGCCTGTTTGAGAGCCCAAGAGACAGGGGTCTACCACAGCAGTAGTCATTATCAAGCAATTGGCCGAATTTGACGACTACGCCCAGGGGATAGACCTGAGGCCTACAGGAGGCCTACTCAGACGGCACGAGGGAGGCAGCCGATCCCCCCCACCGTCTGCAGCCTACTTAAATGGAGGTCTCCCCAGCACACTCTCTCCCCCCCCCCCCTGCCGGTGAGGGATATCCCGGAATACTCAGCTAGCAGCTCAAGAACACGGCATCACACTGGGCATACCAGCGTAGCCAGACCAGCGACTTGTAACATGGCGGATGCCACATTCGAGACATCACCCAGACACCCTCTGCCCACACTTGCGGAACGACTAGACCGCTTACTAGCAGACTTCTGGGCCAGACTTACACCCTGCAAGGGCACTCCAGGAAGGGCCCCACTGACAATAACTCCACAAGACACCACGCCACGGCCAGCGGCTCCAAGACGGAGCCAAGTTACAGCCAAGATGGCTGGGAGAAGGAGATGGGCAATACGGCGGAAGCCTCAGCAAACTAACCACAGATCAGCGGTGAGTCGCTTAAGACCTAAACAGCGACATACCCCAGGGTCGCTTAAGACCTAAACAGCGACATACCCCAGGACTGCCCCCTCAAAACCTCTATCCCCTTGGGGAGACCACCGCTCCACCTGGGCGACAGCAACATGCCGATGGACCCCGGGCTACTCTACATAACCCAGCCAAGAACCGCTACTTACCTAGGCCGCGGACGGACACGGGATCCCCGGGTGCTCGCCACCACCACCCATCTGGGGTTCCCAGCCGTCGCAAGCCTCCTAGGCTCTACCAGAGACACCAAATTCAAGATCTGCTGGTACCCAGACAGGAATATAAGGTCACTAAAACCCCAGACTACATCCCAGCTTGGAGCTGGAAAGGCACGTTTTGGGGGGACTCCCACGCCCACCCCGAGATTACAGCCGAGGCCTCAAGACTGGGCATCGGTTAGACACAGGAGGATTGACTTATCATGCCTTTTACACCCATTGCCCAGGCTTGCCCAGTGAAAACTACCCATTTGATACCTTGTGTTGCGCCTACCTGCTAGTTGATACACTAATATAGCATGTTTAGAAACGTATCTAACATAATTCATTATCTAGTTTATAGTTAAAGTACAACCGCTGGCTATTACCAGAACCTTTTTAGTCTTGATCTCCATATTTGTTCAGACATAGCAATCTTACATTAAGCGATACACCTAACATGCAGACGTTGTAGAAACACTGTCTTACTTTGTTTAGCCTACTAAAATTTTTCTTGTATATGACAGCCTATAGTTTTGTTAATACCTAGGCAGATGTACCTGACAGGCATCTTACTATACATAAAATCATACAGGTATAATCTGTGTATCATGCTAACCACTTACATATTAAGTCATTCTTTTCATTTACGATTACTATTCTCAACTCATAACCATTCATAGTCACAACTAGCCTTCATGTCATAATATACAAAAATGTGCATTTTATTCCCATGCCATGCCTCTGTTTACCCATGTTAACTGTTAAATAGTGAGCACATGCTGTTGGGGTGTGTAAAATGCATTTGTAACCGTGTTTTTTCTATGCACTCAGAAATAACGAATTTTAATTAAAAAAAAAAATCTGATGATCTGTATTGTAATTCAATTTATTTAGTATTCTCAATTTCTGGCCATGTAACATTTATTATTATATTCAGTATTTTACCTACATTTTAATTTGCAGTTCTAAACTTCATGAAAATATGTATTGCGATCATTGTTAACTTGAGAATTTTTAAAAATAAATAACAAAAATCACTATTAAATTGATACACTAAGCTGGCACTCTGGGTCAATCGCTACCACCCATTGTTGCTCAGACTAATTTTAGTATTAAAACATTAAAACATTAAATGCAATTTAACACTGAACGGCAGGTCAGCGCAATTGACCATAACCATTTCAATGAGATGAAGCGGCTACAATATCTACTGTATCATTTTTTCTTTCTTTTAAAAGGTATTTTGCTTCAAAGGTATAGGCAAACGGATTTCAAATTTTAAGAAGCCAGTCATAAGTTACTTACCACTTCTAGCTTGGAGGGCCCATGGCACATTTAAGAGGGCTGCATTTTCAATTGCTAGTGGGTAAGTGGAAATTTGAAAGCCTTGCCTATCTGAACCTTACTTAAAAGGTTTCCGTTAAGAGTGGAATATGACATGCTCAAAACTCAATTGGGGACTTACAATTAAAACAACAGTTGACAACAGAACCACGAATGTGTCAAAATAGCTGTTTGGAAAATGTCTTCAGTTATTTTGTACTAGCATTGCAAATTCCTAATTTTTGTACCATCATCGTAGTAGTGATTTTAAGTTCCAATATTTAGTAAATGGATACAATTTCTTTAGGAAGGTGGCAGAGCTTTTGGTTCTACAATTGTTTTGGGTGGTTTTTAAAGGCTAGTTCTGCTGGAATAAGCTTGTTGGAAGTAATTTTAGCAAATTGAAATTGTAAAGGACATCTCTTGTTTGCTACCTAATGATTAACATTCTAGGGTATCTCTTATGTTACTCCACGCTGGTGTATATACATTGTTCTCTCTGTATTCCAGGATTTCATAACTTTTAATGACATTGCGGTATATTTTTCGGAGGAGGAATGGAGATGTCTAGGGGAAGCAGAGAAGGATCTCTACAAGGATGTGATTATTGACAATTATCAAACCCTTGTGTCAGTAGGTAAGGAGATATTAAGTATTCCTCACTGTGTGATTACATACCCAATTCATATCTGGAGCTTTTTTGTGTTTTTTTTTTTTTAATTTATTATGTGAGCTATTTTAACTAAATGACATAATTGGATAAAACCAAGCTTTTGATGTATTTTTTTTTTTTTTTATTAGAAACATAGGTTGATGTGATAAACCACAACAACTTTTTTTTGACAGCCCCTGCTTGTAGTCTTCTCCTGCAGATGAATCTTGATAGCTCTATCAAGCTAAAACAGGACCGTACTTATTGACTGAGTGCTCTCAGCCAGTGAGCACAACTCCGCATCAACAGTACTTTATTATAGACACATTCTGGCTTCTAGTGCAGCAAGACACTGGATGTCGTGCAGGGACCATGTAATATGTCAAACTGGTGGGATGGTGCCAGCCAGTCCTGCACTAAAACCCCTGCAGCAGGCTGTAGTGGTTATGCTGCTTGAAGTGTTTGTTTCAGCCATATTTCTTTTGGCCTCTTGCTCTTCGAATCTTACAGTTCCCATTTAATAAAAATAACCGTTTACACCTTTCAGAGTCACAACCTTGTTTTCGTAGACCCCCCCCCCCCTCTGCATTTTTCATAATATTCTGACTAGTATTATAATACTGATCACAAATTCAGTAGCTGATTACAGTTATGCTGATATGTGCCCCTTCCATAATTGCCAACAATTCAACTTTCCATCAGTACTGCAGTTAGTACTGAATGGTGTTATATATTCTAGCAAGTCATGATCCAGTGCCCTCTGTGCTGTGGTCTGTAATAGTTAGGGCTAATCATCGTTAGAAATGACCGGCATAATGATGAAAAGTCAATATCTTTCATGCCTAGCTATCATATTTCAATACTGATTTTCAACTAACTTCAAAATTGGAAGCTGAGTTTTCTAAAGTGAATGAGTCTAGCAGCGGAGGAGCTGCTATTCTGGAGACACCAAGACAAAACAATAAGGTATTCATACATATGGAAAATTGGGACATAGAATGGACTTTTAGGGTTATTTACTAAAGTGAGAATTTATTTTTTTTCCCATCTTCTTCCTTATTTTTAGTCCACATCTAATTTTACAGCTTTTTGATCCTTTATTAAATTAGGCCTCTTGGTTTGGTGAAGAGGAACGAGGAGCCAGAAGACTAAGTTGTTGGACAGATTGGGTGGTGTACTATGTAATGGCAAGATAAGTGTTCTTTAGAAGTCCTGGTAGCATACATGTCTTGTTTATCACATGTATTCCTTTAATTTGTAAGACAATGTGCTGCCAACTATTTTTATAGAATGTTCTTGGTTGCTCTTGGAAGAAAAGTATGTTTCATTATTCTCAAAACTGTTGTAATTATGAAACCTATTGCGCTTTTTATTTAACAGGGTTTCTTATTGAAAAACCTGAAATTGTGTTGAAGATTGAACATGGGTATGATCTCTGTGCAACCAATGAGCAGGAACATCTATGGAGATATACAAGCCAAGACATCTGCACAGGTAGAACAAATAATGCAGTATTGTTCCTTGTCCGGTGTGTTGCCAGGCTAATTTTTCTTTTTATTCTTCTGGTTCTTCTCACCACTGTGATTCCAGGCTAAGGTAGGGGCTGTTTCCTTATGTACAGGGATCTTTTCATTTCTAGTGGCAGGATTGCAGGCCCGCATGTTCTCTGAGACGTGGGAGACCCCAGTGTGAGTGAACGGCAGAGTAGATGCTTCTGTACGTGGGCCCCAGTGAGAAAAGCGAGGTGGGGCTGCAAGAACGTAGGCTTATACAGCATCAGAACTCCTGGCACAGCCGATCAAACCTGGCCTCAAAGCGTTCCCTCCACGACAGGCTGTTTGGGCCCACCTGGCAGAGTGGTAACTGCAACGGTCATTTTGGTCCCACTGCATGGTCTCAGAGCGGGCAGATGACAAATTCGCTCCAGCTGAGAGGTAAGCTTCCCTACCAGTCCATAGGGGGGTGACGGAGCTGTGAACTGCGCAACCCTGGACAGGAGATTGACCACATCCCCCAATCTCGACACTCGATAAGCCGCTGACTCGGTAGTGGAAAGTTCTTGCCAGAGCTTTTTTCTTGAACCAGGAATGTCTGCGTCATTAAAGATTCTGCCTGCTGTAATCTCTAAGCAGCTCACGCTTGTTATAAAAGTGTTTTTGAGCAAATGTAACTCGTCTGGTGATCTTTTTTTTTATTTTTGTGGTACTGGACTTCTTGATGAGCTCTATGCAGTGCTGAAACCCTTAATTCATAACACTGGCTAAGCACGATCAGAAAAAAATATCTAGCTGAATTGAAAAATTGTCTTGACTTGTGTGTCAGTGTAGTTGTGGTGTGTACATATTTTTGTATATGTGTCAACAATAAGACTTATACAGTACCTTAATCAACATTATGGATGTTATGCCTTTTTATGTTCTGATCCTTAGCCTTTCTGGGAGTCTTGATGAATCAAACCGTGTGGTTGAGTCTATCTTGTAATATGAAAATGTGACAAGAACATATTAAAACAAAATTATATGAAAAAGACAGTGTTTACAGCAAAAAGCCGGAAGGTAATGATTCTACTCACCAGAACAAATTCAATAAGATGTAGTTGTTCTGGTGACTATAGTGTCCCTTTAACAAAGGCACTTATGGCTCTCCGGCCTATCTATTTCTTAACCTGTCCCTGGGATCAGAGACCAATGGATTCCAGTAAGAGGTTTTTTGACCTTTTTACTAGTTCCAGACAGGAAACACAGTTCACAATGGAACTAGCACACAATACTTTATTTACACTCAGGATTAGTCCCTATCCATATTACAGTTATGGTGACACACTAAATTCAATACATAAAGCATAATCATATGGGATATCATACAGGTACTCCATATAACACAATACAATATTTATAAAGGAATGTGGAAGACTCTGACAAGGAATGCATCAGCTACCTGCATAAACTACAATATGCAAATCTACCTGAATATGCAACATAACGAGCCTTGCTATTTAGATAATACACATAACTGTTTCAAGAACTTCACTACCAACAGAAGTACCACAGCCAAATTCACCTAGTTTGTCGAGAGCATCAGCAGGACAGGAGAGCACATAATACATTTAACAAATAATACACACGTTGCACCTATAATGGGTACAGGGTGACTTAGACATAAGGTTTTAGTGTATACATCATGCCCATGCAGTTTCACTGCTCCATTCTCTGCCATTTAGAAGGTAAATCACTTTGTTTATGCAGCCCTAGGCACACGTCCCTGCGTGTAGCCTACACAATCTCCCCACACATTCCTGTAAAGAGATCTAATGTTTAAACTAACTTTATTGTACAGTGTGTTTAAATCAGAATTTATCATCTACTGCTCTGTTGATAGCCTGCTAGATCCCACAGGAGTCTCCTCAGTGTGTGATTTAGGTTCAATTAACAGAGCAGAAGATAAAAATGTATAAAAAAAAACATAATGCTGTCACCTCTGATTTTGAGTGTGTGTATAAAATAAACATCTATAAATCTAATATATCTACACAAAGGAGAGCACTCACTGGATTTGTAGTATTTTTCAAACTTCTATTTCCCAAATGGTTACATTACATCAACATTTCAGCCCAAACAGAGGATTTTCATCTACCACTGATGAAAGTCTGCTGTTTTGGCTGAAACAATGTAATGTAACCATTTGGGAACTAAAAATTTGAAAAACACTACAATTCCAGTGAGTGCTTTCCTTTGTGTTTATATAGTGTGTGTGTGTGTGCACACACACATTCCTCATTCTCTGGTCCTCTACCAGAGACCTGGGAGCTTGAGGGTTCTGGCAGTATCTTAGCTGTTCCAAGAGCAGCGCTCTTCTGGACAGTGATCTCAGACGCCCCTTCTGGACAGTGATCTCAGACGCCCCACCTGTAATCTGCTAAAGCCGGTCTCCCTCTCTCCCTAGTCCGCGTCAAATGCTTGGGAACCAGAGCACAATGAAGACAAGTGGGCTACTAGAAAAAAAACATTTCCTGTACACGAAGTAAGAACCTAGACCTGCTTGACAACTACTACAACAGCAGACCCAATGAGCGGGAAGATGAAGGTCTCTTTTTCATCCACAGTTCTCACATACGTTCATGTAGCCCCCTTACACAAGGCTTTGAACATTGTCAAGGAGTGTCATTACTAGAATTAGATGGACTGCACAAAACATGAAGAGCAATGAAGTCATGCAATACCAATACTTAGGGTTGCCAATCTGAATCTATTTCCCTGAATGGCATAACAGATACAAGATGCACCAGAGAAGCAGAGACTAAATGCCCTGTTTACCATAGAACCAAGGTGTATTCACAGCTGCAGTGTAACCACATATCCACCAGAGACTGAACAGTACTGGAAGAACATCTGGAAGAAGGAAGGCTCACATAGCACCAAGGTCCAGTGGCTACTAGAACTGAAAGCAGACTACTGCATGCTTCCAGAATAGGAACCACTCCCCATCACAGTAAAAGATATCCAGCAGCGAGTTGCCCACATGAAGAGTTGGTCAGCCCCAGGACCCGACATGATCCACAGCTATTGGATAAAGAAATTAACAATGCTGCAAGAACACCTAGCAGCACAAATGATCCAGCTACTAGCAACAGGCTCCCACCCTGACTGGCAACACAAGGTAGAACAATGCTAGTTATGAAGGACTAACCCATAAACCTATCGACTGATCACCTGCCTCCACACAACAAGGAAGGTCCTTTCATTCATCATAGCCTCCAATATCGAAGGGCATATGAGTCAGTACAGGAGCAGTGCTCAAAAGGGGATTGGAAACAACACCAGAGGATCAAAACTTGGCAGACCAAGTAGTCACATGGGATTCTAAGGCCAGAGAGAGGGAGCAGAAAAAGAGGAGATTCCATGGCAAGATAACTGATGTGGCTCACATTACGAAATCCTACTAGTGGTTGGAAAATGCAGGACTGAAAGACTGCACTGAGGCATTAATTATAGTGGCTCAGTCACTCAGCCCACCAGATCAATAGAAGCGAGAGTCTACCACGCCAGGCAAGACCCAAGGTGCAGACTTTGCAAAGAGGCCTCTGAGTCAATCCAGCACATAGTAGCCAGGTGCAAGATGTTGGAAGAGACAGCATACACGCAAAGGCACAGCACAAAGTTACTGGAATTATGTATCTAATTATCTGTGACTCCAAGCTGGAGGAGTGCCTTTAGCAGATGCCTGTCCAGAAGAGGGCAGTTCTAGGAGCCACTAAGATACTGTGCAGAACCCAAAGACTCCAGGCCTCCTGCAGAGGACCTGAGAATGAGGAATACACAAAAAATATATACCACCTAGGAGGGGTGAGAAAATATATATTTTTTTCCTTTCAGGTTAATATGATATTTTATTCATGCACAACATCCAGCGCACTTACTGTTGGGGCCAAATTCCTTCCTTTGGGGAATCTTACCAGCTGCAGTCAGTACTTGCCAATCCAATCAGCACATCCCACCTACGAGTTTGAAGGATTGACAGTGAAGTAATGAAGGTGCAAATTAATTTTGAGGTTTATTGATAGAATATTCAGATTATATAGGTATCTTACCACATTACATCACATCATACAGAATTAGCAAGTATTTAGAATATTTGTCAACAGTTGCTTTTCACTAGGCAGACATTACATTTAACATGGCATTTATAAGAAGGAGGCAAGTTCTCAAATATGAAGGTCAGTTTGACAGCGTTGCATTTTTGTTTGTTTGCTCCCTAAAATACTTACTGGGAAACTACTGGTACAAGGTTATTTGCGCAAACAAGTTAGTAATAACATGGATATATATATATATATATATATATAAAATTTAAAAAAAAAATGTTTTTTATTGTTTTTATTTTTTACACTGTCTTTATATAAATGATGGAAATCTACTCAAAACTAGTGATGGGTTTCCTAGTTTTGAGTAGATTTTATATATGCATTGTTTGTACATGGATTGGTGAACTCTGGTCCAGTTCTGAGCTTTATTCAGTACCCTTCTTCCTACCCCCTCCACCCCACTGGGGCACATGCCATTTATTATAATGTGGAGGTTCTCCTCTCTTTTCACATATTTTTATATAAATGATTATAAAATAATAACCTTTTGCCATTCTATTTACAAATTGTGTAGGGGTTTCTTGGAAGTCGGGATGGAGTTACCTTTCTGGCACTTGTGCTACCTGCACTGCGGGAACATCATTAGGGGTACGCTATTTTATCTCGGGAGAGGTTTCTGCAACCTTAATGTTCTATGAGCCCATACTTAAAATGTAAATTCCTTATTGGTGTGAAAACAGTAGATATCTGAAGCAAAGCAAACAAAATACAAATACCGTCTTTTCATAAAACCGGAAAATGGTTCCTGAGTACAAAATGGCGGATTGGTATATGATTTTATGCAATCACTCACTAAACCATAACTTCAAAGCTCACAAACAAGTTTTTTTTTAAAAAAGACCGACTTAGGCAAAAATAATGGGGATTTAGTTGCAGATGTACACCATTTCTGCCAGGTCCTTTTCTAACAACCTAATGCCTGCTCTTATCAGATTAATCAATTTACTTGGGAAATTCCATCACTTGGGGCTCTCTGCAGCAAGGTTAAATAGGGCACTAGAAGGAAGCATATGTAACATGGAGGTGAGCAAAACCAAAGAAGTTGGCCTGGAATCCTAAATACATTTATTTACAATAGGTCAGCACTCTCCTGAACATGCATACATTATAAGGTCTGTGTGTATATGTTATGCATACATGTATGTTTAATATTCTTAAAACAAAATCAAGTCACACTTTGTGTACAAACATGTAGCAAATTAAAATCTGAATAGCAAAAATTGAGCTATAGTATTAAAAGCTGTCACCATAGCAGAGTTTGACATTTTTTCCCCCCTGATCTATTTTGGTCTCAGACTTGTTTAGTGGATAACCATGTTACTGTGTCATGTAGACTGGTGAAATGTCAAGTTACATGGAAATTTGGTTTTATGTTTTTCAGGTCACATGACTATCGATGAGCATAATCTAGAAGAAATAAAAAAACAAAATTTGTACTATTGGACTTGTTATGATAATGTAATCTGCTATAATAACCCAACGGAGAAATGCAAGTCAAATGACTGGTTAGTAGCTGAACCTGAATTTTTTTCCACTTATGGAACACAAAATCCTTCTTTTGTAGAAGAAATTCAACTGCGCCATGCTTCAAATTATGAGGACACCATCCATGAAATAATACAAAACCAGAGACACTTCCAAAATTCATCACTTTTTCACCAGGATCTAATTCCTGAGTACAGGGCTATGGCAGCTTACAAAGCAGCGAGACGCTATTCATGCATGGAATGTGGAAAGTGCTTCATGCAAAGCTCACATCTAAAGTCTCACCAGAAAACACATACAGGAGAGAAGCCATATGCATGTGGTGAATGTGGGGGGCGTTTTGCAGAAAAGGGAACTCTAGTTAAGCACCAAAGAACTCATTCAGGAGAGAGACCTTATCCCTGTCTTGTATGTGGCAAGAGTTTTTCTCAGAACTCTCATCTCCGCATGCACAAGAGAACGCACCTTGTTAAAGAACCATGTTCTGAGTGTGGCAATATTATAAGTAATACAACCAGAACCCATATGACTCCAAGTGAGTGTTCTCAGTGTAGGCAACGCTCCACAGAAAGACTTGATGCTATCAAACAAAGAAAACTAAAAAAGAGGGAGAAGGTGTATAAGTGTACACAGTGTGATAAATGTTTTACCAGGAGTGCTAACCTGGTTGTGCACCACAGAACCCACACCGGTGAAAAACCTTACATATGCTCTGATTGTGGGAAAACCTTCACTGACCGGTCCAACCTGGTCAGCCACAGAAGAACCCATACTGGGGAAAAGCCATATTTATGCAGTGAATGCGGTAAGACTTTTCCATACCGTTCAGCACTGGTTTTACACAAAAGAACTCACACGGGTGAGAAACCATTTGTATGTAATGAATGCGGGAAGAGTTTTTTCTGTAATTCACGATTGCTTCTCCACCAGAAAGTTCACACTGGTGAAAGGCCCTATGCTTGTAATGAATGCGGTAAAAGCTTCTCCTGTAGCTCAACGCTGGTCAAGCATCAAATTATACACACTGGAGAGAGACCATACTCATGTCTTGAATGTGGTAAGTCTTTCATTCGAGGGTCTCATCTAGCTATCCACCAGAGGACTCACACCGGTGAGAAACCATACAATTGCCCAGATTGTGGAAAAGGCTTCACTGATAAATCAAATCTTTCAAGCCACCAGAGAACTCACAAAGGAGAGAGACATTATGTGTGCAAAGAATGTAATAAGAGATTTACACAGAGCTCAACATTGCTCAAACACCTACAGACTCACACTGGAGAGAAGCCTTATGCCTGCACAGAATGTGGGAAACTGTTCACACGTAGCTCTAATCTTATTATCCATCTAAGGGTCCATACGGGGGAAAGGCCGTATAATTGCAATGTTTGTGGTAGAAGCTTTTCCCATAGCTCGCATCTCGTTAAACATAAAAAAATCCACAAATAAAGGACTGTGTTCAGTGTGTGACTCAAAATATGCAAATCATTATGTCATTTGAAGTAAAACTAAAATATATCAAACTTACCTAAAGGTGGTAGTTATTGCTAAATGGCCTTTTAGCAACACAATAAAAAATGTGTATATACGTTACCTGAATATTCTCCGACATCTATGCGAAACCTAGTTAAAAGATACTTTTATATTTTTGCTCATGAACATAGGGTTGTGTGTGTGTGTTTTTTTGTTTTTTTTGTGTTTTTTTATCTGTACCCTGCATTTCTCCTCCTAATAAATAATAAATATTGTACCTAAAGGGACACTTTAGGCCCCCAGACCACTTTATCTCATTGAAGTGGTCTGGGTGCAGTGCCCCTGTCAGTTTAACTCGGCAACTGTAATTATTGCAGTTATTGATAAACTGCAAAAATTACATTGCAGGGTTAACTCCACCTCTATGAAAAAATAGGGAATGATCTGCTAAACCAATAACAAACAAAAAGACAGTGTGGCAGTGTGCAATGACAAATTGCAATGCATATTGGAACGCATACGTCACCGGACGGCGTGCGTGATGACGTCATATCGCTCGGACGTCATATCGCAGGAACACCTGCCAAAGATTATTGGACTTTGTGGACATTAGGGGGGGTATAAAGGACTGGGGAGGGGAAGGATTGTCATTATTATTCATTTGTACTTGAAACTTGTCATTGCACACTGCCAAAGTCCCCGAGGAAGTCCTGCAGACGGATGAAACGCGTAGGACCCCTGGTGGTGACTCAGAGATACTACACCCATTGTTTTTAACCTTGATGTAAGTGATTAAATCATTTTTTATTACATACCTGATTGTGCACTACAACTTTTATTTTCTCTCTATTGAGTACATATACTCGAGCCAACCCATGGTGATTTGAATACAGATTGAAGAGTGAATCCCTGGAAGGATTTTATACTTAAGGCAATTTTACTTCAGTGAAAGTGTGAGTGGCCATTTGTGAACGCAGCACTTAGAGTTTATCCATATACACCATTATACGCTATATCTTTTTGTTTGTTATTGGTTTAGCAGATCATCCCCGATTTTTTTGCATATATTTCGTGGAAGACAGGAGGAAGTCTTTGGGGATACCATTGAAAGCTTCACCTTGTACAGCTTGTACTTTATTGGGCACTAATTGCACTTTTGGTTTGTGTACACATATATTTGTGTTTTTCTTAACTCCATCTCTAGTGGCTGTCTAGCAGACAGCCATTAGAGGGGCTTCTGGGTTATTAGGTGACTTTTAGTCACCTAATTGACGCTGGACATCCTCACATTCAATAGGCAGATAAGATGCCAAGTGGGTTATAAGCTGAATCCATGAACAATAACACTTTTGGAGAATGTGCTTGTGAGCATGGGTTGAGTTTTTTTTTTCTTCAAATGGAAACATTGCTCAGACCTTTGTATTATATCACTAGCAGATTTATTTACTAAAGTGAGACGTGAAAGTGAAAGGCCATAGTTGCAATTTTGAAATCCTAGCTGACTTAGAGAATTTTTCCAGTTTGGCTTTTTTGACCTTTTCTTTCTGATAAGTTTCACTTCATTGAATAGCCCTCTAGAAGTGTTGGTTTATTAAATTTCCTCTGAGCAATAATACCAACTTTTGAAGATAAGAAAACATGAAAAGGCACTGTCTGAGGTTCAAAGCGCACGTTAAACAGTGTTACATTTTATTTGTTTATTTTTAAATCTGGAGATCCCTTCTACAGTATCTTACTGGTACATATAGCATTCTCTGAATTCTGCAAACTTGATTAGTGAAAAAACACCATTGCTTATTTGGATATTCGTATTTCATTGATGCAGATGGCATTGTTCTACATAGTTAAGTGATATATGCAATGGATATAGACTAAAATGTAATTGTGCGGGTATATTGTTAAATAATGGATCAGCAGCAGAGTGCCATAATGAATGGAATGATGGATTGTTAATTAAACACTGGGGTAAGTGGTCAATGGTATGTCTTATGGACTGTTCTTTTAAATGTAATTTTTATTTTTTGTTCCCCCTCCATACAGAAATGTCAAAATTATCCATACTCTGGTCGTAGCAGTACTAAAACTATTGCAAAGGCCTTAATACTACCCAATCTGGGTTAGTGATCAGTGGTCTTTTTTCCCCACAAATATGTAAAATTCCATCTCTGTAAAATAACGGGTTACTCCAACCACATTGTTGTGTTTTTATTGTTTTCTTTTTTTTATAAGAGTAACACTAGCTGCATGGTGCTTTCCCCTGGAAATAAATAAAAATGAAAGCCAAAATCACCTGTGATCCCACAACAAGGCCAAGTTTTCCCCGCAGCCTGGGGTGTGTGTGTGTGTGTTAAAAGAAGATCGGGATTTGAAGGACTTTCATGATGATAAGGAGTTTTATTTGCCCATGAGGAAGTTCAGGTTACTGAACGAAACGCGTAGGGCTTCTTTATTTAATGATGTGCCTTTTTTCCCACTTCAATCTTGTAAGTGTATATGTATATTAAAGTGTCTGTTTTGACCAAGATACTCTGCACTATTATTTTTTATTTCTCTGCTTATGTTTGCCATGATGCTTCAAAAGTCCTGAGGTTTTATGATACGCCTACAATCAATTTTGGTTTGTGAGTGTAATTTTCTGCATTTACTTTCCATCTTCAAATTGTTGCAACATTATTGCACTATGTTTTTCTCTGTTATTATTGTATTGTAGATTTTCTGTTTTTCAAACCATTTTGAGGACTGTGAGGAGTCCTTATCGACAGTACTTGTAGTACAAGGGTAATTGTTTTTAGAGTTTTTGTCTCTATTCATTACCCACTAAGAGTGTGTCTATTTCCACTATTTGGTGTATTTGCACATCTTTTGTTCTTGGTTATCTCCACAAGCTGCATACTATAACAGTATTTAAATAAATGTTATCTCTCAATTGTGTATGTATGTGTGGGTTAGAGGCATGCATTGATCTTGTGCTAGGGCTGAAGACTAGGTATTTCTGTAAAACGAATACATTGCTCACTATGGAAGATGTGAATTGGAGAAATAGACTCTAATATGGTCCTTGCATTTGGGAATATAGTTTGAAATGGTAAAAAGGCTTGCCTCGACAACTGGATAATTTGACTTGCCAATTAATGAGGCTTTTATTGATAACTGTTTGTTTTTTGTCTATCTCAAAAGAAAGCTTGTGTAGACTGGCCCACATAAACAAACTGGGAGAAATATTAATTAACGTGCTGCCACCATACAGAATTGTCAATTATCCAACGGGCTAAGGTCAATTAAAATGTTATTCCTATTTATTATTTTTTTTCATGTATATATATTTTCTTTTTGACAGCTGTCCATTGGCCATCTCGATGAGGTTTTCTAATAATGTATGTGAGTAAACGTTGTAAGAATGTTCCCAATTAATCTAATTTTCTTTCTCGCACATGTATTTTTTGCTTAATTCATTTTAGTTAATTTACTAATTCCATTTTTGTTATCGCATAGTGATTTATAATGCGTTTATATAATGGAGCAGTGGGGACTTTTAAAGAAGCTCTGTCACACCATATCAAATCTTCATTAAATACTCTGACTGTGTTGGAATTTCACTGAAATCCCAACCTAGTTGAAAGATATACAGATACAAAGATTTTGTGTCAGTATTTGTCCTAAGCTTGAGAAAAAGGTGGAGATATCTTTCTGTCAAGCTTATGATTTTCCCATAGACTTCAATGCTGTACTATCGCGCATGCATAAGTACAGTGCAGACGTCTGCTCCTGGCAGCTGGAGCACCAAGGGCTGTGGAAGAGTGAACGGAAGAGGATGGTGGCGCCTACGAGGGATAGGTTCCCTGGCCTCTGTCGCCAACGAACTCCCAACAGTGATGTCACCATTCAGTGGTCTTTGCAAATTATGCAAAGACCACAGATGGTGACAGAGCTGCTTTTAATCCAGGGATTTACAAATAAACACAACTATGGTAAAATGTACCATTTTATTTGGAATTCAATAGCATCAGATTAGGGTTGATCTGGCAGAATGATGCATTGCAGCTGCACTTCTTGCCAGTGAGCACAATGCTCCATTACGGTCCTCTTTTTATTACTGGCTCAATAAGGGAGTTTTGCATTTGGAGATAACGCAACATGAAGTCAATCCTTGCTTTCAGTTGTCCACAAGTTCTGAGGTCAACAAAGAAGTCACAGATAGGTCAGACCATCATGATGTCTTTTTTGGGATTAATGGTAAAGTTCAGCTCCCCCACCATGCATGTGGAACCTGCGAAGTGAGGGAATAGTTTTATATAGTGACTGCTCCAGTCCCATGCTTCCTATCTACAAGCCATTACATGGACCAGCCAGTAAAGGCAGCTGAATGATCTAACTGTAATGGCTAGTCTATTTTTTTTAGTCATTCTGTTCATGTATGATTGCCAAAATGTGTTTTGTATTTTTATTTTTTTTTAGGTTTGCTTAGTTGTTGATTCTTCTTCAATAACTCGAATTAAGAAATATATAACCTACTCATAACTAAAAGTGTTTTTTTTCCTTCCTCTTATAGTCTGACTTTTTTTTTTTTTTTTTTTTAATTCTTTATTTTTATTGTGCAGGTGTTTACAGGTTATCACATTCGCCACAACAGCGTGTTTCAAAGGTTCACAAGAGTTAGGTAGTGGCATGAGCGTTTGCACATTTTTATATTTATAACAAGTTTAGTAAACATTGGTGATCAATAGTTAAGCATGGTGATTAATAGTTAAGCATGCTAGGTTGAACGTGTAAATAACAAAACTAGTTGCGCTGGAGCTTAGACATATATTGCGTTACATTAATTTGTAGGACAGTTTTTACGTTTAAGTGCTGGTTACATGTTGTTAACTGCAGGAATAGGTTAGTAGACCCACCGCTGATTTTTTGCAGTGCAGGTAGTTACAGGCTGGTTTGTGGTGCCACAGCAGCATCGACATACATGCATGGTCAAAATTTGCAATACATAGATAAGGTATGGATATACTTTGCACATTTTTAAAAGATAGAGTAAGGCAATGCCTAGTGATGTTAATTAAGCGTAGTGAGATAAATGCATATTCAGGAGAAGAGGCACTTTAGGTCTAGATAGGTATATTGCAGATAATTGGTTCTAGCTAATAATAATAACGGGTGTGGTATACCTGAATCATGCATATAAGTGCAGGTGGACAAATACAAATGCAAAGACATGGTGATTTCTGGACGTTAGATGAAAGTCACTTGTATTGGAGTAGGTACTCGGCAGGCGTTGGAGCTGGAGGCGTCAGGCAGGCACCGTGCCACAGGCGAAGTCCCATGTACCCTTTCTCTGACGCCATGCATGGGCAGAGCAAGGTTTCAAAATTTGCAATACATAGATAAGGTATGGATATACTTTGCACATTTTTAAAAGATAGAGTAAGGCAATGCCTAGTGATGTTAATTAAGCGTAGTGAGATAAATGCATATTCAGGAGAAGAGGCACTTTAGGTCTAGATAGGTATATTGCAGATAATTGGTTCTAGCTAATAATAATAACGGGTGTGGTATACCTGAATCATGCATATAAGTGCAGGTGGACAAATACAAATGCAAAGACATGGTGATTTCTGGACGTTAGATGAAAGTCACTTGTATTGGAGTAGGTACTCGGCAGGCGTTGGAGCTGGAGGCGTCAGGCAGGCACCGTGCCACAGGCGAAGTCCCATGTACCCTTTCTCTGACGCCATGCATGGGCAGAGCAAGGTTTCCCGGTTGTGGGCTCTTTATGAGGCTGGCAGGATACCTGGGTTCCGTGTGTGTTGCTGGTAAGAGGTAGCTGGCTTGGGGGCTGTGCCGTCGAGGTTGGTGCTCGGATTGCGCCGTCTGTCTGTGTCTGCACCTCGGCCGTGTCACCTGAGGGACACACAGTTGGGGCTGCTCCAGGCACCGTTCTCCGGTAGGTTGGCACTGGTGGGCAGGAGCTTGTCTGCTCTTTTGCTGCTTGGTCCGAAGTTGCGTGCATGACTTTTCAGTCTTGTGCTAGTGAGTCCGCCATGTGAGTAGGCTGTAAGCAGGCCTTCAGAGAAGCGGGCTCAGGTCTGGCGGCCATCTTGTTTTGGGCCTCGAGCTCATGTGGCGGCGTGGCACTGCCTCCAAGTGCTCTTTATGGGGCGAGGACCGGGATATCCCCCCATGTACAGGTTTTAGGGTGTCGTAGAACGTTACAGGGTAAAATACAGCGATAGCAAATTAAATTCTCTGGACTTTCGGCCTGGGTTGGCAGGCAGGTCCCTTAAATTGCAATCAATAAAATAACTTAATTATGTAAAAATATTACATAAATACGCACGTAGAATTTAAATATATATGCATATTTATATATTTGAAGTCTACGTGTATATTTATATAATTATTTATGTAATTTTGTATATGGACATATGAATAGTTCTTTTTATTTATTTATATATACATAGATATATATACAATTTCATTCTAAGTGTATTTTGATATAAATATATATATATTAATATCCAAATACAGTTAGAATAAAATTTCGTATAGATATATAATTTTTTTTACATTTTTATTATTATTTTTAATTTTTTTAATTTCATTTAAATTATTTATTATTCGTATTTTATAATAATATACCGTGTTTCCCCGAAAATTAGACCTACCCCGAAAATAAGACCTAGCTGAATTTTCGGGGTGGGCTGCAATATAAGCCCTACCCCGAAAATAAGACCTAGGCATTTTACCTTTGCGGCCCGGCGGGACTTCCTTCTTCTATTAGGAGGAGGGGGAGGAGCGTTGCGGGCCGCGGCATCGCGCAGCGTGATGACGACGTGCGCAGCGCCGTCAGTCTGCCTTCACGGATCTCCAGCGGAAGGATCCAGCGGAGGCACCCAGTGGTCGGACTCTTTGAACGGTGAGTGGATACCGGCATTTTATGTCTGGGACTTAATTAATTAAAGGGGGGATGAATTAATTAAAGGGGGGTGAATTAATTAAAGGGGGGTGCATTAATTAAAGGGGGGGTGAATTAATTAAAGGGGGGGTGAATTAATTAAAGGGAGGGTGAATTAATTAAAGGGAGGGTGAATTAATTAAAGGGAGGGTGAATTAATTAAAGGGAGGGTGAATTCATTAAAGGGGGGTGAATTCATTAAAGGGAGGGTGAATTAATTAAAAGGAGGGTGAATTAATTAAAGGGCTGTTGGGCGATCACATGGCCCCAGGGGTCCTAAACCGCCATGGGGAGACTGTCTGGACTGCAGGCAGTCTCCCCACACCGGGAGCACCGCCGATCGCCGCCGGGGGAACGACGGCGATCGGGTAAGTACATTTTAAATTTAGGACGGTTCAGGACCGTCGTCGGTCGGCAAGGGAAAAATGCCGATGACGGTCCTGAACCGTCTAGCGTCCTCAAGGGGTTAATATGTGTTCCTGAGCGTGTGTGTGTGTGTCTAAATCGGTGACACACATGTTTTGTTTGTGTCTGGGGATGTGTGTGTCTGTGTGAGTACTCCTTAGTACTTATTTCCGAGAGAGTATGACTGGAGGATTCAGTCAGTGTTTTTTTATGGGGCTCCAACATTTTTGATGGCAGCCCTGTTGCTATAGGTTGCATCATGAAAACATGTTGCTGCTGCCCAAAGTGTCCTTTATGTCTTTTATGCATGAGTGCAATTACTCTATATGTTGAATAGGAAGTCTAGTCTTTTAGCAATTGGTTCAATGATCCCTCTGTCCCCATTTCTTGAAACATTTATGAGTCCTGGCGCGTTATTTCCATCCTTATGGATTTGAATTGCAATATAGCACTGAGTTTGAGATATTGGAATAGCTCCTGGCTGATAAAGCTGTATTTAAGGCCTTTTTCCAGGGTTATTTCAAATGCTTTCATTCTTCGGGTGTAGGACCATTAGGTATCTGCAGGTATATGATGGAGGTGTTCTGAAGTTGAGACATTGTGATATATATACACACAGTGGCGTACACATGGCCTATGGGGCCCCGGTGCGAAAATTGATCCGTGTGCCCCCCCCCGCACGCTTACTCTGCGCAGGCAGGGGCCGCAACACATGGCGGCGGGCACCTGGTCGCAGGGGTTGCAGGGCTGCGACCGCGGTATGTACACCAGTGCATGCAGATGCACACACACTTAAAGGACCACTACAGACATCCAGATCACATCAGCTCAATGAAGTGGTCTGGGTGTCAGGTCCCTCTAGTTTTAACCCTGCAGCTGAAAGCATAGCAGTTTCAGAGAAACTGCTATGTTTCACTGAGGGTTAATCCAGCCTCTAGTGGCTGTCTCACTGACTGTGAGACTGGCTTTCGCAATTCTAAGACACTGAACATCCATAGGAAAGCATTGAGCAATGCTTTCCTATGGGCGGTTTGAATGCGCGCACGGCTCTCGCCATGCATGCGCATTCGGAGCTGAGAGGCGGAGGGATCCCCAGCGCCAAGGGAGTCCGGCGCTGGAGAAAGGTAAGTGCTGAAGACACACACACACTCTCACGAACAGACGCATACACACTAGCTAACAGACACACACATTTACTGACAGAGACCCACTCAGCGACAGACATACATACACACTCACTTACAAAACATACACTTTCACTGACAAACACACTCACTAACATACATCAAACAGACTCACTAACACAAACACACACAGTAACACACTCACTGACACTCACTAGCAGACACACTCACTGACACTCACACTAACACTCACAGTAACACTAACACACACAGTAACACACACACTAACACTCGCAGTAACACTAACACACACAGTAACACTAACACACACACTAACACTCGCAGTAACACTAACACACACAGTAACACTAACACACACACTAACACTCACAGTAACACTCACACTAACACTCACAGTAACACTAACACACAGTAACACTAACACACACACTAACACTCACAGTAACACTAACACACAGTAACACTAACACACACTAACACTAATACACACACTAACACTCACAGTAACACTAACACACACACTAACACACACACTAACACTCACAGTAACACTAACACACAGTAACACTAACACACACACACTAACAGTCACAGTAACACTAACACACACACACTAACAGTCACAGTAACACTAACACACAGTAACACTAACACACGGTAACACTAACACACACACTAACAGTCACAGTAACACTAACACACACACACTAACAGTCACAGTAACACTAACACACACACACTAACAGTCACAGTAACACTAACACACACACACTAACAGTCACAGTAACACTAACACACACTAACACATTTTTTTTTTCAATTTAATCCCCCCAGCCTCCTAACCTTTTGGAGTGCTGAGGGGATTCCCTGGGGTCCAGTGGTGCTGCTGGGCTCCTGGGGGGCCGGTCACCCGGCGGGCAGTCAGGCTGGCGGGCGCGCGAGGGAGCACTCTCCCCTGAGTGCTTCCTCTTCAGCTCCCTCGCGCGCCGCGTACTGATACCGGCACCGGAAGATGACGTCATCTTCCGGCGCCGGCATCAGTCCGGCGTGCGAGGGAGCTGAAGAGGAAGCACTCAGGGGAGAGTGCTCTTTCGCGTGCCCGCCAGCCTAACTGCCCGCCGGGTGTAAGCAGGGCCAGCCCTGGTGGGCCGGGCCCGGTCGCAGCCACGACCGCTGCGACCCTGGTATGTACGCCACTGTATACACACACATACACCTCAATTGCGCATTTTCACCATACCAAGGGATAGGACACTGATTGGCTGATTGGCTAACTGTAAACAATACCAATAGGGAACCCATTGAATTAATAATGGTAACTTTTATTTATTTGGGTGAGGTGGCTGCAGGTCCTGGACAGGACAAAAATTAAATCCAGGCATTTTAAAATCAGAGCAGCCCAGGGAGAGTTGTTGTGTTATGACAGTGAGCATGTTAATTCAATAATCGTCCAGGGCATAACCTGTGCAGAGCTCCTACATGACAACTGACCAAATAAATCTTGCATGGTAAAGGCCCCGTGTTTGTTTTGCACAGTGTGAGAGCATTGAGAATATTTATAATGAAAAACTATTCTGATAAAAACACAATACAAAAAATGACAGTTTCAAAACTAAATAATTAAAGGGACACTATAGTCACCAGAACAAATACAGCTTATTGAATTTGTTCTGGTGAGTAGAATCATTGCCTTCATGCTTTTTGCTGTAAACACTGTCTTTACAGAGAAAATGCAGTCTTTCATGGCTGCCTAAAATGCATCCAAACATTCAGTGTGTCTCTTCCCTCTGCATGCAGACACTGAACTTTCCTCATAGAGATTCTTTGATTCAATTAATCTCTATGAGGAGATGCTGATTGGCCAGGGTTGTGTTTGAATTGTGCTGGCTCTGCCCCTGATCTGCCTCTTTGTCAATCTCAGCCAATTCTATGGGGAAGCATTGTGATTGGATTTTATGGGGAAGCATTGTGATTGATGTCAGCAGGCAGTGGGCAGGTCTAAAGAAAACAGGGACAAAGCCTGCAGCTCCAGACTTGAATACAAGTAAGATTTTACTATTTTCAGGGAGGCATGAGGGGGCCAGGATTGCTAGATAGTGGTTTTAACCCTATAGGGTGAGGAAGACCCTATAGTGCTCCTTTAAAGTGTTAGTGCTTTGATGTATACACTGACAATGCATTTCACATTTTCATTTTTCTCTGAGGTTGTGCTTCTGTAGAGACCAACAATTATACAAAATACAGATTAAGGAACTGTTTTTTAATGGGACACTGTAGGCACCCAGACCAATTCAGCTAGTTGAAGTGGTTTCGGTGCACTGTTCCTTTTGCACTTAGTGCTGCAATGTAAAAGATTGCAGTTCCATAGAAACTGCAATGTTTACATTGCAGCTCTAAGTCTGCCATCAGTGGCTGTCTACCAGACAGCCGCTAGAAGGCTTCCTGAATTTAAACAGACCTCTGGTTCGGTATCGGATGCTGAATGTCCTCACACTCTGCAGGAGGACCTCCAGCATAAGATAGTAAAGCATTGATTCAATGCTCGCCTATGTGGAGGTCTAATGCCCGCGCTGCATTTGTCAGAGGAGGGGACAGAGCGAGAGACATTGGCGCTGGGAAAAGGTAAGTGAATAAAACGTTTTTAACCCTTTATTTATGGGGGGCGCAAGGGAGGGGGAAGGCATGGGGAGCGATAGTGCCAGGAATACAGCTTTGTATTCCAGGCACTACTGTATCCCTTTAATCTGTATTTTAGTATACAGTTTGGTCTCTACAGCAGCATAACTTCTCAGAAATGCATGTTCTGGGCATGCCTCCCCCCCAAATTTACATTTTTTTTCTATACTTGTTAGTGGAAAGATACAGCTCTCAGCCCTTGTGGGAGTCAACAATTAAAGTTGTTAATTTGATTGCAGGTACATCAAATCAGGTCATAATCAAATAATATATAGCCAGTTGCTGTCTTGAAACTGGACAGCAGGTAATTAAAGCGGCACTGTCATGCCGAATCCCGTTTTTTTAACTCCCCTCCCGCCTCCACTACATCCAATTGACCCCTTAGTCACCCCCAAATGCCCCTAAGCCCCCCAGATTACCTATTTTTTAATCATATTTTCTGCCCCGATCTATATCAGGGCGCCGCCATCTTTGTGTGGGTAGATGAAGTCCCTGTGGGACACGTCATCTACCCACACTAGATAGCACTGAGATTCCCGCACATGCCCAGTGAAACACCTGGACATGCGAACGGGAATTTCATCTATTCATTCATTTATCAGACAGACGAATGAATAAATAGAAAAATCAGACGAACAAACAAACACCGAATATCATTGCTCGTTTGTTCGTTCAGTTTATCACAAGGAGGGAGCTACTGGCGTGCAGCTCCCTCCTTGTAATATGTAAAGGCAGTGCTCCCCACCACTTCATTTGCCCCCCAGGTCCCCCGTCACTCTATGGGGGTCAATATGACCCCCATAATAGTATGAATGAGAATAAAATCTCCCGAATGACCCTACTCGCTATACCGCGAGTAGGGGCATGTATACTAAACAGTGAGCAAAAAATAAAATCCCTACTATCCGTCCCCCACCCCTGCGCGGCGGGTGGGGGCCCTAAATAACAATAAGGGGGGCAGACCTATTGTCCTTCCCCCCGGCCCCCACCCCTGAGCGGCGGGTGGGGGCCATAAATTACAATGGGGGGGATGGGGACCTACTGTCCTCCCCCCCCCGGCCCCAACCCTTTAGCGGCGGGTGGGGGCCTTAAAGATAATGAGGGGGGGAGGGACCTACTGTCCTCTCCCCCAGGCCCCCACCCCTGGGCGGCGGGTGGGGGCCATAATGATAATGGGGGGAGGAACCTACTGTCCTTCTCCCCCCCCCCCCCGGTTCTTTGGAATTTTCTGTGTCATTTAATACAGCGTGGGAAAGTTCTTTGGAATTTTTCCACGCTGTGTAAAATGACACAGAGCACTGTGATTGGATGGATTTCAAGCCATCCAATCACATTGCTCTGTGTCATTTTACACAGCGTGGGAAAGTTCTTTGGAATTTTCCCACGCTGTGTAAAATGACAAAGAGCACTCTGATTGGCTTAAACCCACCAATCAGAGTGTTCTTAGCCTAATTGCAGGACGGGGCAAGGCTGCGGAGCTCAGTCTGCGCGGAGCCCTCCATGGGTTACAGTCAAAATTTTTTTTTTTTTTAAATGTACACTACTGTTACACCAGATATGAGTTGCACTGGTGTGACACTGTGCCCTGGCAGGCCCTGAAACGCACACGCGTGAAGGAAACTGACTGCTATTATATTACAGTCCAAAAAGTTTTATTTTCTTTAAATGCAAGCTTTTGTGACACCATTGAGTGAGTGGTGGCACTGGGCAGGCCCTGAAACGCACACTAGTGAAGGAAACTGACTGCTATTATATTACAGTCAGAATTTTTTTTTTAAATGCAAGCTATTGTGACACCAGTGAGTGAGTGGTGGCACTGGGCAAGTGGGCACAGTATATGCTGTGAGCCTGACACACAGGCTGGCAGGTAGGCAACTGCAATTACATTACACAGGAAAAAAAAAGCAGACTGATGTTCTAGCCCTAAAAAGGGCTTTTTGGGGTGCTGTCCTTACAGCAGAGATCAGATGAGTCCTTCAGGACTGTAGTGGACACTGAATACACTAGCATAGCTATCAATTTCCCTATCAAATCAGCAGCAGCTACACTGTCCCTACTCTCAATAAGAATGCAGCTTCACAATGAATGTAAAATGGATGCTGTCCAGGAGGTGGGAGGGTCTGGGAGGGAGGGTCTGCTGCTGATTGACTGGAATGTGTCTGCTGACTGTGAGGTACAGGGTCAAAGTTTACTCAATGATGACGAATTGGGGGAAGACCGAACAGCGCATATGTTCGCCATCCGTGGCGAACGCGAACAAGCGATGTTCGCCAGGAACTATTCGCCAGCGAACCGTTCGGGACATCACTACTCCGTAACTATGACAAATTAATTGTGTTATTAGTTAAGAATAATTTGAGGCAAAATAGGAAAATGTTTCTTTATTTTAGTGTAAAATTGTAAGCTAATAAGTAAGCAGGCAGCATTACCTGTATTTGTTACAAGAGTTGCATCTATTTCCATTGTGACCTCTAACTATTGGCCTTTTCGAGACGATAAAATATTTTCATCTATTACCATATTAAATTGTTTGATCTCCCTGTATGATATTACACATTATCAGCATTTCACCCTGTGCCCCCATCCGTTCCATGTCCTAATGCACGTTATGAACCGTGCTCTTGTGTATAATATTAAATTGAAGCCTCAATTATCCAGATTGTACTGTTACTGGCCTATTGATCAGATGATATAGATCAGATAGATAAATTACATTATCGCCAAACTGGCATGAGAAGAAATCCATTTTACATTTGGAAAAAGGAAGTCGTTTCTATTACCGTAAATGGAAATTAAAAAGCACTTTATGTAAATGACTTAACCCTTTCAATGCTGTGTGCCCCATACCCTTAGAGCGGAAACATGTTAAACATCATCTGTTGACTCTGAGAAGATGGTACGTTCCTCTCAACAAAATATTCTATTCCTTATTTCTTCTGTCTTTTTTGTTGAATTTGTTTACTTTCTTTTCCTTTTTTCTTCCTCCTTATTTACAGTGTTTTGTGTCCAGAGATGAGCCCCAGAGGATCGGAGGGGTCGGTGTGTGTTTTTTTAGTCTTCTCCCACTTGGTTTATGCTGGGTCCGTGCAGAAAATATGGGCATCATATACTAAAAAAGAGTCAAAGTATGAAGATAAAATAGCAATACTGAATGAACTCATTTTAAATACACTCAATGAGTGCCACTTTGTTTTACTTTATCATTTAATAGTGTGCATGTGTAATAATGGAGTGAGACTTGAGAAGGAGACAGATGTGATTTGCTACCATGAATTTACATCTGTACCCAGTGTCATATATAATAATGGATGCAGAGCGTGTAGACGCTGAACGGCAGTGCTGCCTAAAGTAATACTTAACTCAATACGCAGAGTGAAAACCACCAGTAGAAATAAAGACAGAAAGAAAGTCCCTAAGCTGGTCCTTAGAATGGCCGGATAAAAGAGATAACTACAAGAAACGTCAGAAACAAGCCAAGGTCAAGGGAAGCCAGAAATACACAAAAACGAGGAGCGAAGCTGAGTCAGGGAAACCAGAAATCAGAATAGTCGAGAGCAAGCCGGGTCAAAACCAAAGAACTATCACAAAAGGGTTACAAGAACGCACTAAAGGGACACAAGGCACACTAGGAACCACAACAGGGCACTGTATTTAGGGCAGACTGGGCTTTTATATGAATTGGGATGTGGTTAGCATAGCCACTCCCCCAAAAGGTACGTGTGCGCTGAGCACTGCAATATAGAGCTCATCTGACACCATAGTCGCCTGCGTCTGAGGCTGAGTGGAGTCTCCCCGGCGTGAGGGCGGTGGTCCGACCGATCCCAGCGTCGTCAGATTGGCGGACCAATAAGGGGGCTCTTCTCTGAAAAGGCAGTGTTTGCATTAAAATGCTTGCATATAATGATTATACTTACTAGAACAACTACATTAAGCTGTAGTTGTTCTGGTGACTATAGTGTCCCTTTAGTTCAGTCGAAAATATCTTTAGTGGTGACAAGATAACAGGACAAATTATTCATCAAAAATACCCAGGCACTTCATAAAAATGTTATAACTGGTTGCTAAAGGATTACTATTTTAAATAATCTCAATGCAGACTCATTTGGCAAGCTCCTGCAGAGGTTTGAATGCTCAATGTTCTATGAGAAATGTAATACTTTTAATATACCATTAGGGGGAGACACTACACTGTCTTATTTTAAGTCACCAAGCCTTAAATAGAAGTTAACATGAAAAGAAGTGGTGGTAATACGTTATTTAAATTATCCTATATGATTAATTTAAACTAGTGATGTGAAGGAAAAGCACACATTATAGTACTGGTGCAAATCTACAGTTTGTATTCTCAGTAAACTCCCCAATATAGAGGCTTTTTTCAATGTGGGCATTTTGGAAAGGTTCTGTGGTTATTAGACACAAATTAACACACAAAAAACATGAACTTCTGTATCCAGTTTTAGTGATTAGTCCCTAGTTTTGAAATTCAGTTTAGTCCCACAATTCATGAAGACTCCCTTTTTTTTTTATTCTTTATTTTGTCTTGACACGACATGTTACATACATGGACTTGCACGGATTAAACATGAGTTAGCGTGGTTCTACATGGGTTAACAGAGAGTAACATGGTTTAATATAGTCATTCAACGGACATGCCATGGGATCCCTGGAATCACATTGTGAACACGTTTTCGTGTTGTTAGTTATTATGTGGCTGTTACACATTAACATACATATCTGTATCTCTGGTCTTTGCGACCCAATCATTGTCTTGCTAGTGTTAGGTAAAGTTTGCGCCCTGCCTATGGCAAGTCACAGGTGTTGTTAAGGGCTATACAGCCGTGTCCCTCTTCCGAAGTGTCAGTTGTCCGTATGCCCCATGTGTCTGCTCCCGTGAATGCATTACGTTGGTCAAATATTTTGATATTTCCAATTAAGATTGGAGGAAAAGAAAGAGATAGTGAACAGATTGAAAGAGGGGGATGGTGGAGGGGGGAGGGGGGGAAGGGTAGCGGGGGATCCACTGCCGGTGCCGATGAGTTGCCATCGGGGAAGACTCCCTTCTTAAAACAGTACTGTCTGGGGATTTGTGTAACCCAAAAGCTTACAAAAATTAGCTGTAACTTCTTTTGTTTGTTTTAGCAGATATTCTTTATTTACATTTCATAGTGGGCATGTTATGAAGATTCCATTAACACATGCAATGCCATACGTGCAGGTATATGGCACTATTGAAGGAATGCCTGGCAGTGAATTGTAGAGCATTTCTTTGTTGAATGACGTGAGTCCACCTGAATCATAACGAGGAGGCAAAGTCGCTGTGAACACAGAAGTACTGCAAAGGTATTTATTTACCTCCCTTTACAGCAGCTCTACCCCTCAATATGCCCCAATAGCATTTGCTAGAAGAACGTCACTTTTATAGAAGTGACAGTTCCATTTTTAGAATTTATGTTATATAAAACGCCCCTCGTTGTAGGAACATAACATTGCTGTATGTATTGCAAGTCAAGAGCCACATTGTATAATGCAATACTCAGATATCATTGTCTCACCACTAACAAAATGGGAAGGCATGTAAGTTGGAAGAAAATTAATATTCTGAATGGTCTTAAAATGCAAGGGGACAGGACAGGTTAAGGTCAAGTCAATGGATGCGTAAGAGTAAGAGGGAGTAAAACAGAAGAAGTAATGAGATTAGATACTTTAGGCTGAAAGGACATTGTAAAGAGGTCAACTAGGGTCAGGAAAAGAATTTAACTATGGCTAGATTTATGTATCTAGCAGTAGGAGTTTATTAATTCCATTATATTACATATTATTTTATTATTTATATAGCACCAGCAAATTCTGTAGCGCTGTACAATGGGTGGACTTACAGACACATAATTGTAACCAGACAAATGGGCGCACAGGAACAGGGGTTGAGGGCCCTGCTCAATAAGCTTACATATATAACACTATGCAGAATGTTCCTTTTGCATGAACAATAATAAGTAATGATATGGTCTGAGATATTATTATTATTGGTATTTATATAGTGCCAGCTTATTCCGCAGCGCTTTACAATAAAAGGGGAATTTAACAAATGAGACAATAACAAAATGTAACAGGAACAATAGGTAGATGTGGACCCTGCTCAAACGAGCTTACAGTCTAGAGGAGGTGAGGTATAAAAACACAATAGGAAGGCTATTGAGATAGACAGCAAATAGACATGGTGGGAAAGTAGCTGAGCTGGAGGTGAGAGTGGAGTGGAGTGGAGTGTGGCCTTTAGGAGAGAGCGAGAGGAAGGTTTGTGAGAAATAAGACCATAAGCAAACCTTAAAAGATGGGTTTTGAGGGACTTCTTAAAGGATTAAAGTCAAGGTGAGAGTCTGACAGGGGTAGGCAGGCTGTTCCAAAGGAAAGGAGCCGCCCGTGAGAAGCCTTGCAGGCATGAATTTGCAGTAAGGGTGCGGGCAGCAGACAGGAGAAGGTCACCAGTAGAGCGGAGAGACCAAGAGGGGGCATACCTATGAATCCGTGAAGAAATGTAAATGGCTAGAGTTGGTTAGTGCTTTATAGGTAATGGTTAGTATTTTGACTTGACACCTGTAGGGTACAGGAAGCCGGTGTAAGGATCGATAGAGAGGTGAGGTGTGAGAGGAGCAACAGGAGAGAAAGATCAGCCTGGCAGAAGCATCTATCACAGATTGTAGCGGGGGGCAGTATGGCTTCTGGGGAGACCAATTAGGAAAGAATTACAGTAATCCATGCGAGAATTTACTAGAGCATGAACAAGCTCCTTGGCAGTATCTTGCATAATAAAAGGGGCGTATACGGGCAATGTTTTTTAAGGTGGAACCAACAGGTTTTAGCAACAGACTAGACATGAGGAGCAAAGGTGAGGCCAGGATTAAAAATGACACCTAGAATGCAAACTTGTAAGGATGGGGTGAAGCAGGTACCATCAACCTGCAGGGACAGTGAAAGAGGAGGGTCAGTGTTATGAGGATGAAAAATAAAAAACTCAGTTTTAGGGAGATTGAGTTATAAAAATATCTGATTAGTTGATTAAGTGAAGCTTTTTGTCTTTTCTGCAATATTTAGTTGCCTTTATTGTATGAGAAACGTTTTTCATAATCATACCTTGATATTTTTTTAAAACAGACACAATTATAAACAAATCAACGTAAAACGAGATATGTCAAGGTGAAGAAAATAAAGGGATAACATTTCCCTACAGAGATGGTTGGTACAACAGTAATCTTTAATTAAAAATCTCACTGAGTATCTAGTATCTAGTATCACAGGCACCATAACCCAGACACCTTTAAGACAGCTTTTCATGAGTGTATATGAGAGGGCTGATAAGGGGGAAGGAGGGCCGTCAGTCACTAGCATGCAAAAGTATGGCCGTGGGAGGCAGGGGATACATTGAGATGTCTGTAGGCACAGTGTGCAGGAGTGAGACAGCAGGCAAGTTTGCATATTGCACTGAATGGATTTGTGCATGGACCAGTGGCCAGTAATCTTTGTCTTCTTCAGACCTAGAATGGCCCCTTGGGACATTTGGGGCCACCTATGCTTACAGATAATATTAAGCATGTATGATGTGTTACTGGATATGTTTACAAATGAATGCAGGATGAGACAGTGGTTGTCATGACATTTATATTACAATCTGGATGTTAATGATGTTGTGTATTCAGCAGTCTGTGTGTATATTCAGCAGTGTGTGTATTCCGGGGACTGTGTGTGTGTATTCAGCAGACTCTGTGTGTGTATTCAGCGGACTGTGTGTATGTTTGTGTGTGTGTATTCAGCGGACTGTGTGTATATATTTAGTAGTCTGTGTGTATGTATGTATTAAGCAGTCGGTGTGTGAATGTGTTCAGCAGTCTGTGTGTATTGTAACAAACCACCTCTTTTCCAGGCAGGATTTTGTCACAGATCTTGTAACCACAGCCTTCTAGGGTAATGAAAGTCCAGGACACATCCAGCTCAGTTTTTCAGCTTTATTCAGTGAAATATATATACAGGTGTTTTAAAAATGAAAAATAAACAAAACAAAATTCCTTGCTCTTGCTTGAGCACTTACTATACACAACAAATCCCTGCAAGACACCATTCCTCTGGCTTTTCCTCCTCACTCTGCAGCATTCTGATCCCTTCTTTTTAAAAGCCTGCTAGCTAATTGATCAGATACAGGTGAGGTGCAATTAGACATAAGTGATAGTACTAAGCAAAATAAAAGTTCTGGTTCGACTGTTACTTAGCAGCTGGTGCTATTGGAGCACTGGCCCACCCTGCTCTCCAAGTGCTCCGCCCCAGGGACCCATACCGTGTTTTGCAGAGTACCAGTAATGCATCTTGCAAACCTAACATCTCTCCCTGGGACATTTAACTCTCAAACCTCAGGCTGCTGTTCAGTAAATCAGGCCTAATATATATGCCATCAACTACCAAACCACATTTCTCTCACAGTATGTATTGCATTTGTTGGAGATATTAATAAATATAAATAGAATATAGATACTATACAAGATAGTAGCAGTTTTCCAGGAGCTTACTAGGTGGAATAAATAAAATAAAATGAGATGAAATGACAATTAAATAGAAAATAAAGGTTAACTGAATGAATTATAAATTATAAACCATCCTTCAGTGTTTAGATGTTCAATATAGCTATATAGTGGGATATAATTTTGTAAGACCCAAATGCATAGGATAATTGTAAAGAGACTAGGGAAAAATGTAAAAATGTAACCTGTCTGATTATGAAGTGAATGTAAGATAAAAGATACAATCACAAAAATGTTGCAAGGATGACTACAAAGTGTCCACTATCATCTTATTTAGGATAAAATGTATCTATAAAGACAATAAATTGGAATAAAATTAGCAAACTCAGTCCATCAAAAACTGGTTTGTCTTAGGCAATATATATATATATATATCGCTAGACACAACTGTAGGTATCAAAAGTGATTATTTATTATAAATTGTTTAAAATCAAAAAATGAAGTAAGAATTATATCCACAGTATTAATGGCAGTCTATTGCGGGTAAAAATGCAAGACAACCTTTTATCTCGGCTTGGATGGATTCAGATGCTGTGTATGTTCTTTTCGCCCAGATTCTGATCGCCGGTGAGGACGGCGTGCGTTCCACAGTGCGTTCCACCTTGAGCCTCACTTCGGGGGAACAGTACTGCTTGTGCGGCGGTGTTGGTAATGCGTCTGGGATCCGAGATAGGTAAGTCTTCTGCAGAGTTACCCTGGCTGGATGAAGAATCGTGTGGATATTCTCTTTCTTAGCATCTGCATCCATCCAAGGCGAGATAAAAGGTTGTCTTGCATTTTTACCCGCAATAGACTGGCATTAATACTGTGGATATAATTCTTACTTCATTTTTTGATTTTAAACAATTTATAATAAATAATCACTTTTGATACCTACAGTTGTTTCTAGCGATATATATATATTGCCTAAGACTCAGTTTTTCAGCTTTATTCAGTGAAATATATATACAGGTGTTTTAAAAATGAAAAATAAACAAAACAAAATTCCTTGCTCTTGCTTGAGCACTTACTATACACAACAAATCCCTGCAAGACACCATTCCTCTGGCTTTTCCTCCTCACTCTGCAGCATTCTGATCCCTTCTTTTTAAAAGCCTGCTAGCTAATTGATCAGATACAGGTGAGGTGCAATTAGACATAAGTGATAGTACTAAGCAAAATAAAAGTTCTGGTTCGACTGTTACTTAGCAGCTGGTGCTATTGGAGCACTGGCCCACCCTGCTCTCCAAGTGCTCCGCCCCAGGGACCCATACCGTGTTTTGCAGAGTACCAGTAATGCATCTTGCAAACCTAACATCTCTCCCTGGGACATTTAACTCTCAAACCTCAGGCTGCTGTTCAGTAAATCAGGCCTAATATATATGCCATCAACTACCAAACCACATTTCTCTCACAGTATGTATTGCATTTGTTGGAGATACTCATAAATATAAATAGAATATAGATACTATACAAGATAGTAGCAGTTTTCCAGGAGCTTACTAGGTGGAATAAATAAAATAAAATGAGATGAACTGACAATTAAATAAAAAATAAAGGTTAACTGAATGAATTATAAATTATAAACCATCCTTCAGTGTTTAGATGTTCAATATAGCTATATAGTGGGATATAATTTTGTAAGACCCAAATGCATAGGATAATTGTAAAGAGACTAGGGAAAATGTAAAAATGTAACCTTTCTGTCTGATTATGAAGTGAATGTAAGATAAAAGATACAATCACAAAAATGTTGCAAGGATGACTACAAAGTGTCCACTGTCATCTTATTTAGGATAAAATGTATCTATAAAGACAATAAATTGGAATAAAATAAGCAAACTCAGTCCATCAAAAACTGGTTTGTCTTAGGCAATATATATATATATCGCTAGAAACAACTGTAGGTATCAAAAGTGATTATTTATTATAAATTGTTTAAAATCAAAAAATGAAGTAAGAATTATATCCACAGTATTAATGCCAGTCTATTGCGGGTAAAAATGCAAGACAACCTTTTATCTCGCCTTGGATGGATGCAGATGCTAAGAAAGAAAGAATATCCACACGATTCTTCATCCAGCCAGGGTAACTCTGCAGAAGACTTACCTATCTCGGATCCCAGACGCATTACCAACACCGCCGCACAAGCAGTACTGTTCCCCCGAAGTGAGGCTCAAGGTGGAACGCACTGTGGAACGCACGCCGTCCTCACCGGCGATCAGAATCTGGGCGAAAAGAACATACACAGCATCTGAATCCATCCAAGCCGAGATAAAAGGTTGTCTTGCATTTTTACCCCTAATAGACTGCCATTAATACTGTGGATATAATTCTTACTTCATTTTTTGATTTTAAACAATTTATAATAAATAATCACTTTTGATACCTACAGTTGTGTCTAGCGATATATATATATATATTGCCTAAGACAAACCAGTTTTTGATGGACTGAGTTTGCTAATTTTATTCCAATTTATTGTCTTTATAGATACATTTTATCCTAAATAAGATGATAGTGGACACTTTGTAGTCATCCTTGCAACATTTTTGTGATTGTATCTTTTATCTTACATTCACTTCATAATCAGACAGGTTACATTTTTACATTTTTCCCTAGTCTCTTTACAATTATCCTATGCATTTGGGTCTTACAAAATTATATCCCACTATATAGCTATATTGAACATCTAAACACTGAAGGATGGTTTATAATTTATAATTCATTCAGTTAACCTTTATTTTCTATTTAATTGTCATTTCATCTCATTTTATTTTATTTATTCCACCTAGTAAGCTCCTGGAAAACTGCTACTATCTTGTATAGTATCTATATTCTATTTATATTGTTTCATAGGTTCTTGGTGAATCCCTATATTATTCCAGTTTTAGAGCTTTTGTCTAACAGTCTGACTCCCTCTTTTCTGTACACTATATTTAGTTAGCAGTCTTTTTCCTTACTAATAAATATAAGCTTAATTTTATCCATTTATATCATTTATTAAAATTTGTATCATTGAACTCTCTGTTGTTGTGTTCTTCTTTTAAAACAAAATATGTTAATTATTTCGGACAACGAGTTGTTTTTTCTAAACTTAAACCTTCATATTCAGGTTTAATTGCTGTGTTGGCACATTGAGGAAATAAAAGTTGGCATATTGCGTTCTGGGCACTCGGGCTCAAAAAGGATCGCCATCACTGGCTTAGACACTGGGTTATCTAGTATATTGATTTAGTTCTTAGTATTTTACTTTTTTTTTGGTTCGTTTACGCGGTACAAAATTGAGACACTGTTATTTTTAAGATCGGTAACTACACACATGCATTTGCAACCAACCTAAATGCATTGTCATACTGCAATATGATTGTATCCCATAATATACTGTAATATGTTCGCATTTCTAACTGCAAATGTATGCAAATTGATGCGATCTTATATTTTACTTTTACTGGTTCGATTGCGCATAACAACAATGAGACACTGTTATTTTTAAGTTCTGTAACTACACCCATGCATTCGCTACCAACCTCAATGCATTGTCATACTGCAATATTATTGTATACCATTATATTCTGCAATATGTTCGCATTTTTAACTGCAAATTTATGTAAATAAAAGTACCAAAAAAAAAAAAAATCGTATTGGGGAAATGTATACTTAAAACATGCGCTTGACAATTTATACACTTCAGTACTCCAATTGTAGAGCATAATTTTGACTGACAGTGAAAAAATGTGATAGCTAAAGAAAGCTCGCATGCATTAGTGAATGTAAAATATGTGAAAGGATTCCATTGGTGGATTGGATCCTGTACAAATAAAGATACTTTGTCAACTCCACCAACGAAGTCCAAATGATGGCAGAAAGTATTATGAATAGATTTTAGTTGACTTTATAAAGCAAGAGAAATACTGACCAGAAGTGGATTGCCCTAGTCAAGACCGGAGGTGATTAAAAAAGAGCTTTGCATTGCAGTTGTATTATCCAGATGTATATAACAAGTGATCATTAATATCAGTATCCAGTATCAAAATGCTGAAACTGAGACTTTGGAAATGAATGGCTTTTCTTGCGTAGATTTTGTAATGTTCATAGGTCCGTATTTGCATTACTTTAACCCCTAGACCAGGCTTCCTCAAAACTCCGGCCCTCCAGATGTTGCTGAACTACAACTCCCATGATTCTCAGCCTATTTAGTTCATTCATATAATTATGGGAGTTGTAGTTCAGCAACATCTGGAGGGCCTGAGTTTGAGGAAGCCTGTCCTAGACATCCTACTTCAGGCATGTCAATTGTGGATCGCCAGATATATCAGGGGGCAACATTTTTCATTTTGATAAACTGTTTTTTCCAGATGTTTGTTTCTATTCATAACATTGTAATGGATCATATTCAAGGTAACCGGCAGTACTTGATGAAATCTCCAGCTCAGAGAGTGCTATGTTGCCAATGTTTGCATCCCTCGAGGACTTCCACAAAGAAAACTACATTTTGACTCAAAATATAATCACATAAAAATAGCATTTGGGAAATCCCTTGGGAAATGTTTTCTAATTTTGGCACGGACGGTATTTGTGATCTATATTTCCTATGATACATGGCACATGCATTTAGAGGATCTCTGAAAAGGTAATTCACTAGTATTGTAGAGCTAAATTTATCATCAATGAACTATTGCATATATAGTCAATACATGAAGTGTCACTGTGATTTTTTTCTTGACACACGTCCTATTTCAGATCCACTTAAATTCCATTGTATACATGAATAAAGGGAAATTAATTATCCATTCCATATGGCATGTATAAATGGAAATTAATTATCCATTCCAGATAGATATGATTATTACTATTGCTTTATAGATTATACATTTCCTCTTTCAAATGCGTATTTTGGCTGATGATGAGTGATTTGCAGGACCCTCTGGTACTGAATGAGTAAAAATATGTCTTTAAACACAAACCCTCGGAACACTGGTCTGAATTACCATTTCAACCCGCAAAGCTAGGGAGATACTTGAGGGTTTTTTTGTGTATAGTTCAGTTATCTCTATTTTGTTTCCATTGTGGTTTGATGTTTGATCCTCTGACCACTAACAGCTGTAATATGATAATAGTTAAATGTGCCCATAGTCCTTGACTGCCTGTCGGAGCTGTGAGTAATGATTTAGTATCGGTGTTTAGAACTTTTAAGTACATATTTAATGTTTTATGTTGTTTCTCTCATTTGCTAAACTGTGATTTGGCAGAAATTTGGCAGAGAAATGCACATTTCAGGAAATAAAACACCCAAAAAAGTATCAGCATTTTTGGCTTTATATTCAGTAGACCACCACCACTCCTTCCATTTACAATACTCAATGCTAAATCATTCAGATTCATTAAGAGTATGGGCATCTAATAGAAGTGTAACTTGATCCATCAGCCTATGTGATGTAGCAAAACGTATTATTGTATATGCCAGTTTCCCTTCTTAAATCATAAATAATCAGTGCATAGTATAGAAACAATAGTATCAATAATTTCTACTTTAAAAGTTCAGATCCCATTGATGTGGTAGTATCTATGTATCTCTATACCAGGGGTGGGGAACTTTTGGCCCTCCAGATGTTGTGGACTACATCCTCCTAGATGCTTTGCCAGCATTATGGCTGTAAGAGCATTATGGGAGATGTAGTCCAAAACATCTGGAGGGACAAAGGTTCCCCACCCCTGATATATACAATCTATTATAGTATACAACCATTTCATATGCAACTTCTACCATAAGCCTGAAAGGTAGAAAACAAGCTCTCTTGTTGGTTAGTATGTAATCTTATCTTGCTGAAATTAAAATATATCTGTTTAGAGCTGAAGAAGTAGCAGCAGTTATAAACTCAGATCACTCTAGCACAGTGGTTCCCAAACTTTTTAGATTCAAGGCGCCCTTAATATAGGTTTTATATTTGTATAGCGCTGTGGCATTTACTGGCGCTATAGTGTAATGTACAGTGTTTGTGTTTGAAGGGGTGCTTGTAAATAGTTATTGTGTTTTAATACAGGGGTGTGTTTGTATGTAATGTTTGAGTTTGATTGCAGGGGTGTGTCTGAATGTAATGTTCACTTTTACATGCAGATGTACATTTTTTTTTGAATTCTTTATTTTTGTTGTGCGGGTTTAACATCATGTTTAATATAGACCGAAAAGAAAAGAAAAAAAAAAAGAAAGGGAGCCTTAGCTAACTGGTACCTCCATATGGGGGATAACCCCTATGTTAAATGAAAAAAAACAAAGAGAAGTGGAGGTAGCAGTTGGATATTGATTTTATAACCAGGGAACTGCTGAGATACTGGCTGGATCAAACCATATGTAGAATATAAATGAGAAAAAAAATGTTATTAAAACGTCACTTCTAATAGTTAGCTCAAAAAAGCCCAAATCTAGTGGGCTACACAGAATGTATCACTAACATACAGACTTGAAGTGAAAAAAACAAAATCAACAATTAGTGAAAAAAAAACAAAAAAAAAAAACATCATGCTTGAATAGCCACGACAACAATATCAAGCTCAATTATGACAGTTGGTTTGTGTGAAGTATTTGTGTTTGAGTGAAGGGGTGTGTTGTAATATTTTTTTTTTAGTTTAAATGCACAGGTGTGTGTTTGTAATATTTGTGTTAGATTTCAGTGGTGTGTTTGTATGTTGTGCTGGTGTTTGACTGCTTGGATTTATGCACATACACTATTCATATAGATACCGACATATACACGTATAGATACACACAGACACATAAACACACATAGATACACACCGACATATACACACATGCACCCTGACACACACAAACATTGATACACCATGACACACCATGCACCCTGACACACACAAACATTGATACACCATGACACAGCTACACACACTGACATAAAAATACACACCTTGACACACAAACGCACATACACAGAAGCACACTGACATATATATATATACATCCACACCCACAAACACTCATACAGACACAAGAGTGATTTTTTATAAATATCTCCAGCCACCCTCCTGTCAGCTTACCTTATGTGCTAGGAGGGTGACTTGGAGTCCTGCTGCTGGTAGTAGTGAGGGGTCTGGAGCTCTTCGTGCTCCTCTCCCCCCACGCTGCGGCTGCCCCCTCTGGGAAGAAGTGACAGGCTGTCATTTCCTCCCAGCCGGCCGAAATTACAGAGGTCCGGTCGCGGTCTTAAAGGACCGTGGCACCTGACCGGGCCCCTGTTCAGCAGTAAAGTTTCCCGGTGCTATAATTATAGCACTGGGGAAACATTCCGCAGCACCCCTGTGTGCCCTGGGGTGCCGCGGCACACAGTTTGGGAACCGCTGCTCTAGCAGTAACAGTGATCAGTTTGGAGCAATCGCTGGTAAATTAATACTATCGTGATATTGTTATAAACCCTAACACTCAAAAGCGTAATGTCAAAAATCTCAGAAAAACTAATCATCAGTCCCTAAAATGTATTGTTACTACTACAATGTTTATTGTGACATTTGGTGCACATATACCAGTATTATTTGAACAGTTGCCACAGTCATTGCACTTTATTAAAGGGACTCTCTAGGCAGCCCCTGTTTACTCACCTGGTTCCAGCACCGGGAGCCTCGTGAAGCCGCGACCCCTATTTAGTCAAAATGACGAAATAGGCGGGCGCGAGCAGGGAGCAATCAGATGCTTCCATTTGCAAGCGTCATTGCTCCCTTGTGCGCATGCGCGGCTCTGCCGCACATGCGCACAGATTTCTGAGGGCGGCATTCATGCCGCCCTCTGAAGTCCTCAGCGCACTACCGCGCATGCGCGCGGTGTGAGCGGCCGCGAGCTGAGCTGACTGACAGCTCAGCCTGCGATCTTTGCCCGCCCCCCTCCTCTGCTGACGGGCTGGAGAGAGAAGGCGCGCACACAGTGCCTTCTCTCTCCTGCACACGTCAGACGTATTTTCAAACGTCTGACGTGTACAGGGCCTTTTTAGGGCCCTGCATGATAGGAAGTCCCTCTGGTGGCCGTCTGAGTGACGGCCACTGGAGGTATTCCTATCAATCAATGTAAACACTGTATTTTCTCTGAAAATACAGTGTTTACATTCGATTGCCTGCAGGGAGCTATAGATCTCACCTGAACAAATACATTAAGCTGTAGTTGTTCAGGTGACTATAGTGTCCCTTTAACACTGTGGATATGGAGGGTATCAATATTTTCTCAGTTTCTGCAAGACTCCCACAGCACTGAAGATTCTGAACAGAGCAGGGTGGTAGGCCCTAATTGAAAAGTAGCATTCCTGTTAATTTCCTGTTGGATTCCTGAACATTCCTTCAAAATTCCACGAATAACTCTCTTTCCTGTGCTAGTCCGATGGCAGTCAAATGTATAAAGAGTTATTTTTTAATCAAATAAATTATTTACCTCTACATTTTCTCTGCTGGATTTCCAAACTGTGAGAAGAAAGTAACCAAATAGCACATACTTCTAAGCTATACAATTTGCAGTAAGTATATAATTTGACCAATATAACTGCCAATGCTTTTACCAGCACAATATATAGTGTTGCAGAATAGGTTGACACTCTATAAACCCCTACATTAGTAATATTTAAATGGAAACTGTCACTTCTCTGGAATTTACACAACTAACACATTGAAAATCACCTAATGGCTGACAAGGAGCTATGATGGAGGTGACCAATTGCAGAATAAAGAGCTTTGTATTTCCATAATTCATTTATTTTTACACAATTTTGACGCAAATTTGTTAAATATAAGGGGATGAGTAACCATAACATTGAAAATTCCAGAAAGGGACAGTTTCCCTTTAAATAGATATAGCCACCTGAAGAGGAGCCTTTTATCCATGTTGTTTAGAGTTCATATGAATTAGCACAAATGTGATGAGAATTTATTCATGCATATAAAAAAAATGCATGCATAATAACATGCACTGTATAAATTACAAAGTTCTTCCTAATAAGTTCATGACACTTATAGCATACTGTGCATTTAATTTATACGCAAACATCCTGTGCACCTGTACTAAACCAAGCGGACATAATATAACCAGTACTAAGGAGAAATATGAGTGATGTAGTAGTCTTTTCCAGTAAGGCTGCCTGCCCAGACTTCCTTTCTACATTATAAAGGACAATAAAGAATATATATTTCCTTAATTGGTTCTCTGCTAGATTGATATGTAGTCATCCTAGAATACTGAGTAATTCTTCAGAAGCTCACACTGTTCTAAGTGAGCATCATTGTTAAGGGTCTAAGCTACACTAAAGCTAGAGTTAAGGGTTGTCTTTCTTCTTTCTTTTCCTGATTCTGAACTTTGTACGTGTATTTTAAATGTTTTACTGTGAATTAAAACCATCATGAACTTTTGATTGATCTACATTGGAAGACCCTGGCCACTTTGGGAGCTTCAGACCATATTTTTCTTTACAATTTTTTACAATTTGTCAGCCACTATTCTGAATCTTCATCACTTTGGATAGACTATGTTTTATGTTTTTTTACTGTTTTCTTGTATATTTATGGGTTGCTTATTATTATTTTGCTTATAAAGTCCAGCACGTCCGAATTTGCTTTTAGTATTTACACACTAGACTTTTGTTTTTGGCATCCACTTTTGTTTTTCTCATTCACATTTTTCTATGCAGTTATGTTATGATATTGTGTATATCTCTATGTAGAATATAATCTTAAACTAAATCGTAATGTATTCTATGGAATGCTTGCTGATAAGTTAGCAGCAGAACTCAACCACAAACATTTGCAGAGTCCTCTACTAAGGACCATGTGTAAGGTCAGTCTCCTCTCATATCCAAATGTAATTTATGACAGTCACATGTTTAATAGGCCAATCATCATTAGATCGTACCGTATTAAAGCAGTGAGATGTTTTAGGAGTCTGTCCCTCCTATGACAATATTGTTTAATGACATGTTTATGTTTATGGGGTTGACTTTCATTGGGCCATGCTTTTATTATTGACAGTGACATATTCAAAAGTTCTGTCTCCATGCAAACAAGCAACTCACAGACACAGTCAAGGGTTCTGGCTCCCTTACAAACAACTCATATAACCCCTAAAACAGCTGTGGAAGGGTTCAGTGTCTCCATGAATAAATTATATTAATAGCTGTAGCATGATTAAACACTTAGTCTATCCAAGCAAAATGATTTAAAGTAAAATGCTACGGCTTCTGTCTCCCAATCAACTAAACATCTCACATACCCTCAAGCCAGTAGTCAAGGAGTTCAACGACCTCTGAAATTGAATAAATGAAATAGCCCTAGAATGATTAAATAGAGCCCATCCAAACAAAAATAACACATTCTGCAATGGAAGACATGACTACATCAGGTAAATAAAGCAATGAATAAATGTGCCTTTCTCAGTGTATAGTTAACATTTATTTATTTTACTAATTATTATTATTATTATTATTATTATATTATTAAAATGCAGATGAATTTTGTGAACATAGCAAAGGTACATTAATGACTGCTCAATTTAGTATGCAAGATAAAAGTCAAAGAAATGCCAGCAAGTCTATCTCACTTAATTAATCATGTTACATGTGGGTAGATATATACAGCATGTAAGTGATGCAGATCCATGTTTCACTGACATGTTTCTGTGTAAGCCTAAAGCAAACTAGCATCATCAAAGGGAAATACCCAACTGTCTACAATGGTAATGCAAATCTCAACCGTAACATAACCACCCAGTATCATCGCAAACAGACCTCAAGTGCAGTATAAAACTTGATTAACGGTTATACCTGACCTTCATTTTACAGGGTCATTGAGAAAGGAGTTCAAGGGTCATAGAGACTGATAAAATGAGAGAAGCACGTTCAATGTACGAAATGTTCAATGTAAGAGATTTATGTTGATTTAATGTGTAACTCACTTGAGTGCATATTGCACAGATTGTATGCACGCACGTTTGCACACAAACATACATTTTTATTTCTATCGTCTCACACATAAGAGATGGAGAAAGATAGCATGTTAAGCAGGACCAGTGCCAAAACAGGGAATTAGGGGAAGGAAAAGGCCAAGATTGCTAATAGAGAACGGAGAATGTCCACCTACAAGGAACACAGAAAGCAGGGTCAAAGGTGACATTAGGATATAAAATGGTGACAGTGATGACACAGACAGTTTTTGACAGGCATTGCACCTGCAGCACTCACAAGCTATAATTACCATACAAACATGGGCAATGTTTGTGGTACATGGGACAAATGAGTTTTACATAATCTCTCTGGTTGGTCTTTGGGTGCCTTGTTTTTTGATTGGAAATTGTGGTTACGGTGCCTAGAATGTTCCTTCATTCCCAAATAACTCTGTGGCATATCTCTACACCTCCCATGTATCATTTTTTTAAATCCACACCCCCGTGTTTCAGTGAGGTTATGTTCTAGGGCCCAACCAAACCAATTTGAACAGGTCAAAAGCCATTTTTTACAGTGTTTCATTAGGTAGACAATATAATGTTTGTTCTGAATGACAGTAATTTCTGATGCAATTGCCAACCTCCTCTTAGACGAGTATCACTCCTTACAACCCTACACAAGGGAGATTTGGTAATAGAAATAATTTGGATTCTGAATGTGCACATTAGTGGACCTCATGTTGGAATCACAAGCTAATGGTAAATTAACTATATCAGTTTCTGATGGTTGGGAGTATATGTCTCCTGCAGTGTAAAACAAAAACACTTCAGATGTTCCACACCCTGTTTAATAGTATTATAGCATATAAATCTCTTTTTAAAAATTTTTCTGTGTAGATTTGGAATCCAGACCAGAATATTACTAGGCAATATGGTGTAGCTTAATCCCCATATTTGTTTGCTAAGATACACTAAACAAAATTATAAACGCAACACTTTTGTTTATGCCCCCACTTTTCATGAGCTGAACTCAAAGATCCAATACTTTTTCTATGTACACAAAAGGCATATTTCTCTCAAATATTGTTCACAAATCTGCCTAAATCTGTGTTAGTGAGCACTTCTCCTTTGCCGAGATAATCCATCCACTTAACAGGTGTGGCATATCAAGATGCTGATTAGACAGCCTGATTATTGCACAAGTGTGCCTTAGGCTGGCCACAATAAAAGGCCACATTAAAATGTGCAGTTTTACTGTAGTGGTGGGTGGATCCGTGGGGGTCCGAAAACCAGTCAGTATCTGGTGTGACACGTCTCCTTCGCATAGAGTTGATCAGGTTGTTGATTGACAACTCATGCCTCCCTTTTATTATAATAACTTATCTATAAATTCTGTGTTTTCAAATTTGGTATACATCTCAACATTTCTTTACTTCCCAACCTATCCGTACCAGCTCTCAATGAAGGGGAAATAATTAATGAGTACACAGTATCTTTTAAACATCTATGCTGATATCTAATGGCTATGGCCATTTATACTTTGTAATTTAATGAATATTAATGTATGTTGGCAGCCCTATGCAATGCATGAACATATACTGTAACTGAATCTCCATTATGTTTTACCTATGTCAGGTGTTTTTAAAAACTTTGTGGGCTTTCCTGTTATTTGTCTGTGTATACACTGTATATGTGTTTCTGTGTGTGTATTATAAATATATACGGAGTCTTCATTCAGAAAGCTTTTTACTCTTAGCTGAGATCCTGCATTTATTTACATAGTTAGATCTTCCTCTTTCAGAAGTCTTTTTGGTTCTATAATGTGTGTTTTGAAAAAGTGCCCCAAATCATCAAAATAATGATTTGTAAACCCCATGCACATATTTTCTTTAACAATATAACAATTTTAAAATCAATGAAAGAGTCATATGCTGTTAAAAGGGGAGTGCTCTGGTGACATTGACATATGAAAGGGTTTATTCCTTGGACATAAAGTGCACATATGACAGAGAGATGTCTAAAGGGTCAATTCTCTTAATGCACTAATGACACAGACATGGCTAAGAGGTCAGAATCCTCGGACTAAAATCTACTAATGAAATTGACATTGTTAATGAGGGACAAAAGTCCCAGGATCTAAGAGTCAAACTCAACTAATAGCAGTTACATGTTCAAAGGATCAGCCATTAGATCTGTTATATGCACTTAGCTACATTGGGTTTCTTGAAACGATCATCGATAAAACAGCACCATAATGATAGACAGAGGATTATGCTCTCTACTAGCTAAACCCTACTCCTAGCATTGGCAAACTGTGTATTTTTTAAGGCAAGAAACCAGGATTTAGAAGGCAAGAACACATTAACCCCTGCTCTGTGACTCTTGCTTGGCTCACTTTTATAACTTACTTTCTTATTTTGTGTACTTTTATATATATATATATATATATATATATATATATATATTGCAGCCACTCACCTATACTTAGAAAATACTGAAAGATGGATTGTTAATCCCTTAGTGGATAGAATATATTGCGAGTTGCCTGTATTACTTTTTTTTGTCTGTGTTCCAAACTCTGTAACCTGGGAGGATATAGTATAGCCACTGACTTTAGTGTTTTTTTTTAGCTGCCAAAGGGTGCAATGTCTGTATTGGATCACTCCAGGAGAAATCATATTATTTTTGGGGCGTGTTCCAAGTATCCATGGTTAGTACTTACCAAAAGAATTGCAAGGAAGGACAAAAGGTGAAGCAGCGTCAGGGTTCCTGGAGGCACGCAACGCCATGTAACGTTCCAACGACGACGTGCTCCGCCTTCACGGGGCTTTAAGGAGTAGCGGTAGAATACGCTCTGGGACAGGGTGCAGACGGCACTATTGAGGGTATACCAGAGACAGGAATCCAGGGTCTGATACTGATGACGGCAATGTGAGTGAAGTCTGCATGTTGGCTAATATTGGTTTTTTTTTGTTTTTTTTAAACAGGGGCAGGGGTTTTGTAGAGGGGGGCTGGGGTTTTGTAGAAGGGGGCTGGTGTTTAGTAGTGGGGGACGCTGGGGTTTTGTAGAGGGTGCTGGGGCTTTGTAGAGGTGGTAGCTGGGATTTGCAGAGGGGGCTTGGGTTTTGTAAAGGGGGCTGGGGTTTTGTAGAGGTGGGAGCTGAAGTTTAGTAGAGTGGGTGCTGGTGTTTAGCAGACTGGGTGCTAGGGTTTAGTAGAGGGGGGTGCTGGGCTTTTGCAGAGGGGGGGACTGGAGTTTAGTAGAGAGGGGGTTGGGGCTTAGTAGAGGGAGGTTCTGCTTTTTTATTTTAGACGGTGCTTTTCTAAATAAACCTACTTTAGACTATTCTTACCTCATAAATCCCTTTTCTTGGCTTTGTGTACTCCATTATTTAACCTTCTCCTATCCTTGACATTGACCTTGACCTGTCTCCGATTATCCATATTCTATATTAGAACTACATTATTTTCCCCTTGCGCTGCCCTGAGGATCGTACGTGTGGATCATAAGAAGATCGAGAGAGCAAAATATGCGATTGGATGATAATATGAATGACTTTTCTGAAACCGGAAACAGCACCATCTTATTGGTGGCGTTGTGTATCCGGTATTCAAAGAAAAAGTAACAGGATGTGCGACCATTTTTGATGTGGTATTATGAACTGTCGATGACCAAAACCGGAAGCAGCGCCATCTTGGTGGTGGCGTATTGTGCTGCTGTTTATGTGTTCTTATTAGAATATTTTATTTATTTTTTTATTACAATACATTTGTCTTACCTGGTTTCTGACTCTTCCTGGATTTCCTACAGCTCCAGTGGGACCATATTTGCTGTTATTATCCCTATGGTGAATGAACTGCGCTTATAGTACAGAGCCGACTTTTAGGGCTCTGAAAATTGTGAGTGTTCCATTTTTACCCTAAAATTTTACTATTGTGTATTATATGTTACACTATGATATTCTTTATGCTTATGCTACACAATATCTAATGATTTTACTGAAAAAGGACCTGTTTGTTATATAATTAAGGTCAAATATAATCATTGTGTGTGCTTTCACCTTTTGCACTTCGTTTTACCTTACATAAACTAAGTCTGTTAATGCGTACTTAATATTTTTATTTACTGCCTGTAGCTTGTGCCTTGGGGTAGTACCTTGACACTTTATTGTCTGTCATCTGCAAATACTGACATGTTTGGAGCTTCTTCAATACCATTTTGAAGATAATTAATTAGGGGAGGTACTCCACATATTACTTTTGTCTAATATGAGAATTCTGCACTAAGTGCTCTTGATACTCATTTTTTTTTACAGCTAGACTGTCACATCAGAGATACTTGCAAAACCTGACAGGCAGCTAACATTTGGTTATAGGGATGAAGCTATAGCCTACCTGGCAAGATGTTTTTATAGGGAGCTCCATACGAGAATACATTATACTTACCTTTCAGCAGCTTTTCCTGCCTTCATGAACACCACAAATGGTGTTTTCTTATCTCTACTGCCATGAGAAACTAGCCATTGTAATGAAAAAAGGTTTCTGTATACTGGGAACTTACTCTTCTGATAGGCTTACATGACGTATAATATTTTTCTCTCCAGTTACACAAAATATTCAAACATATTATAGACGGATGTTTGGTTTTTCAGTCATTTACTAGAATGACTGTTCAGTGGTATGCCACAGGATGCTTCCAAGATGGCATGAAGAGGATTCCTCCTCCTCCACCTTCACTAGACATGTTGGACTACACCATGGGTGTTGGAAGGCGATGCAGATAATCCACTGCCAAACAGGATATAAAATCTTCGCTCAAGGACATTTGATATCTTTTTCAGGCTGACCTCTCTATTATCATTGAAGATGTACACACCCTTATGGATCAAGTGAAGGCTGCATAGGAAGATGCCATTAACATAAGGGCCAACCGGCTTTAATGGCCTCCGAACACTGACAGGGGCTTCAAGCTGAATTATAGATCGCTCATTAACTTAGCATATCAGGAAGACAGAAGTTGACTCAAGAATATAAAAATACGAGGTATACTTGAGGAGATTGAAGTGGCCAAAATACCCCACTACCTCAGTCAATTCTTTCACCAAACTACTGCCTCCAAGCAGGGCCAAAGTGATTGTTTTTGATAGCTATTACTGCATTACTAGGTAAGCCAGAATCCATATCTCAATTCTCTTATTGTGCAATTTGTTACCCTCCTGGCCAAAATAAGGTCTTACATGCTGTGAAGGACTCCTCCATTTATAACTTTGAATCTCATACTGTGTCATTCTTTGCAGACCTTTCTCGGACTAGCCTACTATAGCGACAATCTCTTTGTGCACTAACTAGCACCCTTAGGAAAAATTACATTCCACAGTGCACCTGTCTCACTAGGTAGTGCTGTAAAGTTTATGAACTCTGCTTTTACCAGCCATATTGTATTTACCCCTCCCCCACATTTTATTATAATAACCCTGAAGTATGGTTTTTGCATATCTTACATTTGCCCACTCTCTTGGCGGATTCAAATCAAATTTCAGCATATCCATTTCTTGTGGCTGAGTAGATATTTCTAAATATCTTAATTACACAATGTTTTTCTTCTAAATACCTGTTTAGAAATATCTTTGCAATTCTGACTTTCTACCTTTGAATGTATTGCTGAACTATGCAATAAAATGCAATTAAAAAACTTAGATATGGGTAGTACTTTTTAAAATAAATGGGTGAGAAAATGAGGAACTGTTGATTCTAGTACTGGTGAAAATTAGAAAACAATAACATCCCAGGTTCATATTTTATGTTTCCTAAATATTTTGTGCATGCAGAGACAGATTACAGGGGCACTCTAAGCATTATACGTGCAACAGATTGTTGTAGTGGTTATGGTACTTAACATTTTTAAGTAATGTTATTCTTTTTTTTTGTTAAACCGTTTTTAAGAAACTTGACCAAAACTGTGGCTTTCCAGACACCTAAGGCCTGGCATCTCTACTACAAGTTTGGCTACTGCAGATATTAACTTTTAGCTGGCCAACCTTGGCAATAGCAGGAAATGAGAGCTGTGCCTGGCTACAGTAGTTATGGTTCTTAGAATGTAACAGAAAGATGTTGCATATGAGAGGTTGGTTAATGTCTGACTGGTAACTTGACAGCTCATGCATAGCTGCCTGACCTTGGCTGTCATTCTGCACATTCGTTCAGCTACTCAATGCGTGGTTGGCTGACACCCTCCCACTATAGGCCACACCCTCTATTGTTCTCCTTTGGATCCTCAGAACATTGCCAGGTATGTAACCTGACATGCGAATTGGCAAAAACATTGGAACTAATACAGAAAAACAAACAAGTGCATGTTTTACGTTAAGAGAAACAAACTCATATTTACAGGAAAATGATCACACACATGACTTCTAGAGAAGGACATAAAAAAAAAATCTTCATTCAGTTATTTTTTCCACATGTCATGATTATAAAGAAAAAAAAAAGTTACATATTCACTTGTCTGCGGTGTAGATCATTTCCAGCAGGCTAATATACACCGGATAAGCTTGTGTTTTATAAACAAGACTGCTACACATATGAATGAAGGAAAAAAAAAAAAATAGGAAAAATAGATTGAAATAATTTGAAGCAAGTCACACACACACAAACCACAGTATTTCCGTTTCCCCTGCAGTTAGCAATAAAATCATTTTATATATTCCCAGAAAAGCTACCCACTGACTTCCTTTCAAAGCCTCTGTCCTACTTAGACTGTTCAGGAAATATTTGTGTTTTAGAAATGTCCCCCACTTTCCCTTGTTCATATCAAGATAGAAACCGTCCAGCTCTTAATTACCCCAAGTAAAATATTTTGTCAAATAATTGTGCCTGCTCTGGGCTTTTTCAGCACGTCTGCTGTTTAAGGATAGCTTATAAAGGTTCTCTACTAAAGTTCAAATTTGTACCAGTAAATTTAACTAAAATACCAGGGTAATTCATTTCTTTCCATTCTGGAAATTCACTACGATTGCTGAGTCAAGTTGAAGAAAACGAAAACAAACAAAAACAAACAAAATAAAATTGAACAAACAGAATTATCCCCAAATTGGTTCCAAGTAGCTCTGGGATAGATCAGTAGTTAATTTCCAGACAGCAACCAAATTAGACTTTCACAGGACTATTCACTAAGTGATAATTGTCAAGAATTCAAACAGAATTTTACATTTAAAAGGATACTCAAAGCATCAAAACAACGTTAGCGTAATGAGTAAGTTTTAGTGTATAGGTCATGCCCCTTCAGTCTCACTGTTCAATTCTTTGACACTGAGGAGTTAAATATTTTTTCTTTTTGTTTATGCAGCCCTACCCACACAGTACACAGCCACCGTATAGTGTGTTTACTTTAGATTTTTTAAATTCCTGCTTTGTTAATTGAACTTTAATCGCACACAGGAGGCTCTAGCAGGCTATCAATAAAGCAGGTGGTAAGAATTTCTAAATTCAACAGACTGTGCAAGAAAAGAAATGTAAACATTAGATCTTTCTTTTAGGAAATGTGCAGGGAGATTGTGTAGGTCACATGCAGGGAGGTGTGACTAGGGCTGCATAAACAAAGTGATTTAACTGCTAAATGGCAGAGAAATGAGCAGTGAGACTGGCAAAAAAGGCGAATTGGCTAAATAAATTCACCTGCATTTTGCAGGCAAACCTACAAAAAATCTCCTCTATTTGCACTGGTAAAAAATCTTTATTTATTAATATATATATAATATGGTTATGTATATTTATTTTATAACCTCAATTTTTTTTTAATTTGTATAGTCAATGGGAGAATTTATTTATGTTTTTAAAAATTCTTTATTTTTGAAGTGCATTGGTTATCACAGGATCGGCATTCAATATGTGTAAAACAGGCATAATAAAAAGTTGCAATTTATACATCGAGGAGAACAAGCACACATTTTTATATAGAAATCAAGCGAACTGAGAACTAGGGCCCTCTATAGGCCTTCGGACATAGCTAGGAGGCATTTGCCTAGTACCCTAGTGGCAGGGAGAGAAGAACGCCTGGAGAGGGAGTCACATCATGAGTTATGGTAAAACAAGCATTACCTCTGCGTGCAGCTACGTTTATATGCAAGTTAGAACAGTTTGGACGTAGGATGCAGGTGTCTTAGTTGTGAGAAATATAAATAGCTTATTGGGTGAGCCCAACTCAGGGTAAGTCAAACAACATCCCCGCAGGAATGCGTTATCTAAAATGAGTTTTGTACTAACTTGTATTAGAATTGTCCAGTTCACTTGTACCTGTGCACCCAGTCTGTATTTTCAGAATTCAATGCCAGTTTTCTATAGTCTGTATTGTAGGACCCATATCCCATTTACTACTCTTGTGGGACTGTCTAACTTTAGCAAATAATACTCTGTGTTAAATTAAACAATATAAGCAAATTAGTAAAACAAATCACTTTTTTTTCTCCCTTTTTGTCTCAATTCGGCAGTTTATGAGATCCAAAACAAGTGGGGTATCCAGGGATAGCTTCGTCTGTAGCATGTCCCTACAATGGCACGCTCCACAAATTTTACCCCATGTGTAGTAGACGGAGGCAAGCAAACAAAAATATGCAGGAGTCGCCACAACTCCTGTTAAAGGGACTCCACTTATCAAATGATAAAAAATATTAAATCAATGTTTAGTAGATATTAACTGCAGCCTTTGCAAGCCTTCCCCTTTTTCCTGAGAGGAGACTAACAGTGAATATGTTTATGAAAATAGCAACTGTGATGTTGTTTTTTTGACATTCTTTACTTTTGTCATAGATGTTAAAGCATTACAAGTAACATCGTTCAAGTGCGTAACATTGTAAGTATTACTGTACACCGGCAGCAGCCAATACCTTAGGCATGCTGTCATAGGCATATAGAACAGTTGAACATCAACATTTTTTTTTAGGTGTGTGCTCAATTACCCCTGAGCTTGGAAAACATAAACATTATTAAAACTCGTTGGGGTTATGCTTTGGCGTGTGCGTCCTCACGTTTGCGAGGGTGTATCTATGGCTTTATGAAAGTCCACTGCAGGCGCACACAGGTATGTGGGGTGTTCTGTGCACCATGTCTAATTGTTGAAATTTCAGATTCCGTGGTCTATGCGGTGCCTATGTATTTAGCACCTTAATGTTGCGCCTCACTCATAGCCTATGGGTCCGGACTTAGCCGGTCCTTATGTATGTAAAGTCTTCTGCCGTGTCAGAAGCAGTGTAAGAGGGGGGGTAGATGTAGGAGTAGATAGATGTCAGAGAGGTGGGTAAGGGGAGTTGGGGAGGAGCAGTGAATGGAAGAGCTGTCTGGGTAGAAGAAAGGAGGAGGGTTGGTTTATCCCAGTCTCTCTCCCCCATCCTGGTTTTTAGTTTTGTGCTGCCCCTCTGGAGATAAATTCCATCCATTGGAACCAGGTCACCCATTGCAGGTGGGCACATCTGCACATTTCCAGTGTGCGGGGATTAGGGACTTAGCTGCTTTGAGTAGGTGTATTGTAAGACCCTTTTTATATGCTTTCAATGGAATTTGTGTATGGTTGAGGAGCATCGTTAGTGGCTGTAGTGGCAAGTCTGTGTCAGTGATTTCCCTAATCTTTTGATTAAACTGCTGCCAGAATGGGACTATGATGGGGCACGTCCACCATATGTGCAGTCCCATTCATACGTCCGCTCCGCATCTCCAACATTCGCTGGGTATGGACTTATGTATGTGTCGGAGGACATCTGGGGTCCTGTACCAGTGTGTCAGGAGTTTGTCAGGTTTCCTGATATTTGGATCTTATGGATCCTTTGTGCATCAGCAGAAAAATCTTATTACAGCCTTGGTCTGTGAGTTCAACCCCTGTTGCCCGGTCCCATTTCTCTGTGAACTCCAGTGGACGCCTGTCCCCACTTTTTATGAGAGCAGAGTACAGGGTCGATTCCCCATGTGTGAGGTGCTCGAGGTATGTTAGGGGTCTGTGTAGATAGTCTTTATCCCTAATGGCAGCTTAGTAGGTCTTGATCTGGTGGTAGTGGATTTCATCAATCAGAGTCGGTCTGCGGTTCGGGAGTACTTCCGTTAAGGGTTTAAGGGTGTTTATGGTGCTGCACTGGTGTATATAGACCCAGTCCATGGCTTTAAAGTTCCTCAGTGTTGTGGGGTGTAGCCCCCCTAGCCAACTCTGGGTTGTGTGTGATTGGGTTGTGCGAAGCAGTCAGTTGTTAGGAGTAGCGTAGGTTACACCGTGTTCTGATTGTTGTGTCAATCATGGGATTGCACGTGCGGGTTTCGGTATATGAGGCACCTCCTAGCCACAGCATAGAGGGGATCTTTCCCTGTGCCTGCTGGACTTCCATATTCACCCATTTTTTGGTGCTCGGGCGAGCAAGTGGGTAGTCTGAAAGTACGTGAGCAGTGATGGCAGACCTATGCCCCTGTCACACTTCGGCCGCTCCAGGATCGACCTGCTAATCCGGGTTGGCCGCTGATTCCACATGAATTGTCGGATTGCAACCGTTAGGGTGCGGAAGAATGCCTGTGGGATGGACGTGGGTATTGCCTGAAATAGATACAGCAGGCGTGGCAATACATTCATCTTTACCGCATTGATGCGGCCGAACCACAAGATGTATTGGGCCGACCACCGTTGAAGGTCTTTCTGCAGAACCATGAGGAGGGGGAGGAAGTTCATTTGGTAAAGAAGTGCAAGGTCGTTTGGCAGCCAGATACCGAGGTATCGAAGTTTAGTGGCGCATAACATAAACGAGAATTACGTGTGAAGACGTTGATTCAGTTTGGCATTCTGCGTTACTGGCATGGCTTCAGATTTGTCCAGGTTAAGTTTCAGGTTGGACACCAAGTTGTACTTCCTGAACGCCTCCAGCAGGTTAGGTACAGGATCCCAGGTTGTTCCAAGAAGAAAAGCATGTCGTCGGCGTAAGCCGATACCCAGTGCTACTCGTTGCCCATGTGGAACCCTGTGATTCCCCCATCCCGCATGTATGACGTTGAGGGCCCAGGTATAAATCCGACTTGGTTGGGTGTATGTGGCCAGGCAGGGTCTGGGTGAGTCATGGCACCATGGCTTTGGCGAACAGCATCAGGTCGCCATTCAGTAGGGAAGTCGGGCGATAGCTAGCGCAGGTAGTTGGGTCTTTGCCGTCTTTAGGGAGGATCATAATGACTGCGGCTAGGGTATCAGCCGGGAGTAGTCCGCTTGAGTGTATCGAATTTAGGCCCATGAGGAGTCTCGGAAGTAATATGTACCTAAAGGTGTGCAGGTGAGTCAAAGGGAGACCATCTGGACCTGAGGCCCGGTGTGTTTTGAAAAGTTTAATGGCGCAAGCGAGTTTCTCGAGTGTTAGGGGTTGCTCCTGTTCAGCTGCCGACTCCAGGGTGAGACAACGGGTGATGTGTCGTTCAAGATAGTCCGAAATGCATTGTTCGTGGCGTTGTGCGGCTGTGCCCCGCTTGGATTGTGTCTGGTTACATAGGTCTGTGTAGTAGTTTTGGAAAAACTGTGATATTATTATGCTATATTCCAATTTCATTTTCATAAATGTGAATCACAGATAGAAATTAGAAAATTCAATTTTTTTAGGACATGATGAACAGCATTATTCCTGATTTTGGAGCAAGGGCGTATGCATACTCACAAGCTATTTTATTGTTTTTAACCATTTTTTGAAACAATAGATATATATTTTCACATCAAATATTTATATATGAAACATAATTTAATATGAACAAAGTCTAAAACGTGTGGGAAATTATGAAATATATACAGTTGTAATCAAAAGTATTCAACCCCAATTGAAAATCAGGTTTATTGTCAACATTTACAGACTTTCCGCTGTTTGCAATGAAGAAATCAAAGCATGAACATATCATGAGCGCTGGCCTCCAGTTCAGTAATATTCTTGGGTTAGCATGCTGCATCTGCCTTTTTAAAAATCCCACCAGAGATTTTCTATGGGGTTCAAGTCAGGTAATTGAGATGGCCATTGTAGAATTTTTTTGTAACTAAGCCTTAGTGGAATTTGAGGTATGCTTGGGATCATTGTCTTGTTGGAAGGTCCAATAACGCCAAATCTACATCTTTCTCACAGACGGCATTACGTTTTCTCCTAGGTTTTACTGATACTTCAATTAATCCATCTTGTCTTCCACACGCTGCAAGTTTTCAGAGGATGCAAAGCAGCCTCAGAGAATCACTAAGCCTCCACCATGCTTAACTGTAGGCAGAGTGTTCTTTCCAGCTTATACTTAATTATTTTTCCTCCAGAAATGCAGCTGATGTACATAAATCTAGAACCTCTCTGTTCCTGTACGTCCAGTTGTCTGGTTACAATTACATGTCTGTTAGTCCACCCATTGTAGAGCGCTATGGAATCTGATGGCGCTATATAAATAATAAAATAATAAATGTTGTGCTTAGTGGCAGAATCAGACTTTAGTGAATAAACTCCTCAAAGGAACACTTCACTGCCCAAATAAAACTAAAAAAATAAATACAAATCAATCACTGTTTAGTAGATATAACCCCAATAAAAAAGCATGCATTTAATTATGCATTATATAATTGGGTGTATACCTAAAAACAGCATGCACAAATTGCTGGTCTATTGTCTGCTGACTGTGCCACCGTATCCCTTATTCCTGAGCCCAGACTTTCTGTGTCTGTCCAATCACAGACTTCCCAATGCAGCTCAATGAGAAGTCTTTGCAAGGCAAGTACTCTGAGCAGTTCCTGCCTCTTGAGTTTAGCTCCATAAACTAAATAAACAGGAGGTAACAGGACCAGTTATCTGATTGACAGCCAGGGTGTGTTACCAGGTTAATTAGTTATAAGTACCAATTTCTATTGAAATCTGCACGTTTTGTAAAATAAAAAAAAGACACACTCTTTATACATAAAGCTCTTCAGCAAGCTAAATTGTTTTATATTATGTGAGTGTTCATTAAATATCAGCAATAGTATTTTTGTAAAGCTTTTCTATCACTTTAAATGATTGAATTTCGGTCTTCTAAAGAATTGATATTTAATTACCTTTCCCAGTCAAAAGTAGAAAGAAATAGAATTGTATTTTAATGCAAGCAGAATTCAGTGCTTTCAAAACCAGATTAAAAATACAGAGTGTTCCTTATCATGTATCAGTTTGATGATAAAGTAATGTAATCTGCCTCTCTGATCCATACAATCCAATCAATAAATCAGTGACGAGATAATCAGGATAATTGAGGTTTCGATTTAACATTGTACCGGAAGAGCACAAGCTGTGATATACATTATGACAAGGAAAAGACATGGGGGTGAAATGAAATGTTGTAAATGTGGCAATTTATTTATAACATTAGAAAAAATATTCTGTTAAAAATACAATTTTAATTTGCATTGCCATAATTCTTTCATATTATCAGTATGTTTATTTATGATTACTGGGATAGTGGAATATTCAGATGATGAATAAATGTGATAACTCATTTAGTTTGTATTTAAAATAGCAGTCCAGCTTACTATGCAGGAATCATATATATACAGCCAAAATGCTACATTTTTCTTCATTTACGTTCACCTTATAATTGTTCCTATTACTCCATACAACCTCTCCAAGTAACTCCTTATATTACTCCATATAACCTCTTTATAGCCCCTCCTGTTACTCCATATAATCTCTCCATATAACTCCTCCTATTACTCCATATACCCCAGGGCCGCCATCAGGGCATGACAACCATAACGGTTGTCATGGGCCCGGTGGTCCTAGGGGGCCCGGTCTGCTCTGGGAGTCCCGGGCCCCACATTCCATTTGTGCACATATATATAGCGATTATCGCTATCTATATGTTCACCTCGGGCCCCGGCTACCTGTACAATGTAGACGGGGGCCAGCCAGCACCATATTAACTCTCCAGCAGCTCTCCAGTGCCTGTAACTCTCACGAGCTCCGCGTCCGGCAGAGCGTTGTCACAGGTTACCATGGCAACGCTCCGCGCGGCAAACAGGCACAGCTCGCGAGAATTACATGCACAGGAGCTGCTGTAGAGTTAAGATGGTGCTGGCTGGCCCCCCGTCTACATTGTACAGCGGCTGGCTCCCTCCACCAGACCACCAGGGATGCAATCCCCCCTCCCTAATCAGGTAAGAAGCAGGGAGGGGGGAATAAAATGGTGTGTTAAATAAATGTGGGTCATATACAAAAAGGCTCCCCTCCCAATGCAGCCCCCTATTTTACACATTTACACAAACTAAAACCACAACACAGACTGCATTCACCATGCACATACTAAAACCACAACACAAACACACACTGCATACACTATACACACAAAAACTACAACACACACTGCATTCACCATACACACACTAAAACCACAACACACACACTGCATTCACTATGCACACACTAAAACCACAACACAAACACACACTGCATACACCATACGCACACTAAAACTACAACACACACACTGCATTCACCATATACACACTAAAACCACAACACACACACTGCATTTACCATACACACTAAAACTACAACACAAACACACACTGCATACACTATACACACACACTAAAACCACAACACAACACAAACACACACAGCATGCACCATGCACACACTAAAACTACAACACAAACACACTCTGCATTCACTACACAAACACACACTTTATCTAAAACACACAAAACTACATCCATTATACAAATGTGCATACTCTCCATTTTTCACACTACACAGACAGGGCATCCTGGTGGGCGGACTCAGACTCAGTGGTAGGTCCGGGGGGCCCAGACTTTGAACTGTGTCAGGGGCCCCAAAATTTCTAATGGCAGCCCTGATATACCTTCTCCATATAACTCCTCCTATTACTCCATATAACCTCTCCCTATAACTCCTCCTATTACTCCATATAACCTCTCCTTATAATTCCTCCTATTACTCCATATAACCTCAATATAACCCCTCCTATTACTCCATATAATCTCTCTCTATAACTCATCCTATTACTCCATATAACCTCTCCCTATAACTCCTCCTATTACTCCATACAAACCTCTCCCCATAACTCCTCCTATTACTCCATATAACCTCTCCTTATAACTCCTCCTGTTACTCCATATAACCTCTCTTTATAACTCCTCCTATTCAGGGGTCAAGTCCTGGGGAATAAAGTGTGGGAACTCACTTGAGTTCCACCCCCACCCCACCACCAAAAAAACCCCAAAACTTGTATGCATATATAAACGCGTACATACACACTCAGATGCACACATACACTTACAGACACACATGTACACTCACAGACACACAAAGACACACACAAACACAGACACACACACAAAGACACACACAGACACACACACAAATTCACAGATAGACACACATACTCTCACAGACACACACACACTCACAGACACACACATACACTCACAGACACACACGCACACACTCCCAGACACATACACACACTGTCACGACTAGTAATGTGGTCCAGCACGCAGAAACTATGTAAACATATACATAAGTAAGAAAAGGAAAATAATAGGATAGAGCGTAAACCGGACCTTAGAATGGCCGGACTAATACGCTAGAGACAGAGAATGGTCAAAGGGAAAGCCGAGGTCAAGGAAGCCAGAAAATACTCAATACCGATTAAACAAGCCAAGTCAGGGAAACCAGAGATCAGAATAACCAGGGAAACGCCAAGGATCAGGATACCAGGAAATCAGAAACACGAGAATAGCACTTTCAGGAAACCAGGAAACTGAAACCACGACATGGCAAAGTAATGGGGAAAGCTAGGGGTTTAAATACCCCTCTTTAGGCTATGATTGGTCAGAGGGCGACCTCTGACCCCAAAACGTGCGTGTGCGTTGACGTCGTGACGTCACGCACACGTTGGTATAATTCTCGGGGGCGGGGCTAGCAATAGACGCGACCACGCGGTCGGCGCCATCTTAGATCTGGGCGCGATGCCCGGAAGAACTACGTGCGCAGTTCCCGGCTCGCCGACGAGCAGGTAAGCTCGTGTAGTCGGAGCGGTCGTGCCGGTCGGGCACGACCGTGAGGCTCGGCGGGCCGGTGACCGCAACACACACACACACAAATACATACACACACTCACAAACACACACTCACAAAGACACACACTCCCAGACACACACACTCACAGACACCAACACACACATACACTCACAGACACACAAATACGCATACATACACTCACATACACACACACTCACTCCCAGACACACACTCCCATACACACACACACACTCCCAGACACATACACGGACACACACACTCCCAGACACACACACTCCCAGACACACACACTCCCAGACACATACACTCACAGACACACACACTCCCAGACACACACACACACACACACTCCCAGACACACACACACACACACACACACACACACACACTCCCAGACACATACACACATACATACACTCACAGAAACACTCACTCACAGACACATACACACACACACACACTCCCAGACACATACACACACATACATACACTCACAGACACACTCACTCACTCACAGACACATACACACACACAAACACACACTCACACACACACACACATACACTCCCAGACACACAACACACACACATATACACAATTATTTGTATATTTTTTTAAATTTAAAAATGTCCACCCAGCCTCCCTACCTGGAGAGCTGGCATGGACCTGTCCCTGGGGTCCAGTGGGGCTTCAGTGCGGCCGGTTCTTGTCTCGCTGTCAGATGCGGCGAGGGAGCTGTGTTCTCTCTGCTCCCTCTCGCCGCGCGGGCTGTCTGCTGATGCCGGGAGCCGGAAATTACGTCATATTTCGGCTCCCGGCATCAGCAAACGGCGCACGGCGAGAGGGAGCAGAGAGAACACAGCTCCCTCGCCGCGTCTGACAGCGAGACAAGAGCCGGCCGTGGGGGTCCTTAAGGTGGCCATTAGGCCACCTCTTGGGCCCCCCATTAAAGGGGGAACACAGGGGCATTTGGGGGAGGCATTTTTTGCCGCCCCCTGAGTGCCTGCAGGACCACAAACGGGAACGGCGTTCCTGCTCTAAAAAAAAAGTGCAGGAACGCCGTTCCCACGCGTTCCTGCAGGACTCGAGCCCTGCTCCTATTACTCCATATAACCTCTCCCTATAACTCTTCCTATTACTCCATATAACCTCTCTCTATAACTCCTCATATTATTCCATATGACCTCTCTCTATAACTCCTCCTATTACTCCATATAACCTCTCCCTGTAACCCCTCCTATTACTCCATATAACCTCTCCCTATAACCCCTCCTATTACTCCATATAACCTCTCTCTATAACTCCTCCTATTACTCCATATAACCTCTCCATATAACCCCTCCTATTACTCCATATAACCTCTCCCTGTAACTCCTCCTATTACTCCATATAACCTCTCCTGATAACCCCTCCTATTACTCCATATACCCTCTCTCTATAACTCCTCCTATTACTCCATATAACCTCTCCATATAACCCCTCCTATTACTCCATATAACCTCTCCCAATAACTCCTCATATTATTCCATATGACCTCTCTCCATAACTCCTCCTATTACTCCATATAACCTCTCCCTGTAACCCTCCTATTACTCCATATAACCTCACCCTATAACCCTTCCTATTACTCCATATAACCTCTCTCTATAACTCCTCCTATTACTCCATATAACCTCTCCATATAACCCCTCCTATTACTCCATATAACCTCTCTATAACTCCTCCTATTACTCCATGTAACCTCTCCCTGTAACTCCTCCTATTATGCCATATAACCTCTCCCTGTAACTCCTCCTATTACTCCATATAACATCTCTCTATAACCCCTCCTATTACTCCATATACCCTCTACCCATAACTCCTCCTATTACTCCATATAACTGCACTCTATAACTCCTTCTATTACTCCATATACCCTCTCCCTATAACTCCTCCTATTACTCCATATAACCTCTCCCTATAACTCCTCCTATTACTCCATATAACCTCTCCCTGTAACTCCTCCTATTACTCCATATAACCTCTCCCTATTACTCCATATAACCTCTCCCAATAACCCCTCCTATTACTCCATATAACCTCTCCCTATAACCCCTCCTATTACTCCATATAACCTCTCCCTATTACTCCATATAACCTCTCCCTATAACCCCTCCTATTACTCCCTATAACCCCTCCTATTACTCCATATAACCTCTCCCTATAACCCTCCTAGTACTCCATATAACCTCTCCCTATAACTCCTCCTAGTACTCCACATAACCTCTCCTTATAACTCCTCATATTACTCCATATAACCTCTCCCTATAACCCCTCCTATTACTCCATATAACCTCTCCCTATAACTCCTCCTATTATTCCATATAACCTCTCCCTATAACTCCTCCTATTACTCTATATAACCTCTCCCTATAACTCCTCATATTACTCCATATAACCTCTCCCTATAACTCCTCCTATTACTCCATATAACCTCTCCCTATAACTCCTCATATTACTCCATATAACCTCTCCCTATAACTCCTCATATTACTCCATATAACCTCTCCCTATAACCCCTCCTATTACTCCATATAACCTCTCCCTATAACTCCTCCTATTACTCCATATAACCTCTCCCTATAACCCCTCCTATTACTCCATATAACCTCTCTCTATAACTCCTCCTATTACTCCATATAACCTCTCCATATAACCCCTCCTATTACTCCATATAACCTCTCCCTGTAACTCCTCCTATTACTCCATATAACCTCTCCTGATAACCCCTCCTATTACTCCATATACCCTCTCTCTATAACTCCTCCTATTACTCCATATAACCTCTCCATATAACCCCTCCTATTACTCCATATAACCTCTCCCAATAACTCCTCATATTATTCCATATGACCTCTCTCCATAACTCCTCCTATTACTCCATATAACCTCTCCCTGTAACCCTCCTATTACTCCATATAACCTCACCCTATAACCCTTCCTATTACTCCATATAACCTCTCCATATAACCCCTCCTATTACTCCATATAACCTCTCTATAACTCCTCCTATTACTCCATGTAACCTCTCCCTGTAACTCCTCCTATTATGCCATATAACCTCTCCCTGTAACTCCTCCTATTACTCCATATAACATCTCTCTATAACCCCTCCTATTACTCCATATACCCTCTACCCATAACTCCTCCTATTACTCCATATAACTGCACTCTATAACTCCTTCTATTACTCCATATACCCTCTCCCTATAACTCCTCATATTACTCCATATAACCTCTCCCTATAACTCCTCCTATTACTCCATATAACCTCTCCCTATAACTCCTCATATTACTCCATATAACCTCTCCCTATAACTCCTCATATTACTCCATATAACCTCTCCCTATAACCCCTCCTATTACTCCATATAACCTCTCCCTATAACTCCTCCTATTACTCCATATAACCTCTCCCTATAACCCCTCCTATTACTCCATATAACCTCTCTCTATAACTCCTCCTATTACTCCATATAACCTCTCCATATAACCCCTCCTATTACTCCATATAACCTCTCCCTGTAACTCCTCCTATTACTCCATATAACCTCTCCTGATAACCCCTCCTATTACTCCATATACCCTCTCTCTATAACTCCTCCTATTACTCCATATAACCTCTCCATATAACCCCTCCTATTACTCCATATAACCTCTCCCAATAACTCCTCATATTATTCCATATGACCTCTCACCATAACTCCTCCTATTACTCCATATAACCTCTCCCTGTAACCCTCCTATTACTCCATATAACCTCACCCTATAACCCTTCCTATTACTCCATATAACCTCTCCATATAACCCCTCCTATTACTCCATATAACCTCTCTATAACTCCTCCTATTACTCCATGTAACCTCTCCCTGTAACTCCTCCTATTATGCCATATAACCTCTCCCTGTAACTCCTCCTTTTACTCCATATAACATCTCTCTATAACCCCTCCTATTACTCCATATACCCTCTACCCATAACTCCTCCTATTACTCCATATAACTGCACTCTATAACTCCTTCTATTACTCCATATACCCTCTCCCTATAACTCCTCCTATTACTCCATATAACCTCTCCCTATAACTCCTCCTATTAATCCATATAACCTCTCCCTGTAACTCCTCCTATTACTCCATATAACCCATCCTATTACTCCATATAACCTCTCTCTATAACTCCTCCTATTACTCCAGATAGCCTCTCCCTGTAACTCCTCCTATTACTCCATATAACCTCTCCCTATAACTCCTCCTATTACTCCACATAACCTCTCCCTATAACCCCTCCTATTACTCCATATAACCTCTCCCTATAACTCCTCCTATTACTCCATATAACCTCTCCCTATTACTCCATATAACCTCTCCCAATAACCCCTCCTATTACTCCATATAACCTCTCCCTATAACCCCTCCTATTACTCCATATAACCTCTCCCTATTACTCCATATAACCTCTCCCTATAACCCCTCCTATTACTCCCTATAACCCCTCCTATTACTCCATATAACCTCTCCCTATAACCCTCATAGTACTCCATATAACCTCTCCCTATAACTCCTCCTAGTACTCCATATAACCTCTCCTTATAACTCCTCATATTACTCCATATAACCTCTCCCTATAACCCCTCCTATTACTCCATATAACCTCTCCCTATAACTCCTCCTATTATTCCATATAACCTCTCCCTATAACTCCTCCTATTACTCCATATAACCTCTCCCTATAACTCCTCATATTACTCCATATAACCTCTCCCTATAACTCCTCATATTACTCCATATAACCTCTCCCTATAACCCCTCCTATTACTCCATATAACCTCTCCCTATAACTCCTCCTATTACTCCATATAACCTCTCCCTGTAACTCCTCCTATTACTCCATAAAGCCTCTCCCTATAACTCCTCCTATTATTCCATATAACCTCTCCCTATAACTCCTCCTATTACTCTATATAACCTCTCCCTATAACTCCTCCTATTACTCCATATAACCTCTCCATATAACCCCTCCTATTACTCCATATAACCTCTCTATAACTCCTCCTATTACTCCATGTAACCTCTCCCTGTAACTCCTCCTATTATGCCATATAACCTCTCCCTGTAACTCCTCCTATTACTCCATATAACATCTCTCTATAACCCCTCCTATTACTCCATATACCCTCTACCCATAACTCCTCCTATTACTCCATATAACTGCACTCTATAACTCCTTCTATTACTCCATATACCCTCTGCCTATAACTCCTCCTATTACTCCATATAACCTCTCCCTATAACTCCTCCTATTACTCCATATAACCTCTCCCTGTAACTCCTCCTATTACTCCATATAACCCATCCTATTACTCCATATAACCTCTCTCTATAACTCCTCCTATTACTCCATATAGCCTCTCCCTGTAACTCCTCCTATTACTCCATATAACCTCTCCCTATAACTCCTCCTATTACTCCACATAACCTCTCCCTATAACCCCTCCTATTACTCCACATAACCTCTCCCTATAACCCCTCCTATTACTCCATATAACCTCTCCCTATAACTCCTCCTATTACTCCATATAACCTCTCCCTATTACTCCATATAACCTCTCCCAATAACCCCTCCTATTACTCCATATAACCTCTCCCTATAACCCCTCCTATTACTCCATATAACCTCTCCCTATTACTCCATATAACCTCTCCCTATAACCCCTCCTATTACTCCCTATAACCCCTCCTATTACTCCATATAACCTCTCCCTATAACCCTCCTAGTACTCCATATAACCTCTCCCTATAACTCCTCCTAGTACTCCATATAACCTCTCCTTATAACTCCTCATATTACTCCATATAACCTCTCCCTATAACTCCTCCTATTATTCCATATAACCTCTCCCTATAACTCCTCCTATTACTCCATATAACCTCTCCCTATAACTCCTCATATTACTCCATATAACCTCTCCCTATTACTCCATATAACCTCTCCCAATAACCCCTCCTATTACTCCATATAACCTCTCCCTATAACCCCTCCTATTACTCCATATAACCTCTCCCTATTACTCCATATAACCTCTCCCTATAACCCCTCCTATTACTCCCTATAACCCCTCCTATTACTCCATATAACCTCTCCCTATAACCCTCATAGTACTCCATATAACCTCTCCCTATAACTCCTCCTAGTACTCCATATAACCTCTCCCTATAACCCCTCCTATTACTCCATATAACCTCTCCCTATTACTCCATATAACCTCTCCCTATAACCCCTCCTATTACTCCCTATAACCCCTCCTATTACTCCATATAACCTCTCCCAATAACCCCTCCTATTACTCCATATAACCTCTCCCTATAACCCCTCCTATTACTCCATATAACCTCTCCCTATTACTCCATATAACCTCTCCCTATAACCCCTCCTATTACTCCCTATAACCCCTCCTATTACTCCATATAACCTCTCCCTATAACCCTCATAGTACTCCATATAACCTCTCCCTATAACTCCTCCTAGTACTCCATATAACCTCTCCTTATAACTCCTCATATTACTCCATATAACCTCTCCCTATAACCCCTCCTATTACTCCATATAACCTCTCCCTATAACTCCTCCTATTATTCCATATAACCTCTCCCTATAACTCCTCCTATTACTCCATATAACCTCTCCCTATAACTCCTCATATTACTCCATATAACCTCTCCCTATAACTCCTCATATTACTCCATATAACCTCTCCCTATAACCCCTCCTATTACTCCATATAACCTCTCCCTATAACTCCTCCTATTACTCCATATAACCTCTCCCTGTAACTCCTCCTATTACTCCATAAAGCCTCTCCCTATAACTCCTCCTATTATTCCATATAACCTCTCCCTATAACTCCTCCTATTACTCTATATAACCTCTCCCTATAACTCCTCCTATTACTCCATATAACCTCTCCATATAACCCCTCCTATTACTCCATATAACCTCTCTATAACTCCTCCTATTACTCCATGTAACCTCTCCCTGTAACTCCTCCTATTATGCCATATAACCTCTCCCTGTAACTCCTCCTATTACTCCATATAACATCTCTCTATAACCCCTCCTATTACTCCATATACCCTCTACCCATAACTCCTCCTATTACTCCATATAACTGCACTCTATAACTCCTTCTATTACTCCATATACCCTCTCCCTATAACTCCTCCTATTACTCCATATAACCTCTCCCTATAACTCCTCCTATTACTCCATATAACCTCTCCCTGTAACTCCTCCTATTACTCCATATAACCCATCCTATTACTCCATATAACCTCTCTCTATAACTCCTCCTATTACTCCATATAGCCTCTCCCTGTAACTCCTCCTATTACTCCATATAACCTCTCCCTATAACTCCTCCTATTACTCCACATAACCTCTCCCTATAACCCCTCCTATTACTCCATATAACCTCTCCCTATAACTCCTCCTATTACTCCATATAACCTCTCCCTATTACTCCATATAACCTCTCCCAATAACCCCTCCTATTACTCCATATAACCTCTCCCTATAACCCCTCCTATTACTCCATATAACCTCTCCCTATTACTCCATATAACCTCTCCCTATAACCCCTCCTATTACTCCCTATAACCCCTCCTATTACTCCATATAACCTCTCCCTATAACCCTCCTAGTACTCCATATAACCTCTCCCTATAACTCCTCCTAGTACTCCATATAACCTCTCCTTATAACTCCTCATATTACTCCATATAACCTCTCCCTATAACTCCTCCTATTATTCCATATAACCTCTCCCTATAACTCCTCCTATTACTCCATATAACCTCTCCCTATAACTCCTCATATTACTCCATATAACCTCTCCCTATAACTCCTCATATTACTCCATATAACCTCTCCCTATAACCCCTCCTATTACTCCATATAACCTCTCCCTAAAACCCCTCCTATTACTCTATATAACCTCTCCCTATAACTCCTCCTATTACTCCATATAACCTCTCCCTGTAACTCCTCCTATTACTCCATAAAGCCTCTCCCCATAACTCCTCCTATTATTCCATATAACCTCTCCCTATAACTCCTCCTATTACTCTATATAACCTCTCCCTATAACTCCTCCTATTACTCCATATAACCTCTCCCTGTAACCCCTCCTATTACTCCATATAACCTCTCCCGATAACCCCTCCTATTACTCCATATACCCTCTCTCTATAACTCCTCCTATTACTCCATATAACCTCTCCATATAACCCCTCCTATTACTCCATATAACCTCTCCCAATAACTCCTCATATTATTCCATATGACCTCTCTCCATAACTCCTATTACTCCATATAACCTCTCCCTGTAACCCTCCTATTACTCCATATAACCTCACCCTATAACCCTTCCTATTACTCCATATAACCTCTCTCTATAACTCCTCCTATTACTCCATATAACCTCTCCATATAACCCCTCCTATTACTCCATATAACCTCTCTATAACTCCTCCTATTACTCCATGTAACCTCTCCCTGTAAATCCTCCTATTATGTCATATAACCTCTCTCTATAACTCCTCCTATTACTCCATATAACCTCTCCCTATAACTCCTCTTATTACTCCATATAACCTCTCCCTATAACTCCTCTTATTACTCCATATAACCTCTCCCTATAACTCCTCCTATTATTCCATATAACCTCTCCCTATAACTCCTCTTATTACTCCATATAACCTCTCCCTATAACTCCTCCTATTACTCCATATAACCACTCCCTATAACCCCTCCTATTACTCCATATAACCTCTCCCTATAACTCCTCCTATTACTCCATATAACCTCTCCCTATAACTCCTCATATTACTCCATATAGCCTCTCCCTATAACCCCTGCTATTACTCCATATAGCCTCTCCCTATAACTCCTCCTAGTACTCCATATAACCTCTCCCTATTACTCCATATAACCTCTCCCAATAACCCCTCCTATTACTCCATATAACCTCTCCCTATAACCCCTCCTATTACTCCATATAACCTCTCCCTATTACTCCATATAACCTCTCCCTATAACCCCTCCTATTACTCCCTATAACCCCTCCTATTACTCCATATAACCTCTCCCTATAACCCTCCTAGTACTCCATATAACCTCTCCCTATAACCCCTCCTATTACTCCATATAACCTCTCCCTATAACTCCTCATATTACTCCATATAGCCTCTCCCTATAACCCCTGCTATTACTCCATATAGCCTCTCCCTATAACTCCTCCTAGTACTCCATATAGCCTCTCCCTATATCTCCTCCTAGTACTCCATATAATCTCTATTTATAACTCCTCCTAGTACTCTATATATAACTCTTGCTATCGTACTTTATATCCAGTTTTATATGGAGGAATGAGGTATAGGTAACTTTCTCTGAGCTGATTCAGGAGGAGAACTTGGCATTGCTTCTTTGTGTGGACTGTAGCCTCTGGTCTGGTAAGATCATCTAATGGAAATGTGTTAAAAGCTGAGGGAAGACCTCCATCTCATTTATATACACAAATATTTATATTGCATTTAACTTACATGAACAAAGATTACATTTAGTTAAGCTTTCGCTTGATTAATTAAATTTTGACTCCTCTTTTGGACCAAACTCTTTTATCCTGTATCCTTATATAACACGGTTTTAAGACTTAATATTAATTGGAGAGCAAATATTCACACATATTTGGTAAAAAAAAAAAAAAGGAAAAAGTGCTGATACCTGTTTTTTGTCCCACGTGGCGTTGTCTCTTTAAATTTCTATGTTTATATCTCTATTTAGGGTGATGTGAATGATAGATCATTTCTCACGGGATATGCTCATGTGATCGGAGATGTCTTTGCCAGATGGCACAACGATGAAAGATGACAGAGTGTGTATGAATAATCTTCTAGAATCAGACAGCTAATGCCATTTGTGGATCAATTTATGCTAATTGAAAACATTTTTCTTTGGTTTATGGCTGTTTTGAATCACTCAGACACAACAAGGCTATTATAAGTAGAACAAAGACCAGGAATTCTACAGTCTAAGCCAGTACTATTTCATTCACCCATACATCAAATACATATTCACTTCCACTCACAGCCACAGATCACTGTGTCAGCAGTACCTGCTCGATTCTCAGTGTCAGATGTTCAGAAGTTCTCAGGGTCATAGGGCAACGTTCATAGGGAATTATATTCCTCTGAGTACAGTAAAATAAGTACGAACTGGTCCAGGGAATAAAACCTGTAATTCAGTATATAGTGGATTAAAAGAGGAAATCTCAGTGGAGTAATGTGTCAAAAATATGTTGTTATAATTATTACTATTATTTTTGACATCCACTCTCCATCCTACCATCCATAGATGGTTCCTCTACCCAAACTTTCAACACATCACTTAAACTTTTCCAAACCAACCTGCAAACAACAGAAAGACCTTTCCAAATCAGCCACACTGATCGCTCAGCCCTACCACAACCATGTTCATCTCTCTATCTATTCACAGACATTACTAACAAGATTATTCTCCAAAGTAAGAACTGAAGAAAAATTCTAAGTGAATTTCAAATTTTAGGTCAAAAGAGCCAAACTGGAAACCAGTTTTCAATTCAGTGAATTCTTACATAGATTTCTTAAACATCCTGAACATCATTCATGAACATCCACCTCACTCCACTTTAGTCTAACTTTCCACACATCTCAAAATACTCTCTCACTCAGGCTTTCAACAACACATATACAACTTCCTTAGGCCCTCTCAGCAATCCACATTCCTATCGATCCATATATGCTGTTTAGTAGACTTGCAGATTGTACTAAACCACTACTGTGTTTAGTATATTATCATAAAATTCTAGAGTCATCAGCATGATTATATTTCTATATAACTGTAGATTTGTTTGTCTGTCTATCAATCATCTTCTTACTTCTGATAAAATGTGCATATCTTGATAATTCCAAGAAACTGTTGGCAATTCCAATAGTTATTTAGATGTTCAGCCATCGTGTTCTATGAACGTTCATAAATAGAGCTTGCAATACTTTTTGTCACCTATTCATGTCACTCAAGATCAAAAATACGTAAGTATGAAATACATCTAAGAATGACATATTCGGATTCCCAATATATATATATATATGTTCTGGTGAGACAGTAAATCACAATTGCGGCTGCAACAATTTTCTTGAGCCAGACTACAGCTCTCTGGTCCTGCCCGTGCAAGGTGCTCTTAGCTGGTTTCATGGGGACAGGAGACCCCTGATTATGTCATACATCCTTTGCACAGTGGCACAGATGGGCACAGTTATGGGAGTCAATTTAGCGGTCCCTACCCAGTAAGAGTTAAAGTGTTGCTGCCACAATATAGCTATGTATTAAAAACTTTGATGTAAATTCAATATTTATTGTTGTACTTTAAAACGGGTCTAGTTGTTGGTTGGTTTCTGGTTAGAATGTAGGATGTAGGATGAAGTCTTAAATATGAAAGATGTCTGTATTTATGTATTTATTTGTATGTTGAGCTGAGATTTCTGGGATAATTTTGGAAACGTGCTCAAGATGGACTCAGGGTCTGACTCAAGATACAGATATGATGCACACATGTCAATTTTTAATTTGCATCAATATGGGGAGATTTGTCATATTTGAATCTCCCAAACTTTTTTAGTGCTTCATCAACTTTTTTTAAAGGGACACTCCACTGCCAAATACAAAATAAATAAAAATCACAGTTTAGTAGACAACCCCTCAATGAAAACATGCATTCATTTATTATGCATTTTTATAATTTGGAAGAGCTAATCAGTGTGCAAAAGCTGCAGTTCTCTTGTCTGCTGCCTTTGCAAGGTTTCCTCTACTTTTTTTTCTTAAATTCTTTATTTTGTCTTGACACGACATGTTACATACAAGAACTTGCACAGTTTGAACATGGATTAGCATGAATTAGACATGGGTTAACTGAGAGTATAGTGCGTTTAACATGGTCTTTCAACGGACCCCTCTTCTTTTTTTTAAAAATATTCTTTATTTTTGTGTTGACACACAATCTATCATGTAACAATGATAGTGAGACAGAAACAAGAACTCATTCCAGTAGTTACGTACATCATTATCACGTTTCATACTCGGGGCAGTGTACAATAGTGCATCAGGAAATGGAACATAAAAATAATAACCATTATCCATGCCTCCATGCTCAAACTCAAAAATGTACTTCCAAATATTTTATATATAATGAGAATTACAAAGAAAAAAACAATATCAACAGGAATATCTCTGCTACTTTGGGTGACTATCGTATTATATTCGTAAGCTGTAATATAATTAGATTGACTCTTCTAAGTACATATATAGTCTAGCTCTCACATAGACACACACTGACACGCACACATGCACAAACGTATAATACAAGCATTCTCTCTCGCATATTGTTGCAGAACACACATTTTTGCATACTACAAGCATGATGAATACTGTACAGTAATCTTGCACATCTTTCTATGGTTACTGGGTGACAAGTACCTGTTTAAACCACTAAATGAGGCTCAGGAGGTCTTCCTGCAGAGATCATGGCACTGGGGACAGTACATTGTGAAGACAAACTTGCTCTGTGAAGCAGTCACCTATCAATTATGTATCATTATCATTAATATTTAAATAATAATAATAAACAAATGCAACCTATAGCCTCACTACCCTGCCACCCTGGCCACAGCCTAGTTTACTTATAGTAGAATATATCACAGAGATCAAGCAATAACACATTTGGGTAATACTATAGTACATGCTAGCTAAACTAGCTGGTTAAAGATAGCATTACGAAATTCTGAAGCTTGAAATTCAGTCTAAAAATTTTTTGTAGTTATTTTTTAGGGAAATAATCTATTTTGGGCAGTTTGACAAATGTACAAGAAGTATTATGCTATTATACAGGGAACAATAGAGGGAAGAGGTGATGTTCTAAACATCAAATATTTTGATAATTATCCTATCACCCACACCATATTTATATAGCTGATTTTGTATGTTTTAGTATGTGTATATGTATGTTTGTGTATACTTTTTTTTTTTGGTGAACTTATGGTGGCCTGGAAAATCTTTGTATGTTTCCGGAATCATCAAAGCACAGATGGAAGAAGATGTGTCCTCAGCCTTTGAGATCTGAAAATACGTTATGAGTCATCTCCTCTTATTTGTGTATAAGTCATCTGATATCAGACTTTATAAAGTTCTGGTTCGACACAAAAAAACCTGCATTTCTCTTTAACGAGAGTAGTTGGTGTTCAGTATCAACTCTTTTCTCATGGTTTTCGAAGCCAGCACATTCTTTAAAGGCAATGCATTTATGATCCTATTAAGTCCACTTTCTGTTCCAGCCGGAACAGCATTTGCTTCTAGTCTTAACCCCACAAATATCACACCTCATTTTCAGACCTTCCATGTACTTTTTGTCTTTGTTTTCTAAACCCTACAATTTTCCTCTCTTTCCAAAAACAATATGTTTGCATAGCAACTTGACAAACGTCGCCCGTTTTAATCACAAACCCAGCTCCTGCTGCAAGAGGCTGGTCTACCACTCAAATTAGTTTGGCACCCATGGTATGCTCTATGTGTTCCGCCCTTCTCAGAAGATCCATTGTCTTCGGGAAAAGGCCAGCTGGAAAGTTAAAGCTACCAGAACCAAAGCCCAAACTGGACCAAATCACTTTGCGTTTTGTTTTCTGCTTCCATACACATCCAAGTGGTTGTCCAAAACCAGTGACGTGTAATACATAAGACAGATGTGTGTAATCCTTTTACAAGATCTCTTCCCCTTCTTTGCCAGCTCATATTTCTGTTCTTGTTCTACATGTGCGTGTTTATAAAATAAAGTGCAGTTCTGTTTTATACATAAGGATCCACTCAAATAGATTTCTCCAACTGTTATGCTTTCAGCACAATGGTCTGTGCTTTGCAAACACGTTTATGCTTGACAGAAACCTTCAAAATGCAAAGTTCATTAATCAGATGATTTCGACCTATTGCTAATATTCTGCATTCTGTAGAATGAATAAAAAGCAAGTTTCGATTTACAGATGTAAATGATACACATGTTGCTCATGAGTCTAAAAGGAGTGGGGGCATATAGTTATACAAATAATAGTTATATAAAGCAAAGTTCTGTGTACAGGTGATATTTTAGTGAAACAATTGTGGATTAATGCATACACATTATTGTGGCTGATCCTAAATACCTTACACATACATTTGTGATTTAGTTTTAATTTCCTCTTGTTTCTACATCTTTTTTTATATTTATTACAGGTGCTGTAAGACTGCTCACTAAACCAATGGTTGTTGGGAAATGACTCAGAAATGGCAAATTGTAGGTTGAACTAGAAACAGAAAGGTATCTATGCCAGAGAATTATTCCAATATTGCTATTTTTGCTAAAAAAATACTATTCCTTTGATAATTCTCTACAATCTTTAGTGAGAATTAGTGAGCACACATTTACTAAAATTGTATTTAAAACATAGGACCTCCCTTGCATTAATTTTTTAATTGTTTTATTTCTTGAATTTTAGCCTTTCATTTGTTTTGATAAAATCTCCTGTTTTTATGTTTTACGTCGTTTTTATTTTTCTTCTTAAAAATTCTTCAGTGGCCAATTTTTACATTGCCCTTTTTGCGTTCTGAAATCATTACTGTTGCCTGGTAGATTCACTGAAGTCTAGTTAAGCCACACATCAAGCAAAGTCGACGTTAAAGAAAGCTGAGATATAATTGTAGCAGCTACTAGTTATCTTCTCTTTGAAGGACCATGTGAACTTGGTCAATATATTTGGGTTATGTGTTTGTTCTACCTTCTGTAATAAATCTTTAGCATGGGATGAATATGTAATACTAAGAGCAATTATCTCTCTCCATGCCAGAGGCATCATAAAAATTCACATGCTGTCTACATATATTTGTTGTCTCTGCAAATACTCCTTTTCCACTCAGTCTGTCGGCCAGTCTGCTGCTGATTTGTCATATATATGTTATAGTGTCCTTTGCAGAAAGAGTTAAACTATATATAGAGCTATACAGTGCTGTATTTTGGTTTTGTGCTGCACTAGGCATGACTAAACCTGGCCACCTCCGAATCTAAATTTGCCCCACCCCACCTCTTCCTGAGTAAGAACCCTCCCTTCCTTTTTTAGACTCCATCTTTTCCTAATCCTCTTAAAGGGATACTATAGTGCCAGGAAAGTTCCCTAATGTTGATAGATGCAAGGGGTGAAGAGGGCCCTGCTTAAACAAACGTACAATTTAGGAGAAAATGGGATATAGGAACACAGTGTCAATGGGGTGGAGAGGTTGATGGGTACGTATGATGCACGCCTAGTTAAACTTCTAAAAGTTTTGTGTGATGAAAACACTGAGTGAACCGTGAGAGAATGAAATTAAATGTGGTAGCCCAGGTTATGTAGCGAAATAGGAGGACTGTTGGAAGGTGATACGTTTTACATGTATAGGCATCAAGATATCACAGATTACTGAAGATATATTTAAGTATAATTTTGTATAAACCTTAAAATTGTTTACATTTATACATCAAAAGGGTAAAATAGACATTTAGGAATATATTTTATCTATACCTATTCTGTCTAAGCTATTGTAATTGATTTGAACAAATTGCCCTTTAACCCCTTAAGACCACAGGGCGTACTATTCCGCCCTATTTTAAGCGTCTCTAAACGCCACCGGGCGTAATAGTACGCCCTCCGTTTTTTTTAAACTTACCCGGTCGCCGGCGATCCCACACCAGAGATGGCGGTTGGGGGGACTCCCAGGGAGCCCCCCGCGGCACGTCCGTCCTCCTGGGGGCCCCCCGGCCATGTGAGAGTGAGGTCCTTGCGAGGACCTCACAATCACATGGCTGGGTTAGCTGGCTCAGGCATTGCCAGCAGGGGGACTGCCTGTAATGACAGGTAGTCCCCCTGCTGGCTGGAAATAAAATAAAATAAAAGTTAATAAGTGTAAATAAATAATAATAATAAATAATAATATACTTAGATCATATACATACACATATACATACACTGTCTTGGTGTATTTTACTATTAATATATATATATAATTATATATATATATATATTAATATCAAATTACACGTAGACTGATACTGATTATATATATATATAATTATTGTTATATATATTTATATATAATATTAAAAAAATATGTAAATACGTTAAAAAATAAAATTTAAAAAATAATTAAAAAATAAATAATTAAAAACTATATAGATGTGTGTTATTTCGTTCTAACTGTATTGTGATATTAATATATATATATTTATATCAAAATACACGTAGAACAAAATAATATATATATCTATATATATAAATATATACGTATATATCACTATATATATACCTATATATAAATAAAAATATATATTTTTTAAATTATATATATATATATATATATATATACATATATTAATTCTACACATATATTTATGTAATATTTTTACATAATTAGGTATCTTAATTAATTACAATTAGCGGGACCTGCCTGACAACCCATGCTGAAAGTAAAGGGAATTTAATTTGCTAGCACTATATTTATCCCTATAACTTTCCAAGACACCATAAAACCTGTACATGGGGGGTACTGTTCTACTCGGGTGACTTTGCTGAACACAAATATTAGTATTTCAAAACAGTAAAATGTATTACAACGATGATATCGCCAGTAAAAGTGAAGTTTTTTGCATTTTTCACGCACAAACAGCACTTACACGGACGATATTATTGCTGCGATACTTTTTACTGTTTTGAAACACAAATATTTGTGTTCAACGAAGTCTCCCGAGTGCAACAGTACCCCCCATGTACAGGTTTTATGGTGTTTTCAAAAGTTACAGCGTCAAGTATAAGGCTTGTGTTTCATTTTTTTCACATTAAAATTCGCCTGATTGGTTACGTTGCCTTTGAGACCCTATGGTAGCCCAAGAATGAAAATTACCCCTATGATGGCATACCATTTGCAATAGTAGACAACCAGAGGTATTGCAAACGGGGTATGTCCAGTCTTTTTTAGTAGCCACTTAGTCACAAACACTGGCCAAAATTGGCATTTTTTGCATTTTTCACACACAAACAAATACTAACGCTACCTTTGGCCAGTGTTTGTGACCAAATGGCTACTATAAAAGACTGGACATACCCTATTTGCAATACCTTGGGTTGTCTACTATTGCAAATGGTATGCCATTATGGGTGTAAATTTTATTCAGTCTCAAAGGCAACGTAACCAATCTGGCGAATTTCAATTTCAAATGTAATGTGCTATATTTGACCCTGTAACTTCCCAAAACACCATAAAACCTGTACATAGGGGGTACTGTTTTACACGTGAGACTTTGATGAATACAAATATGTGTATTTTATTGCAGTAAAAGCAAACGGTATTATGACATTGACAGTTAAAATGTCATGTAAAACTAAAAAAATTAAATTTCTTATTTTTTCCCATTTTTTTTATATTAAATTATGTTTCATAGCTAAATATTTGATATTAAATGAAAGCCCTGTTTCCCCTGAATACAATTATATATAATAGGGGTGGGTGCATTTAATATGAGAGGTGAATTACGGTTGGACAGACATATAGCGCAAATGCCAGGTTTTGTTTACGTTTTGTTTTGTTCACAACGTGTACATTTGGCTCAGTCCTTAACCCCTTAAGGACACATGACATGTCTGACACGTCATGATTCCATTTTATTCCAGAAGTTTGGTCCTTAAGGGGTTAAGGGGTTAAAGCTCTTAGCTTAAGAAACTCATAACAGGTTGAAATAGAAACATAGAATGTGACGGCAGATAAGAACCATTCGGCCCATCTAGTCAGCCCAAATTTTCTAAATACTTTCATTAGTCCCTGGCCTTATCTTAACCCCTTAAGGAAAGCAGGCATGCTATGCCGTCCTTGGGGACCCGGCTCTAAACACCGGCGGGTGGCATAGCACGTCCACGCCATCCTGGCCACTTACCTGCTGCTCACGCCGGCGATCGCGATGGGGGGACTTACCTGACATCCCAGGGAGTCCCCCTGCTGCCGATCCAGCCCTCCTGGGCCATGTGATTGCGAGGTCCTTGCGAGGACCTCACAATCACATGGACGGAATAGCCATGCATAGAAGTGCCAGCAGGGGGAGTGCCTGGAATGACAGGTAGTCCCCCTGCTGCATGAAATAAAATGAAAATAAAGTTAAAAACAGTTTTTAATTCAATAATAAATACTTAGATCATATATATATATATATATATATATACACTTTTACATACATACATATACACTGTCTAAGTGTATTTTAATATTAATATTAATATATATATATATATATATACATAGAATTATGTATATAAATATCAAAATACACGAAGAATGGTATTAAATAAATATATAAATACGGTAAAAATAAAAATAAATAAATAATTAAAATATATATGTGTAATTTCGTTCTAACTGTATTTTGATATTTATATATATATATATATATATATATTGTTATCAAGATACACTTAGAATGAAATAATATATATATCTATATACATAAATATATATGTATATATCACTATATATATACCTATATATAAATAAAAAATATTTACAAAAATGATATATATATTTTAATTCTACGTATATATTTATGTAATATTTTTACATAATTAAGTAATTTTATTAATTTCAATTTGCAGGACATGCCTGATAACCCAGGCAGAAAGTCCAGAGAATTTAATTTGCTAGCACTATATTTAACCCTGTAACTTTCCAAGACACAATAAAACCTGTACATGGGGGTTACTGTTTTACTCAGGAGACTTCGCTGAACACAAATATTTGTGTTTCAAAACAGTAAAATGTATTACAACGATGATATCATCAGTGAAAGTGACGTTTTTACATTTGTCACACACATACAGCACTTACACTGACGATATAATTCTTGTGATTCGTTTTACGGTTTTGAAACACTAATATTTGTGTTCAGCGAAGTCTCCTGAGTATAACAGTACCCCTCATGTACAGGTTTTCAAAAGTTACAAAGTCAAATATATGGCTTGTGTTTCAGTTTTTTCACATTGAAACTCGCCAGATTACTTACGTTGCCTTTGAGACTGTATGGTAGCCAGGAATGAGAGTTACCCCCATGAAGGCATACCATTTGCTAAAGTAGACAACCAAAGGTATTGCAAATGGGGTATGTCCAGTCCTTTTTGTAGCCACTTAGTCACAAACACCGCAGCAATGTAACCGCAGCAATGCTCCGACCTCGAGAGAGGAACCCGGCGGAGCTGCACGGTAGAGCTCCACAGGCTCCTCCTCTCCCTCCCTCCCCAGCCAGCGGCAGCATGTCAGATAGTGCGGGTGCGGCATGGGCCGGCCGGGCAGATCCTGTGATCTCCCCTGCCATGGCCATCGCGGCCCCCCGAGCATTTGCCCGGTATGCCAGATGGCCAGTATGGGCCTGTTATCAAATATTCTATACTCTGCCCTTGTGTTTTTACACTCAAGATGTATTATCTTGCACTTATCCACATTAAATGACAATTTTTCTAATTTACCTAAATCATTTGCCCTTTGGCTTATTCCTCCTGGAACATCAACCCTGTTGCAAATCTTCGTATCATCATCAAAAAGACGTACGTTATGTCCTATTTAAATGGCCAACAGTGCTGTTTTAGACATTACAGCACTATAGGTGTGCCAAGCATACTTGATTATTATCAGGGAACTATTTTAGCATATGTGATTGCTTTCATACATTGTATGAGAGGTCACAATATATTCTCACAAACTGTACCTTGTATTTTGGATGCCAACAGCTTTGTGTATTAAGGGGTTACTCCAATTCATGTTTTGCAGTCTCTGTTTTTAAAGTATAACGACCTCTTGGGCATTAAACCTAAGGTTTGCCCCCATTAATTGAATGTTTTGTTTTTTTTATTGACTTTTACTTAACTTTTCATGATGACAAGGAGCTGTGCCAGGTCCAATCACAGTCTTCTCATAGATAACTTTGTTACACACCATTGGCTGCCAAACAAACAACAAATCCTGTTACTTCCTGGTAGCTTAGCTTAGTGGACCTAAATTCAAGGCAAGTAGGCAATTCGTTGGATTTCTTATTTAGCTACATTGGGAAGTCTGTGATCGGACAACCACAGAAGTTTGGACTGGTTAAAAGGGTAGGGCTTGCAAAAGCAGCAGGCGAGAGATATTCAACTTTTGCAAGTTGCTTTTAGATGTAGCCACAATGATAAAATTCCATAATTAAATGCATGCATGTTTTTCATTGTATGTATATCAACTAAATAGTGATTTTTGTTTGGATTTTTTTTTTTAAATTGGGCATTGGAGTGTTCCTTTAAGGGCAGAGGCCGCTTGTCTAATTGTCTAGAATGGATTTGATTGCTTTTACTTGCAAAGGTCCCTGACAAAGTTCTGAGAGTTGACGAGTGATACAAACCAGGCAGAGTTTAATATTTTCAGAACACTGGATGTTTCATTTTAATTTGAAAGCTAAGTAAATCAATATTTTTATTGCATTTTTACTAATCCTGCCTGAGCATAATATTGTAGTACATTGTTCTGCTATCCTATTATTGGAAGGTTCTAAGCACTCCAAGTGAAGCACACTGGCACTTACACCACTGTACAGTTTGTCCTGTGAGTGCAATTTATATTACATTCACAATTGTTTATAGCTATATTGCACCATTATATAAGGGTTTGTATATTTATTGCTATGCTTGGAGATCAGGGGAAGCATACAAGGTGGTATTATTATATAGAAGAATCTAAGTAATTTGTTGGTTCAGCTATACTTGTTCAGTTTTTTTCTTACCCCATTACAAATATAAAAAAAAAACTTGAACATCACATTGACTATTCATACCCTTAACTCAGTACTTAGTTCGAAGTGCATTTGCCAGCCATTACAGCCTCAAATAATTTTGGCTATGGTGCAACAACCTTTGCACACCTGCCAGTTTGGATGGGGACCGTCGGTGGACAGTCAATTTAAGATTGCTCTAGATATATTATCACATTGATTTATTTGTTTGATTGCTCTAATTGTAGCAATTATATATACGGATATATTGTTTGTTTTTACATTTATTTGATTTATTTATTCATTTATTTTGGACAATTCTGTAAGCAAATGCAAGTCATGTGAAGACTGAGAGATTACAGTGTGCCACATCTCCCCAGCAGCTACAGATTTCAGTGCGGTGCATTCACGACTACACCCTCAGTAGCTATACTGGCTCAGTGAGTAAGAAATCAACATAGAACGTCCACAATCATCCTAGCATTCATTCTGCTGTGGCCAGACTGCCCCACATGAAGTGTCCCTGTGCAGTTTTCTAGGATGCCTAGGAGGTCATAGAGGTCAAGATCTCCGTATGCAGATTATGGATTGCACTTTGGAGTGGCATAAATGAAATACAGAAAAATTATAAGTTATTAGAGGCAAAGTAGGCTCTATCAGCCCTATCATGTGTCAAAACGACAAGACTGGGATTTTTTTTTACATGTTTTACAGTTGCTGGATTAGCCATCAGACATGTCTGGTTAATTGTATCTGTAAAGCATACATGATAGGTTTTAAGCATTCTTAACATGACAACCCCATATTTAATTGAGGAAAGCCCGTGAGAGACTGTAGCCCTGGGTAGGAGAGAGATCAAGAATAAAACATACTATTGTTGGATTACTATGTTTTATAAATGTTATGAACACTATGTAATTACTGAAGATATACTTGAACAGGCTTGTAAACTGTCCATGCACGCTTAATAAAAACCATTGGAATGAAAAAAAAAAAAAAAGAATAAAACATGTTTACAGGAAGGAAATGGACAAGCTAGATTAGCCAGAATGTTTTTTTTTTGTTGTTTTTTTTTTATGTGACGCAAATCAATATTTATTATTTCTATGTTATTCAAAATCAATATGAATCTATTTTTAGAGGTTTTCTTTGTGGCTATAAGATTTAACCATGATTGTTCCTACGAGTGAAAGGATATATCGGTTACTCAGTGACAATCAAGTTAATTGTTTATATTTATATTCCCCTTGAATGACTTCATACGTGTTCATTTGCACATAAAGAAAATTGCAATTTGGTGTATTTTTAAAAAAAAAGTCAGTTTGGATGTTCGTTCAGAGACTACCTATAAATGTGGAAATGTACTGTATGTCAGAGGAGACCCATCATTTTCCTGAATTTTTTATATTAGTTTTTCTTATTCCTTAAATGTAATAAATGTGGGTTTGTGAAGTTTGAAAAATTTAAATTAAAATAGAAATCGACACAGCTGGATTTACATCTATCGTGGAACTGAATGCCTCCATCTTGTTTTCCTTTCAATCACTATTGTAAAGGTCTGCCCTTTGCACAATGTTTCTGGTTTTTTTTTTGTTAAAGAATCGATAGTTCCCCTTCAAACATAAGTGTGAATATGTCTGATTTCCATGCAAAGCGTAGGGATCCAGATATGTGTAAAACTCCAGTTGCCTCTAAATCAATACCAATTTTGTCCATTTGGAGATAAAAATTGAGAATTTAATTTTAACATGTTGTTATGATTTGAATGAAAATTAAAAAAAAAAAAGAACACTCACCATTGCAAATGGAACATGTAAATGTGTAATATGAAAAAGCCAAGCCAGTCACTTTCAGCTATAATACAAATTGTGTAAGCAGATCTACTTGTCATTTTGTCAATTTCATGGATTCCCATTGTTACATGCAGAAGTTATCATAAAGCTTTAAAACAAGACCACATGAGAGAATAAGTTAATGTTTTAACATTTTTTTATTTTTTTATTTTTAGGAACATAGTTTCATTTGGATAATTGTTACAACTGAAATTTGCACTTGTTTTTAAGGAACCTATAGTAAAAACAATAACGTGTTTTTCATGTCTACAGATTCCCTTCTAGCGATGTGATCATTGACCACACCACTGTGGTCAGTAAAAGCTAAGCTTAAAAAAGATAACTCTCCTTGTTTCCAGCACCAAGACTCCTCCACTGCAGCCTTTAGCACCACCTCTGTTGATGTCACCATCCAAGCTGACATCACTCACATTATTGTCCTATCCAATGCTTCTCATAGCAAAACATTGGACTGGAGAATGCTGCACAGCAAAACACTCCTCTTATCAAATGCTGCTATCAACTGCATCTGATTCCAAGACCAACTTTTATTCAGTTCTGGAAGAGGAAGCATCTCTAGTGGCCACTAGAGGTATCTGCAGGGTTAAAACGACAGCAACAATGCTCCCTGACTACTTCATTAGATAAATTGGCCTGGCCTCCATTTAATATTGTTGGGTAAGCTTTCCAAATGATTTACTATTTTAGATAAACCTTTAAAATTACTTTTTCAATACAAGAATATAACATATATAAAAAATATTAATATATCGAAAATATCAAAATATTACAAAGTTAAAGTATCTTTCATAATATTAAATAATTTTAACAATTTATCCAAAAAAGATTAAATCATTCTGAAAGTGTATCCACCAATATTAACTTGAGGCATATATTTGGAGCAAAGACAAAGTTGTAAATCACAATCAAATAGCTTGGCCTATTAGGATGCCAGAAAATCACAAAATTGGAAAATCAAGTCAGGAGAATGGAAAATCAGAATTGTTCTAGGTTCATACGAGCCTGATATTGTAAAACAATTATTTGTTGACAGATGCAAACGTACATGTTTAGCAGGGGGCGAGCATCAGAAGTGCCGCTGGTGGCTACAGAGGACAATTCAGCAGGCCCCATGACAGTGGTGTAAGACCTGCTCTGATCAGGGGATTTATGATCACAGTGGCGGTTACAAGTACTGTTACACTCTACCTGCTACAATAGCAACACAACTTTTTACAAAAAGAATGAAATCTACAGTAAATCTAGTTAGGTCCCTTTTGTGAGTCATTTATTGCAGGCTATGGTGAGTGACTGTTGGCAACCTGGGTAGCCTGCATGCTTCCCTTTTTAAAAACAGTTTATATTTAACCTAAATCATCCAATATTAAAATAAATGTTAGTCACTCTTCAAGGGAAAAAAGTCGCAAATGGTAGACAAGCTGTTACATGGCTGAGTGCATTTGTTGTGTTGTAAGCTGTGCAGGAGGTTGTCAAGTGGGATCACTGACATTGTCCATGTGTTTGTGTCATTAAACAACCACAAATATTCTAAACATTCCTCTATAACCCAAATGTTCCTATTTCAGCAAGTGATATTAATTTGTGGTTAGTTAGTCACAATCAAACTAATTGTTATTAAACCACAGCAGGATATTCCCCAGAAATGAAAATTCTTACTATTTCTACCACATACATAATAAACAACACACAAGTTACCGTATCTAGCTGAGAAAACAAAATGCATTGCCAGCTTTTCATTCAAAGCGCTATACCTCCTAATCTCTGTATTAATTCTGAGTATCGCCACACAGTAAACTGTAGAATGGGGCGCAAATTAAGAATATTACTAAGATTACAAAATAAAGAATCTTTTTTTTTTAAAAGGGTCATGCATGTTAACTTTTACATTTATATTAATTAGCTGCACACACAATAATTACACAGATGATTTGTATAGTGCTGTGAGCACAATATAATAAAATATAATATAATATGATAAGAAGTGTAATTCTATGTATAGATACACTGGGTATCTCCATTTTTGAATAACTGCATTTTATATTAATGATGATATGAACAAACAGCCCCTGGCTAAGGGGAGGATCGAATGAATGGCTGACAAGCAGAGACATGCTCTGGGTTACCCACAATATCAATATATACTTTAAAGGGTTTTTCAATCTCAAATCCGATTCAGATTTTTCTGCAGATTGACAACACTCTGCACAGAATAAAAAGCAACTCGTGCTTTTAAAATCAGGTCCATTTTATTGCAGTAAAAAGCGAGGAATATGGTAAAAACAACACTGAACAAAAAATACATTAGAATTTTTCAACATCACAGTTCAATTCAGATTTGTTTGTCAGATCCTGTAGTAATTGTGATTCTGCTTAACCTAATATTGAACACATATTGGTCATATTGGCTGCCGGCAAATTTAAGTAAAAAAAACATTTCTATAATTACAAAACTGTTTCAATTGTATTTAAACATAACCCACATTTTATAAACTCAATGAACTAAGCAGGAGAACGAACACATACTAAAACTCGCTTGCATTACGTTTGTGTTTTAATATTGGAGTGTGGTTAGACTCTGGGCTCTTATTTGGCTTGTAGATTGATAAACTGATATAAACTATTTATACCCAACTAGACATTTAGTCCACAAACAAATCCTGTTTACATATCCAAGGTGGGAAGCCAATTATGCAACAAATGTTTTTGCTTGTCAGAAACTATTGGGATTTAGTATATAAGCTTGTGGACTGAAAGTTTGGCAGAATTGTTCCTTGTAAATTCACTTTTAATTTTGTTCTTTGGAAATTTCATTAAAGTGCGATTTATCGTATATTTATACTAGCAAATTATGACTACTATTGCCTGCACCAAAATGGCTTCAAAAACCTTGCATTTTGTTAACAATGTCATCTCTTTATGCAATGGATCACAGAGACCTATATGTTTCAAATGTTTTCACCCTAAGTGTATTTCTTCAATTGTTTTTGGAGATAAATCCCGCAAGCCTAGCTCCTATCTGAATTTGTTACATTTGCTATATTCCCAAACCCTCTGTTCCCCCCAAAAAGAGCAACAATGGTTTCTACAACTGCCAAACCCACCAGTGCTGACAGAAGCAAGTATATTTCTAAAGAAACTCAGGTAAAAAGTTCTATATTATATTTGGGGAAAATATACCCCCACCATTAACATGATTTCTCAATTAAAAAGCAATACTTTCTTGGAGTACACAATGATTACACAATTTATTCCTCTAGATTTCTCCAATTTTGGGGATTATGTATATTTGCATGTGATGTATGTATTAATTTGTGTGTAGTGTCAGTGGGTGTGAATTCATTGTTGTGTTTATGTGGAGTAGCAATGAGGCTGAAAGCACACCTGAGTTGGTGTATGTTATTAGGGTGTGTACGAGTGCTGTGGTGAATTTTTGTGCTTTGGTGTAAGCATCCACAGACAACCTATGTGAACCACAGAAACCAGGCTGCAAGAGTGTGCAACGCTACAGATAATCCCATTGGAAGATATTATTAACTTTTTATAGGGTGAGCTACGGATAGGTAACATGTATACACTAATTCAAACCGGCAGGTTGTTGAAACCTATAGGAGTCCAGGAGTGAATATGCGTTGGCATGTTTGGGCATGAGTAAATTTGTGTATGTTCCTGGCCTCCTCTCCCATTTCATCTCCTTTACTCATCTTTTCTTATTTTACCTCCTTCCTATACTAAATCCCAGCAGCCATGGGTTAAATCCTGTTATTGAAATATGCAATATGCAGAATACCCTGAAAATGGACAGCATTTAAGGCATGTTTTGTTTTCCTGATTGTAAAGCAAACTGTTTGTAGGAATTTACAACAGGTATCTGGTTTTATTTATTACTGGGGCCTTATCAGATATGTTGTTAGAGGGGGCTAAGAGACAACACAATACTTGCAATGTATATTGTAAATTCAACGAAGGGTCATTCACTTCCAGGGTTTTTCACTAAAGTGAGAATTTTAAAGTGTATTTCAATTTTAAGGCAAAAGAAGATGAACTGGAAGCATAACTGAATTAGCTTTTGGCTATTTTGATCTTAAATTTGAAATTCAATTTAAATTCTCACCTTTAGTCAATAACCCTGTTAAAGTTTGGGAAGTGATTTTAGATGCTATTTTATTGTAAGGACATTATGTACAAAATATATTATACGTTTTACCTCAAATTCCTTTTCTGAATTCACTGACACAGGCTGACCTGGTTACAAACAGATCAGAAGCTTCTACATAAACATACATAGTATTGCACATTTGCAGCCAGGTTTGGAATACACCTTATATAACTGGAATTCCTGCACAATCCTGCCCCTTCTAAAAAGGGTCAGCCTTGAAAGTGAGATGAGTTTGAATGTGTATATAATTTCTGATGAAACCCAAATCAAATTTGCAGTGTATTGCAATTTTCTTCCCAAAGGCTCTATTGGGTCAGAAATGCTGGTACTTTGCTAGTACAGTGAGTATTAAGGTTTATATTTTCATTTATATTACTATTACTATTTTTTGTTTATAATAAATGTCCATTTATTAAGACATAAATATATATATATAAAATCTGTGTTGTTTTTTTCATAGACGTTTTTCCTAAATTGTGTACTACACCTTAACAACTGCAATATAGGACTCCTAACAAACTTATAGATATATACATAAAGGCACACACTTATAGACACAGGTGCATATTTAAAAGCCGAGACAGACACAAGCACACACCAAAACAAGCACAAAGACATACACAAACATAGACAGATATATACAGGCACACAGAGACATACACATACACAGAGAGATATATAAATGCATACACAGACATAGGCACACACAGAAAGGTACATGATTGTGCGCTGCTAAAGGGTGGAAAGCAGGCAGCAACCAAATTATCTCTTTAAGGGCTTGCCCTGCACTTCCAGGCACCTAATTTGTAGGGTTTTCATTCCATGCTGCTCGCTCTCCATGTCGTTGAGTCGAGGCTCGGAGTGGAGGCCTCACAATGATAGAGACAGGGGAACATGGATAGAGTGTTATTTTCCCCACTGAACTGCACTAGTATGCTTCTGCATTTGGCCATGATTCAAAGATCCAATATGATGACCGTGAGTTAGAGTTGCACGAAGAAGAGGAAGAAATAACTAACTTGAGGGCATCCCCCACCACCACTACCACTAAGAGATCTGGGACTACAGAAGTCCTCATTCTGGACACTAGCATCCCCAGCAACGCCCCTCTGCTGAACTCGATTCACACCTAAATGTCACTTTCTCAACAGCTCAAGCAAGGACATTCACGTGTACTTGTTCCCCAGGCTAAAGTCTGCCAGCCCTATTCTGTAAGCACATACAGGTGATTTTTAGTTTGGCTACTTTTAAACCAAACAAACCAAAGACACCCTCTCTTCCAGCATATCCTATGGCAACCAGAAAACCATACCTATGGTGTTGAGTTCAGTGCTCAGAAAAGAAAGAACAGAGACACATTCCTCAATCTGTCTGGTATTCTGCATCCAGGACCCTAAAATCAGACATAACCCACCAAAGAACGACAAATTACCACATACTGGGTAGCTAGTTGAACCAAAAACATGAAGTCATCCAAGTAGAGCAACAGAAAGGCAACATAGTTTGATGTTAGCTTCATAATTTTTACAGTTTAATGCAAATTCACTGTTTTTACCCTGAAGAAGTCCTAGTTGCCAATGCGATGATATGCATACATTAATAAATGTTTTTATCATATAAATGTTGGGAACTGTCCTTGCATAGTTCTATGACAATTGTGAGCAGCTATACACGATCCAAAGACAGATATTTGCTTAGAGATTATATGTCCAGTGTAGAGATCACCTGGGTTAAGAGACCATCTGCTTGTAAGATTATCGCTCTTGCATTCTGCCATCAATGCAGTCAATGCACATTTTGGCCAAAAATGTGACATCTCAATTCCCTGATACTGAGTATTAGGATTTGCCTATTGTGGTCGATGATCCCTTTCACCTTACTTCTTAACGAACAAGGACTTTGTCTATGTGCTTTGCATGGCCAAAGCAAGTATTGTTTCTGCATAAACACATTTTGCTGCCCTCTGATGAGTTTTGTCTCTTATGGGACGTAACATGAGTGTACTTTTAACAGATTCTTTTTGCTGACCTTTTGTTTTCCAAGATAAGTAGAAGAGTGTTGTATAGAAAACATATGAGGTCACTTTTTTTTTGTAGATGTGCAGTGCACTTATGGTATGTAGGATTAGTCCATAAAAATCTGTTTTGTTCTGGCAGGATATTCTTATTCACTAAACTGGAAATCAACCAAAACGGCTAATTTTAAACATATGAGGATATCAAATTGGAAAGCTATGTATAACTGGGGCACTAAAGCGAGCATAATTTACAATTTCACTACATGAGACGATGTTTCATATTTTTGCTTATCACCTTCTTTTACCGAATCCTTATCAAAATAAGGGTAAGCATAAGAATAGCAAATTAAGGAGCTCTATACTAAACAGCTAAAAGATCAAAATTCATAAAGCCCTTTTCTTAATTTAGAATCTTCAGCCGTTTCCCTAATTTGGTATCCTTATACAGGGTGTCCAAAATTCAGAGTATGGTTTGAGGAGTCAATACCTTTTTTTTTTATTTTTTATTAATGAACGAATTTCAATGGTATTACATACAACGAATGCTTAAGGTATGTCTATTTGTTTATAGAAAAGAAAAAAGTGCGCTGTGCCTTTAAGTGATTTTTGCATACATTGATGTGCATATACTCATACAAAAAAGTTTTGCAAATGTGAAAACTTTATACACTATATAGTGTTTTAACAAAGTGACCAAGTGATACAATAAAGTGCAAAAAAATACAAAGCACTTACATAGGCAACTTTGAAAAGGGGGGACATATATCTTCCCAGATGTTGTATAACTCAGGAGGTAAAACGGAGGAGATAAAAAGAAAGAAAAAGAAACATAGTGTAAAACTGACAAAAAAGCGAACAAGTGGTATAAAAAATAAACCAATCAACTCACAAAAGTGGAGCAGTAGAAGTCTGCTCTCACTGTAATAGCCCAGAAAATATTTTTGAAGAACAAGCCAGTATCATTTTAAATAAATTCTCTCAGAAAAAATATCCTAACCAACTATTAACTGAAGCATTGGAAGAGGTCAAGAAGCTAGACCAGAAAAGCATTGTCTTAGAAAATAAAAGTATGGATTTGAACTCGGTACCTTTGGTTTTTGATTTTAACAATGATTATAAAATAATTAAATATATAATTAATAAGCATTGGCACCTTTTGAAAAAGGATAGATAATTAGTTAATATAATTCCAAATAAACCTGCTATTACGTTCAGAGGAGTCCCTAATGTAAAACGAATGCTAAATTTTAATCATCCCAAGGCAGAAATACCTAAAACTTTTTTTAACTAATAATAAAGAAGGCTTTTACTCTTGTGGTAAGTGTGTAGGCTGCAAATGTAGCACAAATAGATTGAGAAGTATAAATAAGTTTAAAACAAAATACAAGCAAGATGATTTTTATATTAAAGATTTTATTACTTGTTTTAGTAGAAATGTTATTTATCTTTTCATTTGCCCATGTGGGCTACAATACGTTGGTCGAACTATTCGCCCCCTTCATAAACGTATTTAAGGACACGTCAATAATATTAAAAAAGGCTTTGTACAACATAGTGTGTCCGCACATTTTAAAAGATGTCATAACAAGGACCCTAGTGGACTAACCTTCTTAGGGATTCCAATTGTGAGAAAATCATGGAGGAGGAAATTACATTTTAGATATAGGGAAAGAAGAGATGAGATGGGTGCACAGATTACAAACTTTACAACCCAAAGGATTAAATATTGAATTTGATTTGTTTAATTTTTTGTAATATATTTGTATAATGATTTTCTCTTCTCTCTTCCCCTCTTTTTCGAGTAGGTGACATATATAGTTCTGTATTTTTATGTTTATGGATTAATTTTTTTAAATTATTTTTTTTTTTAAATTAATATATATATATATATGTTCTTAGAGTTTTTATATGTGTTTAATGTATTTTTTTTAACTATTGCTCCTGGTCAATTGGTTTTTGACAATATGAGATATTCTTCTAATATTATAAGCTTAATGAATTGCATTTTAACTATGTAACCCTTTTTTATTTTATTTTTTTTACATCCAAGAATGAGATATTTAGGCATTATGTCTTTCCAAACCCTCACTTATAGACTCAGTATATACCTCTGAGGGTTTAGAAAAAATATGTTCTTTGTTTGTTCACTATAAGAATTATGCCGTGCTATTTTTAATATTGTCATTTTTAACTTTGACTTAATCTTGAATCATATTGGATTGTGCAGGAATGTGTGTGTAAATATTTGATATGTATCCAAGAAAGACGTTTAGGCGATATGTCCTTTAAAGTTTTTATAATAAGATTCATTTAAGGACTTTCTGAATCAAAACCAATCATCTCAAATGCTACTAATTACAAATCAATGGAATGGATATAAATTCACATAGAGACTAGACCCAGAAACGTGATCCGAAGAAGCCATCCAGACGAAACGCGTCATCACGCTGTCAGACGCACGACGTCAGGACGCCCCGAGTGAGCCCGTATTCTTTGGAAGCCTTGTGCCGTGTTCCAGTGCCGAACATACTGCAGAAGTTCAACAAGGGTCTGAGGACTGGCCATACAAGGACGGAGCCAACGTGATTTTTTATTGTATGCTGCTAATAAAGCTTTGAAAAATATTCAGCTGCTGTCCTGCCTATAATATTGTGGTCCTGCATTCTGATATTTTCTGGGCTATTACAGTGAGAGCAGACTTCTACTGCTCCACTTTTGTGAGTTGATTGGGTTATTTTTTATACCACTTGTTCGCTTTTTTGTCAGTTTTACACTGTTTCTTTTTCTTTCTTTTTATCTCCTCCGTTTTACCTCCTGAGTTATACAACATCTGGGAAGATATATGTCCCCCCTTTTTTAAAAGTTGCCTATGTAAGTGCTTTGTATTTTTGTTGCACTTTATTGTATCACTTGGTCACTTTGTTAATACACTATATAGTGTATAAAGTTTTCACATTTGCAAACCTTTTTTGTATGAGTATATGCACATCAATGTATGCACAAATCACTTAAAGGCACAGCACACATTTTCTTTTTTATTGGTATACAGAGTGTTTTCTTGAGCTATTTTACACTTAATTAGTGCTGCTTGCCTTTTATATTTTTTCACTTGTAATTATTCACTAGCGCCTTCAATTCCTTGATATTTTTTGCACTGTGTATATTTGTTTGACTATGGAAGATGACGTCTTTTTTAATAAACCATTTTTATTGTGCATGCAGGAGACAATTGACTTGTCATGCATCACAGTAACAATGATAAATCAGACAGAATACCACGACAGTTTCAAAAATGCATAAGAAGCATTTGACATTCACATTTTTGAGTTCAACAGTGTAACAAAGAAAATAAACAAAAATGTGTGTAGTCCAGTTAAGTCACAAGACATATTTAGTCTGCATGGCCACAACAGTGTCCCATATAACGTCAACAAAACATCCCTCTTAGTATTAGAAGACAATGTTCCACTGTGGATATTTGAAGAAAATTAGGGAGTTTTGGTTAGTGAGCACCAAAAGAAAAGAAAAAAGAGGACGTCCCATTAGTGACCAGTTGAGAACGCACCAAGCTAAGCTAGTAAAGCCCCCTCCCCCCCACCCCACCAAAAAAAGTGGGGTGGGTGAAGAATAGGTATGTCTTCTAAGTAAATAAAAGTAAAAAAGGCTTAGCCCACTGTGGACATGTGAACCAATTGTATTGCACCAGAACCAAGATTGTGTATAGACAACTGTATCCTGTAACAATAAAGGGTAGATTGGGAGGTCAGTAAGTAATCAGGGGTATAAAGTGGCAGGAGCTTCTACAATAATGAGTAAGTTAAGAGAGTGCAGAGTAAACCACCTTGATCACCCAAGAGTATGTGTAGCCACAATTATTATGGATAAAATGTGAGACTGGACAAAGTTAAAAGCAAAACCTATGAAACTGAACTAAGTGTCGGTGCACCGCCCAACCTCACTACCCTCCAACTCATACCAAGGGTTTGCCTTGTTGTTTAAACATTGGACATCTAACAAGGAATATTTTGTAAGGGGTCCTGACCCGCTACCACCTCTGCCAAGAACATAAATTCCAAAGTTTTTCTCAGCTTGGATCTTAAGGAATGATCCTGAGTAAGAATATATGATCTCCAAAGTCAAGAGAAACGTTCTGGAAAGGAGTTCTTTGATGTTCTATGTATTAAGCCAATCCATTTTAAATCTGAAATTAAGCTTGGATAAAAATAATCGTAAGGTGGGAGAATTCGGCTGGTTCCAAACCAAGAGGATGGTTTTGTATCCAGCAACTGCTATAATAAGAACTGCAAAACCTCAGGGAAGAGTGGCAAAGTGGGCATATTCCCATTGACTAGATATTGTTTCACCTCTGTCCAAAATGATTGGATTGAAGCGCAGTCGCACAGACAATGATATAGGTCAGCTCTCGCATGCGGACATTTGAAGCAGGTTGCAGACTCTCTGTTGGCCATAAGATGAAGTTGATGGAGGGAGTAATATGCATAATGCAAGGTCTTAAGGAACATGTCCCTTATGAGATCATGGGTCTCTGAGTAAAATGTGCAGAAAGTATATCTTCAAGACTTAAGTGTGGAAAGTTTGTCTTGTATTTCCCCATACTTGTTTGGAGATTGGCCCAGTCTAGAGTGTATTATATTAACATATAAAGTTTTGAAACTGAATAGGAAGTAGAAACAGATGAGCACAGCATGGTGTCCAAAGGGTTTTCCCAGTCAGTAGCTGTAAAAGTCTGTGATGGTATGGTAATAATGGCATATTTGAAAATAAGCGAACCATGGAAGTGGAATGCCTAGGAAGTGCTCCCTGAGGTCTACAATCACTAAGTTTAGTCTACGATCGTGTTTATTCCCCCATTGGCACTCACTCATTCCCTAAATAGCAACTTCAAAATTTACAGAATGCAATAGATTAATTTAAAAAAAAAAAAACCTGCAATTTCAAAGCTCATATAATGTAATAGTTTTTGTTTTCTTTTTAAAAAACCTAGCCTAGGCAAAAATAATAGGGGCTTAGTTACGGTATATGACCACTATGCAATGCATGATCATATACTGTAACTAAACCCCAATTATTTTTGCCTAGGTTAGGTGTTTTAAAAACCAAAACGAAAACTATTACATTATGTAAGCTTTGAAATTGCCGTTTAGGGAGTGAGTGAGTGCGCATCTTGTGCTTTATACATACACATTATACACACAACATGGAAACTCCTGTCAGGCATCATAGCCTTCTAAGATCCAAGGGCATATGAGTCAATATATGAGCAATACTCAGAAGGGGATTGAAAACAACACCAGAGGATCAAAACACCAACTATTGTTAGACCAAGCAGTTACAAGGGATTCTAAGACCAGACAGACCAATCTGTGCTCGGCCTGGATTGACTACAAGAAAGCCTATGACACAATGCCACACACATGGATACTGGAATGCGTGGCTCTCTACAAGGTCAGCAAGACAATAAGAACCTTCATCAAGAACTCGATGGGCAAGTGGAAAACAACTCTAGAAGCCAATTCCAGGACAATAACTCAAGTAAACATTAAATGTGGCATATACCAAGGTGATACGCTGTCTCCAATGCTGTTCTGCATAGGCCTCAACCCCCTTAGCCAGATCATCAAGAAGAGTGGATACGGATACAGGTTCAAGACTGGAGCTACCATCAACCACCTACTCTACACAGACAACATAAAGCTGTATGCCAAGAATGAGCGAGACATTGACTCACTGACCCACCTAACTAGGATATACAACAAGGGCATCGGAATGTCGTTTGGACTAGAGAAGTGCAAGTGGATGATAGCAAAAAGAGGGAAGATGATCAGGGCAGAAGGAGTTGAAGTTCCAGAAGGCCAAATAGAAGATGTAGAGAATAGCTACAAGTACCTGGGGGTACCACAAACGCATGGCAACCATGAGGAAGAAACAAGGAGGAAAGCAACATCCAAGTACCTCCAAAGAGTCAGACAGGTCCTGAAGTCCCAGCTCAATGGCAAGAACAAGCTCCAAGCCATCAACACATAAGCCCTACCAATCATCAGGTACCCAGATGGAATAATAACCTGGCCAAGAGAAGAACTGGTCACCATGGATGTCAAATCCAGGAAACTACTCACTGTGAATGGAGAATTCCACCAGAAATCCAGCACCTAGAGACTGTACACCTGCCGGAAGGAAGGAGGTCGGGGCCTGATGAGTGTCAAGGCAACAGTCCTGGATGAAACACAGAGCATCCACAAGTACATCATGAAAATGGCTACCAAAGATGAACTGCTAAGAGAATTCCTGAGACTTCCACAGATCAAGGATGCATAAAAAGAGGTGGTTCCTTGGCAAGACAAACGTCTCCATGGGGTGTACCACCAGCAGATAGTGGATGTGGCGCACATGACAAAATCCTACCAGTGGTTGGAAAAAGCAAGACTGACAGACAGCACTGAGGCACTAATCCTAGCAGCACAGGAGCAGGCACTCAGTGCCAGATTAATAGAAGCTGGAGTCTACCACACCAGGTAAGACCCAAGGTGCAGTCTGTGCAAAGAGGCCTCTGAGACAGTCCAGCACCTAGTAGCTGAATGCAAGATATTAGTAGGAACAAAATACATGGAGAGACACAACCAAGTTGCTGAGATTGTGTACCGAAACAACTGCACAGAATATGGATTGGACCTGCCTAAGTCCAGATGGGAGATACCACAAAGAGTAGTTGAGAATGACAGGGCTAAGATCCTGTGGGACTTCAAGATCCTGACAGACAATCAAGTGCTAGCCAACCAACCAGACATCATGGTGGTAGACAAGGAACGAAAGACTGTAGTCATGGTGGATGTGGCAATACCCAGTGACTAGAACATCAGGAAGAAAGATCATGAGAAGGTGGACAAATACCAAGGACTGAAAGAAGAACTAGAAGGGACGTGGAAAGTGAAGGCAGTAGTAGTCCCAGTTGTGATAGGAGCTCTCGGGGCTGTGACTCCCATGTTGGTGGAGTGGCTTCAACAGATTCCAGGTGGGACATCTGAGATCGCTGTCCAGTAGAGTGCAGTTCTAGTAACAGCTAAGATACTGCGCAGAACCCTCAGACTCCCAGGCCTCTGATGGAGGACCCGAGAATGAGGAATAAATATACCACCCAGGAAGGGTGAGAAAATCTATTTTTATTTTATAGCAAACATTTATTTCAGGCAAACAGCAAATAGTTATTTGAGCTTTTGATCACCATGCAAAAGCTATTACCAGTATTAATAATTTAAAAGTTTTGCTCATTTCATACAGGTTTTTTTTCTCCAGATTTCAATGCCATTTCCCTAAGAAACAGGCACCCAGGCAACAAAGGAAAGTGGCTGCTTCTCACCAATAGCCATAACCACTCAGGCAACCCCAGAAAGTGGGTCCCCAGCTCAGCAATAAACACCCAGGCATCCTTGGAAAGTGATCCTTTGCTTTCTGATAACTGTCTATGAAGCCCTCAAAGAAAGTGTTCCCTGCTTGCAAATAAATAACCAGGAACCCCAAGAACGTACTTGCCAATAAAAACCTAGTCAATAAATGCCCAGGCGGGGCGTGGCTTGGAGGTCCGCGAACATGGCTGCCTAAACCGTGAGCTCCCCGCCGGCCTTGCACTAAACCTCACCGAACGCACAGACAAACGCTCAAAATGGGGAAAACTCACCGCACATCAAGCGCCCAAAGACCCGCGGACACCCTGAAAAGTACTCCGAACCCCTCCATGAAGCAGTACCTCGTGGCACAGGCAGACCCGGACCAACAGGCCTCAACTGACTCCACGGCCTCGGGCTTTTCCTGCCCGCGGTCCCCACAGGGAGAACACACGCCAACGAACTCCCAAACCTCCACCCCAGAGCTGATGTCCATACTGCAACAACTACCCACAAAAGCAGACCTGAAGCAGGCAAATGCTGAACTCCGCACCTCCATCACTACAGAGCTCCACACACTGCGAGAGGAGATACAAGGCCTCAGCCAGAAAGTGGCCCAGCTTGAGGCAGACAGCGACCACATGTCTGCAGCACAGGCAGCAAACACTGACATGCTGCAATCCCATACGAAGGTACTACAGCAAATGGCACTTCACATTGAGGACCTGGATAACAGGGGTAGGAGACAGAACATCCGCATCAGGGGGTTGCCTGAGGGACTGGACAAGAATACCCCTATTCAAGCCACCTTGTCAGATCTATTTAACTGACTGCTGGCCCACCCTCTTCAGACGCCTATAGGCTTTGTACGAGCGCATCGCGCACTTAGGCCCCAGGGACCCCCTGAAGGCCCATCCCGTGACATCATTTGCTGTCTGGAGAGCTTCCCCCTGAAAGAGGAGATCCTCCGCAAAGCCAGAAACGCAGATAAAATCCTACTGGAAGGCTCGGAGATTCACCTATTCCCCGATCTGTCCCCAGCAAACCTGGCATACAGAAGAGCGATGAAGCCCCTAACTAGACAACTGCAAACCGCCCAGCTGAGGTACCGCTGGTGTTTTCCCACAGGACTGCAGGTTGCGACTCCCAACGGCCCCTTCATGGTCCTAGGGGAGGACGATACTCAGGCGCTCCAGAAAGAGCTACACCTGCCACCGGAGACACTACCCTGGCCGAACCCGCTGAATTTTTACACCTTTGCCCCCAGACCGCAAGGCATGGGCCCCCGTCCGCAGAGACTGAGACCACCATGCTCACAGACGACTAGACCAGTGGGGATGCCCAACTGAAAACAGCCACGCCTGCTAGACGTCTTGGCCTCGGGACTGTTACCCTGATACCGCAGGCATGATGTGAACTTTGGACCTTACATCGGGGTGCCTCTGATGCCCCACCACTCTATGAACGTTGATGTGACTTTTGACACGGCAAGTATTGCTAGAGCTGCGGCTCCAGATAGGGGGGGAGGGAGGACAAATAAGGGGACACTCAAGAGCTTGGAGGGGCTAGCTCAGGGGGAGGGGGGACACTATTAACCTGCTTCCTTATCGAGGGAAAGAGACGCATAATGGGCCTTATGCTCAAGAGAAGAACGAGAGATGTAGTATACCCCATCCATCCGATGGCTAGACCCCACAATACTAGCTCCCAGGAGCTTGCCATCAAGGCCGGGTTTTACCCACCGGGGCAGGGGAAAGAAGAGAGAGGGAGATAACATAGGGGGACAAGAGGATGGGAGGGAATGGAGACGAGGGTGGGGGGAGGGTCCCGTGGCAGGCCACTAGGTGGCCTACACGATGGAGGTACAAGTGGGATCTATGTTGAATTGTTCTTTCTGTTATGGCTGATATCCATGTTAAAGTTACTAATGTTCTTCTAAGGTGAGGTTGACAAATATGTTTCATTCCTTGATAGATAGTGCCGTAAGCAGGGGAGACGGAAGATCCTGACTGGGTGGAGCCCCGAGAGGCCATAGTGGTCAGCGACGACCGATTTGCGAGCGCACTTGGTCCCCTGGGCCCTGCCCACTTGGGAATTCCGGGACTCCTTCGACTGCCCTACTGGAGTGAGCGACAAGTATCAGGTGAGCGGTTCCCCTCCAACACCGCTGACCACAGCGACTGTATACATACTACCCCTGACCCTTTCCACCCCAACTACCCTATACTTCCCTGCACCCCCCTTACCCCATCCTAGCACTTGACCGCCGGACGGACAAGACAGCACTTATACACCCGACTGACAGGTCTCGGCCATGTCCACTACCCCAGCCCCCATAACGGTTCTCTCCCTCAATGCTAGGGGTTTAAACAAACCCGAGAAAAGATCGGGAGCCATGAGGGACTTCCTCTCCCATAAGGCATCCATAGTGTTTTTACAGGAGACACACTTCAGAAAGGGGTCGCGACCCACACTGACCAATCAGCACTATCCCATCGGATACTACAGTGACTTCCAGGGTGGGAAATCCAGGGGGACAGCAATACTGCTCCACAAACGCATTCCGTTTAAAGAAAAGGGGGTGATGACCGACCCAGAGGGACGGTACATTTTCATAAAGGGGGAGATAGCAGGCTCAATATACACTTTCGCTAACGTCTACGCCCCAAACTGTAGACAATATCGTTTCCTGGCCCGGATACTCCGCACCCTTAAGAGTTTCACAGAGGGAGTGCTGGTACTGGGGGGAGACCTGAACGTGGCTCTGGACCCTAAATGGGACTCTTCCCTGGGTCGCTCTCACGTCCCCACCCAACATCTCACAGCGATCAGGGCCCTTTTGGCTTGGGAAAGGCTTGTGGACTGCTGGAGAGCCCTACACCCCGATGAAAAGGATTATACCTTTTACTCACACCCACATAATTCATACACCCGCATCGACTACCTCTTTATGCCACAATACCACCTACCGCTGGCACTTCGGGCTGACCAGGGCACTGCAACATGGTCGGACCATGCACCGGTGTCGGTCACCCTGAAGTCCCCGCTATTCAGACCCAAGATCTCCAAATGGAGGTTAAATGAGGCCCTATTGGCCAAGCCAGAACTAACGGCCGACATAGAAACTACATTACAAGAATACTTCACACACAATGGTACCCAAACGTCCCCCACCATACGATGGGAAGCACACAAAAGTGTTGTTAGGGGGCATTTCATACAAAAGGGCGCACTCCTCAAGAGACAGAGGGAGGCACGCATGGCCTCACTACTGGCAGACATACAACACCTAGATGCCCTCAATAAACGACTACAACTCCCCACGCACCAGGCGACATTGCTAAGTTTACGGAGAGAGCTGACTACACTCCTGCACTCCCAACACCACAGGGCCGCATTGCGCAACAGGGCTTTCTTCCACGTAAATGGCAACAAGAGCGGGAAACTGTTGGCGCGCATGCTCAATAAAAAGAGGCAAGACACTTACATTGACCGCATTCGAGACAAGTGAGGAATCCTTCACAGGCACCCCACTGACCCCACAAGATACAGGAGATCATTAGGGCATATTACTCGGAACTATACGCGATGCCGCGGCCACACACAGACTCACACACCCGCAGACTCCGTGACTCTATAGACGAATACCTTTCGGCCCATACACTCCCCTCCCTATCAACAGACATAGCGGACCAGCTGGACGAACCCATTACCCCCGAGGAACTGGCGCTTGCGATCAAAAGCTCTAAGCCCGGGAGGAGCCCAGGCCCTGATGGACTGCCCCTAAAATACTACAAGAGATTCGCAGACATATTATACTCCCCGTTAGTAGACATGTTTAATGCAATCAGAGAGGGACACGACCTTCCCGAGCAAGCACTCACTGCACACATCACCATCATCCCCAAGGAGGGAAAGGAGCACTGTGGGAGCTACCGGCCTATCTCCCTCATCAACACAGATCTCAAACTTCTGGCAAAGGTCCTAGCGACCAGACTCCAAACACACGTGCCCAGTCTGGTTCACGCGGACCAGGTGGGTTTCGTGATGGGCCGGGAAGCCCGGGACAACACCATTAGGGCCCTCACGCTTATGCACAGGAAATCTGGAGCGGACTCGGGCCTTCTCCTACTCTCCACGGACGCGGAGAAGGCCTTTGACAGGGTCAGCTGGGAATATATGTTCCGGACGCTGACACATATGGGTCTGGGACCACACCTCCGGGGATGGATTGGAGCCCTCTATTCCAAGCCGACCGCACACGTGTTGGTCAACGGGGTACTAACAGAGGCCTTTCCGATACACAATGGCACACGCCAGGGTTGTCCCCTTTCCCCGTTACTATTTGTGTTGGCCCTGGAGCCATTCTTAAACACCATCAGACGCCACCCCGACATCACCGGCCTATATACAGGGAATACACATCATAAAATAGCCGCATACGCGGACGACCTATTATTTTTTATCACCCACCCAGAGATTTCCCTACCCAACCTAGTGCAGGCATTCCGGGCATTTGGGCTCCTCTCGGGCTTGAAAATTAACTTTTCAAAATCTTACATCCTAAATATCAATGTACCCGCGCATAGAGCCGACCACTTGCGTAGGAGTCATAACTTCCAATGGGCTTTAGACAAAATACGCTACCTAGAACGCGACAAATTTATACTCAGCCAACTTCACCCCACTGCTGACCCAGTTTCCAAAGGAGATGAGGGAGTGGGCCTATCCCCACATATCCTAGTTAGGTAGGGTGCAAGTCGTAAAGTTGAATTTCTTACCGAGACTGCTATACCTCTTTCAGGCATTGCCCATAGTGATCCCAACTTCCTTTTTCACGACACTCCGGGGAGCACTGGGATCCTACGTTTGGGATGGGAGGAGACCCAGACTGAAACATACACTACTGTCACAACCCAAAGACAAAGGCGGTCTCGCCCTACCAGACTTTGCCTTATATTACAAAGCATGCCACCTGCAATGTGTGGTAGAGTGGTCCAAACCGGGGGTTAGCAAGCTCTGGAAAACAACAGAGGAGTGCGACGCGGGCATACCAGCCGCCCTCCTTCCGTGGCTCCCCGCCAGGGGGTCAGGGAGGGAAACACGATACTCGACCTACACAAAAGCGACACTGACGGTGTGGCGAGGCAGTGTCGGACGACATGCCCTCTCCACATACCCGTCCCCACTGCTACCCCTGGTTCATAACCCGGACTTCCCGCCGGGCCTGGACCCGAGGGCCTTCAGGGCACTAGTAAACGACCCCCTGCCTCGCCTACGACACGTCTGCACTAGACGAGGAGTGAAAAACCTGACAGAACTGTGTGGGGAGACCTCCCAACCCTTCCTAACACGTTTTAAATACGAACAACTACGCAATTACATAAAGCTATTCCCACAGGGCCAGGCACTCGGCAGAGATCTCACGGTCTTTGAAAGGCTATGCTCTGACCCGGACCCCTTACCACATGGGGTATCGCACCTGTACTCCCTTCTCCAGTCACAGACACCAATTGAAACACCTTATTTTTAATTTTTTTTTTATTTTTGCAGTGCATATGGTGATAACATTCAGGCACGTGGTACCCCAAAGGTAATCCGCATGCTTAGTTCAAAACAATGAGTGATAACATGAAAAGCATTAGGGTATGTTAGTACAATGAACTATTTTTTATATATATGAACAGGTTTAAATCAAGATAGTTAGGCATGGTATAGATTAATTACGTAGTATGCTAAAGTAACTATGCGTGTTCAGAATAAAACATACGTGTGATAGGACAGGTTAAACTAGCTATAGACTGAGTTAGCAATACTTGATCGTTCTTACAAGCTAGGCACATACTATAGCTACCGTTGTCTTGGCAGATTGCTTTAGTGAGTAGCGACAATAGCTTACATTTAACATTTCTATGGTGTAGATCTAGCGAAATTACATATGTCAGTGCAGCAGTGTCTAAAATCAGAAGCTTAGGGAGCCTGAGAGAGTTATCAGGTTGTCAGTGTCGTTGTAGATAAGCGAGGTGCATTAAAGTGAGTATGAGTTAGGCTAGGCATGCAAGCGGGGCGCTGTACACGCTTGTGTGGCATGAGTCTGCTAAAGGTAAATCAGGCTTGTCAGCGTGGAGTTATCAGGGGATAGGCTGTACGGCACATATCTAGTAGGCGCACTAAAACATTATATTATTGTGCAAAGAATATTTTGATAAGTTCACAGCTAATCATAACTAAATAAACAATGAGGATCTCTGACAAGTTCGATGATGTTTGCCAATTTCAAAAACATTAAAATTATAAACTACACCACCAAAACTCCGTACGGACATGGTGATAGGGCAGCAAGCTAGCCCCCAGAGTGTTACCAAAAGTCAGCCGACTCCCTTAGCCGGCATTCTCATGTCGCCTGCAAGCGAGGCACCGGCGGTGCTCAGAGGTATTGTCCACATGTCGGTAGTGCTTCTCCCGGCTGGGGTCTTAGGGCAATGTCCTCTGGAGTAAGGGGGTTCTCCAGAGGACATTGGTGGTGGTCTCGCCGTTCTGTTCGGCTGTTCCCGCCGCGGTTCTGCTTCCCGGCTCTCTGGCTCCGGGCCTTCGCGAGAGCCCTCGCCTTGAGTCCATGGAGCCTCCCAGACACGGTGGTTGGCTCGGGGGCCCGCGGGTTCTCCCTATCCCGAGTGTCCCCACGGGTGTATGGACGGCTTGGGGTAATCCCCCGATGGGCTCCCAGCCCAGAAGGACGTCGGGCAGTCAGGGTGGCAGCTTTGTACACCCTTTTGACGGGCGATGCTGGTTTGGGGTTTAATGTAGGCTGACAGGTTTCCCCCTGCGCTTGTGCTGGTAGGCCCGCATTGCTCCCTTTGGGATGTGGCTCGGTAGCCCTCCCGGTGACGCCATGCTTGTTGCTTTTGTGGCACTTGCTTAGCCTTTGTGAGGCCGTCGGCTGCAGTTTGGCCTCCAGCTTGCGCCAGAGGTCGTTGAAAATTGCTGCGAGTCTTTGCCGTGTCTCATGCTGTGGGTCTTTGGGCTCGAGGGAACATGAGGTGACCGCCATTTTGGGTGCATCCTCGTGTATTATATTTCCCCATGCGCTCCCTCTCTGTGCTCGCTCCGGTCTCGATTTCTCTCTCAGGTGTGGACCGCGATCACCCCCGACGGTCCGGGGGGGGGGGGGGGGGGGTAACAGGGTTCCTTCTTGCGTTGTGTCAGCATCTTGTGGCACCGGACCAGGGGATCGGCCGCCTCTCCCGCTCTACGGTCGCCAGGCCTCATGGCGCAAGTCGGTCTGCCAGCTGGTTCCAAATTGATCGCAAGCTGCAAGGTCCGTTTAGTACCCTTTCATGGGTCAAGTGAAGCTATTTGGGTTGCTGTTTCATATGTTTTTGGGGCCAAAAAGTGGTATTTTGCCCTATTGTTTGAGGAGCTCTGCAGTGGCACGTCTATCAGCTTCGCTGGTCAGGCCCCGCCCCCCCGAAACACCGAATTTTATGGGTAAATGGGAGGAATCCCTGAACCAAACCTTTAGCGCCCTGGAATGGGAGAAGATGTGTAATATCATACACCACTGCTCCATATTCAGCAAGAGCCAAGAGACAGCCTATAAATTGCTCACACGCTGGTATCGCACACCAGACACAGCACATCACATAGACAAGACTGAGTCTCGCCTCTGCTGGAGGTGTGAAAAGGTGATAGGCACACTCAGACATATCTGGTGGGATTGCGAACTGATACAACCCTTCTGGAACTCAATTCACGCTATTATAACCCGCTTTTCGGACAATCCCCCACCATTTGAACCGGCAGCTATGCTGCTCCACCACACAAACATCTCCACATCCAAATATAAAAAATCGCTCACGATCCGGATCATAAACATAGCAAAGCAGACGATCCCAAGGTACTGGAAGACAAAAGAGACCCCGTCCTTACCCTTATGGTTTGCCCAAATGGAAGACCTCAGAGCCATAGAGGAACTCACTATGTACTCGGCTGGACCGCAACAACAGACATATCTAGACATCTGGACGCAGTGGATACTGACGACTGCGAAACCAGAATTCCAGACGATACTGACGGGTCTAACACCTAAGAGCCCAAGACCGACTGATACGGAGACAATACACTAACCCTACTCCTCCTTCCCTACCCGACCCTATCCCCCCCCAATCCCCGCCCCAATTAATACGCACCGACCAGAAAGGTGCGGAGTTATAACCTAGTACAAGAGACTTAATTAGGTCGGTTACCCAACAGAGATAGGTAGATGCTGCAGAAGAGATCGACTAATCCCATATGTTATACGGAGTCCATATGACCCGGAATATACGCTACAGGTTAGGATTAGTCTCAATCTTCTGACATGAATGAAGCTAAAAGATTTCATTGTTGCCCGGTCCATTAGACAGGACCGCTTACTATGGTTAAGGACTTGCGAGTCCAATGTTATTGCGGGCCTGCGCGCCCAACCAAACATGATAAATATTGTGTCTTATACTTTCTTATGTTCTGACACATGTTGTGTCCTATATAATTGATTTACATGCAACTAGAGACCTGCGAGTCTCACATTGACCCGTCTATATGGTAATAAAAATCATATTTACAAAAAAATAAATGCCCAGGCAACACTGTGAAAGTGGCCCCTGCTTTACAAAACACACCCAAGCACCCTGGTAAGTGCTAATGGTTTTACCTGAATACTAGTTTGGCAGGTAAATGGTGTTTTAAAGGTCAAATAACTATTTAACCTGGCAAAAGCTCTTTTTTTGCCTAAGAATACTACTATTTGCCAAATATATATTTATAGTAGGCAAATATACATCAGTAAGTATATATATATATCTCTCATATATCTTTGCCTAATTATACACAGCTTTGTATAATTCATTTCATAACTGATCTCCCATGTAACTAACTGTACCTGTGATTCACAGCCACTTTAGTAAATCCTCCCACTCTAGTTAAACAGCATGAGGACTCCAGCTGTCTCCGCACTTCCTATAATCTCCGGTCTACTTCCACTTTACTTTCCATCACACATTACAAAAATGACAAGGAATGAGCAGCCTACTCAAATATGGCGTAACTTTCCAGAAATCATCAAATCTTGGTGCCAATATAAGATACATTTTTTTTATCCATTGCAACTAAAATTCAGCTGTAATTAATTAGGATGTTTGAATTGATAGAGGACTGCATTGAGGTTATGGTAGTGATGGAAAATGAAGTGATTTACCTATGCAATGCTTAGTGAATATTCCCCTAGACATACAGAGCTATAAAGAAATATATACATTAACCTATGAGTGTATTGCATAACGAGACGTGGATTTAATAACATATATTATCCTGTATCTACAAATACCTGGACAGCCACTCTTTGGATGGTTTTGTGGGTGGAAGTGGCCAAAGGAAGTAGAGGTAAAGAAATAGTTAAAGTCCCACAGATGTATTTAGTACATCTGGATATACCGTGGCTGACACTTCCACCTGTGATACCAGAAAAGGGGACGTGTCATATATACAGGCAACGAGAGGGTTAAAAAGCCTTTCTTCCTAGTTAGGTCCTTCCAGTCTGCAGAGGTTAAAAGCTACATTTTAAATCATGCTTATGTCCGCAGTTTCTGCAACTGCCTCTGAAATGTTTCTTTTGCGTTAACCTTGGAGATAAGACCCTCAAGTAAATCAATTGTCGTTTGTATTAAATAACAGCATACGTAATGTTCTGCACTGAAACTTTGTTGATTGGTTGATTTTGTCTTTTGTCGTACACACCCCTAAGAAAACTGTATTTTATATATACGCTGTACCCGCATTAAAAAAAACAAAAACACTATTTTTCTTTAACTCCACTAAAGAGATTAAGGAAAGCAGGATGTGTGTTAACAGCATAAGTCCATGGCAGCTTAAATGGTTACACACCTTGTAAGATTTTACAGTCTAACAGGTAGGTTCTGGGCAAAACTTAAAATACAGCGTGAGACATGCTTACATACAGAGTTAGACGTGCTAAGGTGATTTTAAGTAGCCTTGTTATATTTAACCCCTTAAGGACCAGACTGTTTTGGCCATGTTGTACGTTAAGGACCAGGGCTGCTTTAATAACACTTTTGTGGTGTTTGTGTTTAGCTGTAATTTTCCTCTCTCTCATTTACGGTTCCCATACAAAAAAAATAAAAAATATGGGGAAAAATGGGGGGAAAAAACATGTTTTTGGACTTTTACTTGAAAAATCCTTACTTAGCTACAAAAGCTAATGAAAAAAAACTGCTAAATAGATTAAAAATGTTGTCCTGAGTTTAAAATAACCCAGTGTTTACATGCTTTTTTGCAAGTTATAGGGCTATAAGTACAAGTAGGAAATTGCTGTTTCAAAATATATATATATTTTTTAATTTATCAATAGCGACATTGCAACACTGTTCTCTGTCATAAATCTCCAAATCACACCCCACATGTACATATTTTTAAAGTAGACAACCCAGGGTATTCAATATGGGGTATGTCCCGTCTTTTTTAGTAGCCACTTAGTCACAAACACTGGCCAAAGTTAGCATTTATATTTGTTTGTGTGTTAAAAATGCAAAAAACAATTATGAACACTAACTTTGGCCAGTGTTTGTGACTAAGTGGCTACCAAAAAAGGCTGAACATACCCCATTTGCAATACCTTGGGTTGTCTTTTGCAAATGGTATGCCCTCATGGGGTAATTCTCATTCCTGGGCTACCATAAGCTCTCAAAGGCACCATAACCAATCTGGCAAATTTCAATGTAAAATAAAAAAAGGAAAATCAAGCCTTATATTTGACCCAGTAACTTTCAAAAACACTATAAAACCTCTACATGGGGGTTTCAAAACAGTAAAACGTATCACAACAATAATATCACCAGTGAAAGTGCCATTTGTGTGTGAAAAATGCGAAAAACTTCACTTTCACTGACAATATCATCGCTGTGATATGTTTTACTGTTTACGCGTTTCGCCCCGTGCCAGGGGCTTGTTCAGTTGGTAGAAAGCCCCTGGCATGGGGCGAAATGCATTTCTGACACTTTTGGACATTATAGCCAATTGGCAGGACTCTATTCAGGACTGATTGAGACCCACTATTTGATTTTATTCATTGGAACCGATTTTTTTTTTTTTAATTCTTTATTTTTGTTGTGCATAGAGGGTTACAACAGTGCTTGTACAGCCACAGTAGCTCTCACAAGCGCAAATTTCAACGAGGAATAAACAGATATGTGGTATGTAGAGAACATGCACATTTTTTTTTGTAAGTTGACTTTACATAGTGTTACCAACAAGTTGAACAAAATATTAACAATAAAAATAGGTGGACGTATGCTTAGAGTCGAGTAGTGCTTTAACAAATATGTGCTATGAGGGATAGTGCTATACTAGTGTGATTGAGCTGTAGGTTATTCGCACACTTTATTGAGGAAGGACTAAGTTAGCCTATCGTAATGGCTTGGGTTATGTGGGAGCGTACGATTAGTGCCTTAGGGTTAGCGCTTAACAGGTCACATCATGGTGAGGTAATCAGGTCTTAAATAATATAGCAACAAAAAAACTTTGAACTGGTAACGTAACATTAATTTTGTTGTGCCGATTAGTACAAATAAGTAATATACGCCACAGTGGCGTGTTCCATGAATAGCAGAGGTTAGACTGCGGCATAGAAGTGTGTATATTTTTACATTTTTCAGAGAACAAGGATAACTAAATGATTCTGTTGTCAGAATAGGAGGGGGTATCGACAACTGCGTTAGTGTGGCTTACGCCGCCGTGTGTGTAGTGCAATATTAATGGCAACCATGTAGTTGTGGTCAGCTTGGGAGTAATGCTTAAGTGACTTGTGTGACGATTCCTTACGAGATGACCCATGTTCGGCTAGGCCGTTATACTGTCAAGGTAAGATTAAGTAAGGAGTGATGAGCCGTGTCAGCCCAGCTTTGTCGATGTGAGTTGTGTGTGAGCTCGTTATGCCTCGCAGCGGTGGATAGGCTGTATGCGGCTTTCAGGTAAGTCTTGCCATAGATATATGGTCTAGTGAGTGTAAGAAGGCGTCCCATTTGTATATCAGATGTAAAGGCCAGGGCTCTATGGTATGTTTTGTGCCTGGTTGAGCTTGTGTATCATGTTGTGCGGTCAGTATTGTCCCGGTGCTGTTACATTCTAATCAAATTCACATTTACATGGAGAAAATCATTTTGTGGCCATAACGCTATTATAAATGGTTATAAACAGTGGTCCCCTTCAGGGGTCCTCACGGCTGGCCTGCATGGTGGACTGAGAGTCTCTGGGTGCGGGGTGTTGATTGTCTCAGTACAGTCGAGTGCCCTGGGGCATCCGAGGGAGTTACCGTGAGGCTCTGTGAAGTCCCTCATGAGTTCCTCTCGCTGAGTAGGCAAAAGTCCCAGTTTGGCACGGTCTCCCAAGCGTCCAGCAGTGTAATACCGCCAGGTATAAAATAAAAGTTCATGAAAAGAAAGAGAGAAAACTGGGTACAAAGAAAAATAAGGTCTGATGATGGGCAGGAGCGGCCGTGAGTCGCTGTCACTGCGCCTCTTGGGCCGGTGTAGTGCCGCGTGGTGCCCCAAACGTCTCTGCAGGGTTGTTTGGCTGCCTTGTTAGTGGCACGAATGGCTTGATCCTTGCGGGGTCCCAGTTGTGTTTTGTGCTATTGGCTTCCGCTGGGCCTGTTGGCGTAAGAGAGTTCTCTGGCAGGCCAAGTGTGGGCAGCAGCCGCTTAGCCTCCGGTAGGTCTTTAACTGTGTGAATCAGGTTGTCTTTTAGGACCTGTAGGGCCCTTGGCGTGCGCCATCTGTAGGTGATGTCATTTTGTCTCAGGAGTGTCGTGAATGGTTGAAGGGATCTGCGCCATAACATGGTGTCTCCAGACAAGTCTGAAAAGAAGGTAAGGTTGGTGTTTTTTTGAGCGGGGTCTTCCCCTGCAGGGACTTCAGCATAGCCGCTTTGTCTGTTCCAGGTCGGAATCTCACCACCAGATCCCTGGAGGCCGTGGCTGGGGCCGTCCTCGGTTTAGGGAGTCTGAAGATCGCTTCAAAGCTCAAGGCTTTCACTTGTTGCGGCTTCAGTAGTGTTCCCGCGAGCCTCCTCATCAGCTGTGGGAGTTCTTCTGTCAAGATGTCGTCTGGGACACCTCGGATCTTGAGGTTATTGCAGCGTCTTTGATCCTCAAGGGCTGCAAATCGGTGGTCTGTAGTTGCTTGGTGCTTTTTGAGCGCCTGTAGCTCTTTACGCAGGTCCGTAATTTCTTGGGCCTGTTTGTCTGTGTGGGCCTCTATGGCTCCAATGCGCCCCACCAGGCCTCTCACCTCTGCCCAGAGCTGTGCAACATCTGTCTGGAGCACCCGCTGTAGGTCGCCCAGCATTGTTCTCAGCGTGTCTGTAGTGATCAGTTCAGGCTGCTTTTTGGGTGCGGGTGGTTGAGTCAGTGGGGCGAACATTCCGCTGGTGTACTCATCTAGGCTCAGTTCGTCCGATGAGTCTAAGTACCCTGTCATGTCGGTGGCCATCTTGACCCCTCGTGTGTCTTGTGCCTGGCGGAATAGGTCCCCGATATTGGGTCCCAGTTTAGGCTTGTCCGGCTTCTGTTTCTTTGTTTTTCTTCCCATGGTTCTTGTGGGCCTTTGGGATCGATTTTCAGCTTGTTATTTTTGCGAAATTCGCATTTTTAATAACTGTGGATGAGGAGCTCGTTGATCGTGCGTCGTTTCCTGTTGGCTGCTAGGCTCCGCCCCCTCGATTTTATTAGTTTTTAGCATTTGATTTTTTTGCACAGTTTTTTTAATTCCTGTTCTGGATTAATAAAGTTCTTTTTTGAAAAGGATACCTAGCCTGTTCATCTCTACCTCACTCCTCTGGAGAAACCTACAAGGTCACTTTGAAAAATGACGGGGACTGCGCTACCCATGAGAGCCATATGTCACGATTTGGCTCTAGGCTTGTGAGTACCTGATTTCCATATCATCTACAGATTATATATACTGGCAATATTGCAGTATATTATTTTGTGTCTTTTTTAGATACATCAAGACGTAGGATGCATACACTAACTCAAACCGGGCAGGTTGTTGACACCCACAGGAGTCCAGGAATATGCTTTGGAATGTTTGGGCATGAGTTAATTTGTGTAAGTCCCCTGACTCCTCTCCCATTTCCTCTTCTTTCCTTATCTTTTTTTCTTTAAACAGTTAGGTCTGGAATGTTGGCTCTGTCCCCCACCACAATGGATTAGATATGAAACAACCAAGATGCAATTGAAGTACGGGTTTCAACTTTAATTCTAATTTCATTTTAATTTTAATTTTTATACACAGTCTCTTTATTTTAGGGACTTAAATGTAATTAGACAAATTACCTCAATCATAAATAAAATATACATTTTAATTAATACTTTGTCGAGAATCCTTTGCAGGCAATAACTGCTTGAACTCTGGAACACATGGACAACACCAAATGCTGGGTTTCCTCCTCTATGAAGCTTCACCAGATCTTTACTGCAGCTGTCTTCAGTTGCTGTTTGTGCGTCTTTCTGCCTTAAGTTTAGTCTTCAGCAAGGAGAATGCATGTTCGCTCAGGTTGAGTTCAGGTGATTGACTTGGCCATTGCAGAATATTCAACTTCTTTTCCTTAAAGCGTGAAGTACTGTCCAATCAGCTTCACTGAATTTAGCTGAATCTGAGCAGACAACATAGACCTATACACTTCAGAATTCTGTCTTCCATCACATTATCAATAAACACTAATGAACCAGTGCCAATGGAAGCCATGGTATGTGTCGGTTCATGAGCCATTTATTTCAAGTCTTCTCCATACATTTTTCTTCCCATCATTCTGGTAAAGGCTGGTATTGAGAATTTTTTTGGCAATATCTAATCTGGCCTTTCTATTCTTGAGGCTTATTAATGGTTTGCACCTTGTGGTAAATCTTCTGTATTTGCTCTCTTGATGTCTTCTCTTTATGGTAGACTTGGATACTGATATAATATAACAACAATATTTGGGAATCAGCTATGCATCTATAAAAGAAAAAAAAGAAACCAAACGTAGTGTAATATAGTTAGATACAATGACAAATGCACTTCTTAGAATACACTCACAGTATATATGAGAAACAGCGCCTTGGGGGGGGGGTCTTCCCCTGGTAAAGGCTGGGGGCTATCACCTTCTTTTAGTTCCTCCTGCTGCAGATCCTCATAATAAATCAGAAAGCCAGGATATTTAACTCCATGCTTCAAAACAATTTATTTAATACAAATAGTATTAAAAACAATTATTACAAAATTAAAAATGTGTATAAAAAGCTCTGTCCAACGCGTTTCTTTCACTAGTATGGACTTCTTCAGGGGCATAAATAATACAAATAAAAATACAAAAACACCCTTAGGTGTCAATAAGCCTAATTACCCCTTTCCCAAAGTCCTTTAAATAGGGCTAGTCCTTTTCAGTCATTGTTGGGTCAATGAGCGTTGTCCTTTTCTGTAATCTTTTCTGGTGTCTTGCCTATCATGATGTTTCCCGGGTTCCCAGCTGATTTCTGTCATCGTCTGGGATTTCGTGCTGGAACTGTCAGGGTACCTGAAGTCTCTACCTCCGAGAGAGGTAGAGACTTAGACGTCTATCCGTCCGGACGGGCTGTTTCCTCTGTTCCTCGCGGTCCACCCGGTCACGTAAACGCCGGCCGCGAGGGAGTCACTTCCTTTTGCAGCAGGACGTCCGGAAACCGACGTCATGACGCCAGCCCGGAACGACCTGTCACTCAATCCTTTAGAGACTAATCAGATCTCGTCGGAGGCGTGTCTCTCCCTCCGAGCCAGGGTATTTAAACTTGCTTCTCCCATTTGCTCATTGCCCTGTCGTGGTTCTAGCCTGTCTAGTCACACAGTGCTCTGGTATTTTCTGTTATCCCTTTGGTTCCTACCCGGCTTGTTTGACTTACTCTGTTTACCTCTGTTATCCTTGACCCGGCTTGTTCCTCGCTTACCTGTCCTCTCGTTCCCTCGACCTCGGCTTGTCTCTGACCATTCTCTATACTCTCCGTACGTTAGTCCGGCCATTCTAAGGTCCGGTATACGTACCCTGTACCTGTTTGTACTCTGCGTGTTGGATCCCTGTCCCGATCCTGACATTACGACAGGGCCAATGGATCCTGCAAGTACAAACAGTCAGCTTGGTCCTTCTGATCCTAGGTTCGAAGCCATGGAGCACAGAATGGATCAGATGGCGCTAGCACTACAGGCGTTATTGTCTCGTGCTAATAACCCGCCAGAGGAGACGCGTACTACTTCTATTTCTCCTGTGAGCTCAGGCCTAGAGGTAGCCACTGTAGGTGCCTCTTCCCGTATTACACCACCAGTACGTTATGGTGGCTCACCTGAGAAGTGTCGTGGTTTCCTTAACCAGATCAGTATCCACTTTGAATTACAACCTCGCTCCTATCCTACAGATAGGGCAAAGGTTGGATTTATTATCACCTTACTCATTGAGAAAGCTCTGAGATGGGCCAACCCACTATGGGAGAACGATAACCCGTTAGTATATAACTATAATGCCTTTGTAATTGCCTTTATAAGAACGTTTGACCCCCCTGGTAGAAAGGTCAATGCAGCCAGATTACTGTTGCGCCTGAGACAGGAGAACCGAACTCTCGTGGATTATGCACTAGAGTTCAGGTCTCTGGCGTCAGAAGTTAAGTGGAATGAGCAGGCTTATATAGATGTATTTTTGAACGGGTTATCAGACGTAATCCTTGATGAGGTTGCTACTAGAGAACTCCCTGAAAATTTGGAGGAGTTAATTTCGTTCATTTCTCGTATTGATGAGCGTTTAAGAGAGAGACAAAACACTCGAGAGAGGAACCTTAGACCTTCCTTTAAATTAGCCCCCGCATTTCAAAGTCCTGATTCCACTACCTCACTGTTTCCTGAACCTATGCAGATAGGCAATACTCGCCTCTCAGAAGAAGAGAGACAGTACAGGAGAAGAGAGGGATTATGCATGTATTGTGGAGTCAGAGGTCACTTACGCCTGAATTGTCCTAATCGTTCGGGAAACGCTCGCACCTAAGTTTCTCTAGAGGACAGGCCTTGGGTGTTTCTATTTTATCCTCTACTCATAATTATAAAGATCACAGGCTTCTGCTACCAGTTTCTTTAACTTGGGAGAAGGGAGTACTAGAGACTATGGCTTTGATAGATTCCGGAGCTGCTGAGAATTTTATCGACCAAGCCTTTGCTACTAAACACACTGTCCCATCCCAGTTAAGGGATACACCCTTGGCCGTTGAGGCCATAGATGGTAGACCTTTACTTGAGCCTGTCATCTCCCGTGAGACTATACCCGTTAACTTAACTGTTGGTATCTTACACGAGGAGAACTTATCACTTATGCTCATTTCGTCTCCTTCGGTCCCCATAGTCCTGGGGTACCCATGGTTAAAAAGACATAACCCTATTATCGATTGGGAGTTAGGGGAGATACTCTCATGGGGTCAGGGCTGCCAGGAGAAGTGTTTACGCAGGGTTTCCCCATTGGCTGTAATAAACACACTGGGTAGTTCCACTCAGTCTATAGAGGGACAGATACCGTTCATCTACCAGCATTTAAAAGCAGTATTCGACAAGAAGAATGCCGATACCTTACCTCCACACAGGTCATTTGATTGTAAAATTAAGCTTTTACCTGGTACTATGCCTCCGAGGGGCAATGTATATCCTCTATCCACTCAAGAGAACTCAGTTCTAGAGGAATATATTCGTGAGAATCTAGAAAAAGGATTCATTAGGAGATCCTCTTCCCCCGCCGGGGCTGGTTTTTTTTTCGTTAAAAAGAAGGATGGTACTTTGAGACCTTGTATTGATTACCGGGGTTTGAATAAGATAACCATCAGAAATGCCTATCCCATTCCTTTGATTACCGAGCTGTTTGATCGTTTAAAGGGCTCTAAAATTTTCACCAAGTTAGATCTCAGAGGGGCGTATAACTTGGTGAGAATCCAGGATGGACACGAGTGGATGACAGCGTTCAATACCCGTTATGGTCACTATGAATACACGGTTATGCCATTTGGTCTTTGTAATGCTCCGGCAGTCTTTCAGGATTTGATTAATGAAGTTCTTAGGGAGTTTCAACATGATTGTGTCATTGTATACCTGGATGACATACTTATACACTCTAGGGAGATTGAGACCCACCACAGACAAGTCAGAAAGGTATTGCTCAAACTTCTGCAACATGGCCTATACTGTAAATTGGAGAAATGCAGTTTTGACCAGTCTCAGATAGACTTTCTTGGGTACGTGATTTCTGGGGAAGGCTTTAAGATGGATCCTGACAAACTCCAATCTATTTTAGATTGGCCATTGCCTAAGGGACTCAAGGCTATTCAGAGGTTTATTGGTTTCTCTAATTATTATAGGCGCTTTATTAAGGGATACTCTTCTATTATTGCGCCTATTACCAATATGACCAAACAAGGGGCTAATACTAAGACCTGGTCTACTGAGGCTCTTGTTGCTTTCAAGACGCTCAAGGAACTTTTTGCTTCTGCTCCAATTTTGGTTCATCCTGATACGACTCTGCCGTTCCTACTCGAGGTCGATGCCTCTGAGACGGGAGTAGGGGCTGTTCTGTTTCAAAGGTTAGGGGTGGACAAACCGTTACACCCTTGTGGGTTTTTCTCTAAGAAACTATCTGGTCCTGAAAGCAGATATGACATCGGTGACAGGGAACTGTTAGCGGTCATTATGGCTCTTAAGGAGTGGAGGCATTTATTAGAGGGGACCTTACATCCTGTTACTATTTTAACGGACCACAAGAACTTGTCCTATATTGGGGAGGCTAAACGCCTATCCGCCAGGCAAGCTCGTTGGTCCCTATTCCTGACTCACTTCAATTATGTGCTTACTTATAGACCTGGTTCTAAGAACTCCAAAGCCGATGCTTTATCTCGCCAATATGAACCGTCCACTATAGTTGAGCCAGTTCTTTCCTCGATAGTTCCTAAATGTAATATCATCGCTAACACGAATCTCAGGATTCATTCTCCGTTGCTTACCGAGATCATAAAGTTACAACATCTAGCTCCTAAACAGACTCCTGGGGATAGACACTTCGTTCCTCCTGCTCTCCAACTGGAAGTGTTACGGTGTTTCCACAACAGCAAGGTAGCTGGGCATCCTGGCATTCGCAAGACGTATGCTTTAATCTCCAAAGATTTCTGGTGGCCTGCTTTGCGTAAGGATATTAAAGATTTCATCGATACTTGTGAGGTCTGTACTAAGACTAAGCAACCTCATACGCTTCCATGTGGATTTCTGCATCCCTTAGAGGTTCCAGAGAAACCATGGTCCTGTTTAGCTATGGACTTCATTGTCGATTTGCCTATCTCTAAAAAACAGACTGTCATCCTCACCGTGGTTGACAGATTCACCAAGATGGCTCACTTCGTTCCTCTGCCTAAACTCCCGTCTTCACCCGAATTGGCAGAGATATTCGCAAGGGAGATTTTTCGTTTACATGGGATACCCTCCCAAATTGTATCTGACAGAGGTTCCCAATTTGTTTCCCGTTTTTGGAGGTCCTTCTGCTCTCAACTGGGTATCAAATTGAATTTCTCTTCTGCCTATCATCCTCAGTCTAACGGAGCTGCTGAACGCACCAACCAAAAAATTGAACAATATTTACGTTGTTTTGTTTCTGAACACCAGGACGATTGGGTTGGTTTGATTCCTTGGGCGGAGTTTGCACACAACAATCTCGTTTGTGATTCTACTCATTCAAGCCCCTTCTTCATGAATTATGGCTTTCATCCATCTATTCTTCCCTCGGCCTCCCCTTCCCAAGGGATACCGTCGGTTGATGTTCATGTTGCCAATTTGAGGAAGTTGTGGGATCAGACTCGACAAATTCTTCTGCACAATTCTATGCTGGTTAAGAAACACGCCGATAAACGTAGAAGGGCGGCTCCGGTGTTTGTTCCAGGTGATAGAGTATGGTTGAGTACAAGAAACATCCGTTTAAAAGTACCTTCCATGAAGTTCGCTCCTCGTTATATTGGACCTTACAGGGTGCTGACTCGGATTAACCCAGTTGCGTATCGTCTAGCTCTTCCAACTGCCTTACGCATCCCTAACTCATTTCATGTTTCATTGCTGAAACCACTAGTCTGCAACAGATTTTCCTCCACAACGTCCTCTCCTCGCTCTGTTCAGGTGGAGGGTCAGGAGGAGTATGAGGTTAACTCTATTATCGATTCTCGAATCTCCCGGGGGAGAGTACAATATCTGGTCGATTGGAAGGGATATGGTCCTGAGGAGAGGAGTTGGGTACCTCAAGAGGATGTTCATGCTCCTCGTCTCCGCAGGGCGTTTCACTCCCGCTTCCCATCTCGTCCCGGTTCCTTCCGCCCGGTGGGTGTATCTGAGAGGGGGGGTACTGTCAGGGTACCTGAAGTCTCTACCTCCGAGAGAGGTAGAGACTTAGACGTCTATCCGTCCGGACGGGCTGTTTCCTCTGTTCCTCGCGGTCCACCCGGTCACGTAAACGCCGGCCGCGAGGGAGTCACTTCCTTTTGTAGCAGGACGTCCGGAAACCGACGTCATGACGCCAGCCCGGAACGACCTGTCACTCAATCCTTTAGAGACTAATCAGATCTCGTCGGAGGCGTGTCTCTCCCTCCGAGCCAGGGTATTTAAACTTGCTTCTCCCATTTGCTCATTGCCCTGTCGTGGTTCTAGCCTGTCTAGTCACACAGTGCTCTGGTATTTTCTGTTATCCCTTTGGTTCCTACCCGGCTTGTTTGACTTACTCTGTTTACCTCTGTTATCCTTGACCCGGCTTGTTCCTCGCTTACCTGTCCTCTCGTTCCCTCGACCTCGGCTTGTCTCTGACCATTCTCTATACTCTCCGTACGTTAGTCTGGCCATTCTAAGGTCCGGTATACGTACCCTGTACCTGTTTGTACTCTGCGTGTTGGATCCCTGTCCCGATCCTGACAGGAACGACGTCCTGCGTTCCAGCACCATTTTGGTTGTGCTCCACCACTCTCTTCCATGTACCGTCACGTACTTGCTTGCTTCCACTTTTTTCTTGCATTCCAGCTCCATGCTGGAACGCAACCCAACTTTATCAACACCAACCACTATTAAAGGAATGCTCTAAAAAGAGACTCTTATTACTGATCATATTTGGCGGCTGGGGTTGGCTAATAACAATGCATACTGATATAATGGTATACTATAAGAAGTGAACTAAGGACTTAGATGAATGCAGAAATTATATGAATAAATGCTTAATATAATTTCTGCATTCATTAATTCATGTGTTGTGTAAGAAAGGGGGTAAACTGGGAAATACCACCTGGGAAGCTGCGTCGTATTGAAGCTAAGTATTTTTCACTTTGTAGCAAATTTTGTGTTAGTTTTGGATACTGATATGCCTACCTCCTGGACAGAGGCATAACTAGAATCCACTGGGCCCTGGGCCCGGTCACAGCTGCGACCCCTGTGACTGTGGAAGGTATGCCAGTGTTCCTGGAGAGTGTTCTTCACTTAGGTGGATGCTGTGAAGGGTTTTTTCTTTACCATGGAAATGATCCTATGATCATCCATCACTGTTGTTTTCTGTGGACATTTAGGCATTTTTGTATTGCAGAGCTCCAGTGTTTTCTTTTGTTCTCAGAATGTACAAAATGGTTGATTTGACCACTCCTAATGTTCCTGCTAACTCTCTGATGGATTTATTTTTTTTGCAGCCTAGGGATGGCCTGTTTCACTTGCATTTAGATCTCCTTTGACAGTATGTTGTTATGTTGTGGGTTCAAGGCAACAGCTCCAAATGTGAATGACACACCTGGAATCAATTCCAGACCTTTTACTTGCTTAATTGATGAAGAAATAAGGAAGGAATAACCCACACCTGTCCATGAAACAGTTTTGAGTCAAATGTCCAATTACTACTGGTCCCTTGAAAAAAAGAGGGGGCACATAATAAAGAGCTGTAATTATTAAACCCCACCTCCAATTTGGAGGTGAATACTCTCAAATTAAAGCTGAGAGACTGCACTTTCATCCCATATTCATTATTTAACAGTAACTTGAGTTTATTTTGGTAAACAGACAAAATAATAAAACGTGTCACTGTCCAAAAGTTTCCACAACTAACCGTGTCTGTATATATATATCTCCATAACTTGCACTCCTGGTAAGTAGAGTTAATGCCCAGTGCTGGCATAACTTATACACAAAACTGAAAAACCGCACTCTTGGGACTTGAAATAGATAAGATAAAACATTAAGTCCTGATGAAAGCTCCACGCTAGGAGCTAAAATGTTGACTGTTTTTATGGATAATGTTCAATAAAAAACAAATTTTATTTTATCTATTTCAAGTCCCAATAGTGCAATTTTTCAGTTTTGTGTCTATTCATTATATAATTATGGGAAAAAGAAAGTACACCAACTCTGAATTCTATGGTTTTACATATCAGGACATAATAACAATCTGTTTCTTAGCAGGTCTTAATATTAGGTAAATACAACCTCAGATGAACAACACATGACATATTACACCGTGTCATGATTTATTTAACAAAAATAAAGCCAAAATTGAGAAGCCATGTGTGAAAAACTAGGTACACCTTATAATTAAATAGCTTGTAGAACCACCTATATTTATAATCTAGATTTCATATTTGTTTATCTACTGCTCCCCTTTTGTTCCCTCTATTGGTGACTTATCACTTGATCTATGAATAAAATCAACATTTAGTGGCTGTCTCCTAACCATCATTCATCTCTTATTTTGGCACCACAGGCGAACCTCCAAATCACAGAACAAACAAATATGCTCGTCCATTGTCCAGTTTGTTTGTTCATGATACTTTCATACGGTGCTTCAGAGTTCCAGAATTCTGACAATCTGCTGATTGCCCAAAAGTCAGATGAATCACAATTTGTATGAAACTGAATGTGTAAATCTACAGAAATAGAAACAGCAGGGGTTCAAAAAGTTTAACAAATAAATATTTCCTTTTTGCAGTTAAGTAAGATTGGTTACTGTTCTGTTATTTTTCATGTTATTATTAGTTAAAGACGGGGGCCATGGGTGTCATTAATAATAACTCACCCACACAGTCAGGCAGCGTGGATCTTTCTGCCTTCCTCCTCCAGGATACACTCCAGATGCTTCACCTTCCTAATATCTCCGGGAAATCTCCATGTGGTCTGTGAGAGGCATACTTATCTGACCTCAACTTAGCTAAGGAAATAATCAGACAGACGAAAGGCAAATCTCTGCAGCCACAATTAAGAGAAAGCTGATGTTGCTTGTGTTTGCCGTGTAACAGTTGCATGTAGCAGGTAGAACATTAGTCCTGGGTGGAGCACTACACTGGTGCTCTGCCCTGATCAGCCAACTGCTGGGCCTCACTCACCTAGCCTCCTAGCTAGCCTAAACTGGGGGAGCCCACAGTTACATCTCCCAGTTTCACAGTGATCCAGTACAGCTCTAAGTGAGATGGAAGGACAGTAGGGCAACCTTGGTGAGGTCACCTCCTCCATATGTATTCAAGTACATTGACAGACCCTAAACAGGGGAAGACAATATAAATCTTTATTCTCTTTATCAAAGTTGAGCAAGACTGTGGGGTGGGGGAAAACACTGTATACTTAAAGCCCTTTGTCAAAGACTGGTATTTGCTGAATTTACATTATTTAAATACACACAAGTGGAGAATATTAGCCCGTGTTCAAGGCATGCAATCCTAGAGCAGAAGCCATGCACAAGCTTCTAAGGAAATATCAGTATCATCAGTCCATGAATGGTGCATGTGATAGACTGGCAGCTCTCCTCAATCAATCAGACTCTTTCTTTCACAGCTCAAGCCCACACAAATTGGAGAGGGACAGATGCCTTATTTTCAACTCTTTGTTTTATAAAACCATTTCTGAGAGTATTATCTGAGATAGGAAGAAGGAATATTTGATATTTAATGTCATCACAGAGTGATAGTACTATTACATACAATCATATATGTATAATGTAACAGTGCCTCCTAATGGTGGTACCTTACATCATTGGTTCCCAACTCGGTTCTCAAGCCACACAAATGGACCAGCAATTATTCCTTTTTCATTTTTTTCTTTCCTATAGGGATATTTACAAAACCTCAACTTTTGGAGTTCTGTGAAGATTGGTTTAGGAGTCACTGGCCTTGGTATCTGTATATTTAACATTAATGCAATAGGGCCCTGGACTTTATTGCATTTGTTGAACTTCCATATGTGCTTCATGGTAGGATTTTTCTCCCTGGCTCTTTCTTTATTTTAATCTCCTGACAGTGGCCCTCATTGCAGAGCTGGTATGCCCTCTTTTCACATACCCGTATTCTCTCTACCCCTACCATCTAGACTTCCAAGGAAAAGGCAAATCATGATATTGTCCTTCACATCATCAGAATGCAACACTATTTTTGTAAAGAAATTCAGGTCATATTTCTGCTGCATGTTACTGCGTCCCGCAATGGGCACTAGTACCACAATATAGACCCAAAGTAAACAAGTTCTGGGGAAGAAATAGACGACTCATTGATTTTGACACTGGAGTAAGGTCTCCCCCAACTAATGGAGGAGTGCTGAAGCTTGCTAAACTTCTTGGGTCAATTACAGTTTTGGGTCTGCCAAGATCCCAGTCACCAACCCACTCTTCCTGGTAGACGTTATCTTGTGACTAAGTTTACAGTTAGGACCAACCAGATTCAGGTAGACAGGTATTTAGCAGGCATGTGAGGTAGCTATGGCCAATTTGTCCTATGTGGTGCATTTGGACATCCTTTTATGGCATGTAATTAAGAGACTCGGTGTACAAAAAAGTTCATGTAATAAAATGCATGGCAACAACAAAAGCATTGCTTTATTCTTTCGTTACACAAGATATGTTCATAATAAAATGACAGATCATACAGGGGCTGTCAGATGTTAGTTACAGTCTGTCAGATATACCCATGTTTCTGTCAGATTGTTGACACGCTCACTGTGAGTGATCATAAATATTCAGTAAGACCTTACCTGTCTGTAAAAGATGTAAACGCTGCTTTTCCAATAAAAATGAGTGGTTTTATGAATATGAAATTATTGTGCACTGTCTTTTGTCATAAATAAAATAACTAATAGGCATTTACAGAGTAGATTGTTACCTCTTCTTACAAGAATTGATTTTTTCGGCATTAGTCATAATGCAGAGAGACAGTTTCAAATATTCATATAAGAAATGCAAAATGTTGGCTCTTGGGTTTGTAAGATAATTAAAATGCTCCTATATATTCATGCAAGCAACTTCAAATTCTATATGTATTTGGATTTCTTTCTCTTTTTGTTTTAAAGGCAGAGTTATCTCTTCCTAGGAACATGTGTCACGCAAACACCACTTCACTTAAGAAAAAAAAAATCTGAAATGTCCTGATATTTCAGTATTGTGAAGCTACTTTCACCCTGGATTGGAAACTAAAGACTCCTGATTTAAAGTTATATTTTGCTCACAAAGCCTCATTTGTCATTTGTTTTGTCTGTTTTATCCACTACAGATAAATTACGTACTCAACAAGGAACCTATTTGGTCCATCTGCATCTCTGCAGTGGGACTTAAAACTGCAGCTTCCCCCTTCACCTATGTTCTACATTAACTTTTGTAGGTCAAAGTTTATAGCTTCATACCAGCAGTAAGAATGGCTGAGGACCTTGATAACACTATTGAGATATTTTGCAGGCTTCAATACCAGTCAGTAGTGTCCTGTATTATGCAGATGCATTATATAGGCCATATCCCACATACACATAATATTTTAATATTTGGATGACATTTCCAAAAATACCATCAAGTTCATTACATATACATGCAAGCAGTATATTTCACCATTTTTAATGATCAGTTTTCATCATACCTGCTGTATGATACATGAATGGTATTACTATTTCAGTGCAAATATGTCAGACTTTTAAAAAAATTTTTGTTTGTTTTGGCAATTTCTTACCACATATCTGTAACACTATCACTCTGTGGGCTGGCTTTTATGCATGTGGGCAAAGCAGTCATTAAGCATTGTTTACATACCATTACTGTAGATAGACTTTAGTGTTTAAAGGTACTCAACCATGGGATATTTGTTCTCCTATGGTATGTGTTAAGAGTATTCTTTCTCAGGTACCCTTGATAAAGGCAGCCAGTTGGTGCCGAAACGTTGGGGGGGTTTGGTGACTCGTGTTTCTGTCTGAGGCTTGTAAGGATTTTTGTGGTAATTTATTACTATTATTTTATTGTATCTGCCTTTACTTCTGTTACTTTGTTTATATTTATTTTTTCTTATATGTTTACATTCTGGTACTTTTTTGTACATAATAAAATTTAAATATTTTTTTGAGATTGTTATGGTGTGCATTCTATATCCTATATACATTTGAATATTTAAAGCACTTGAGGGAGTGCTTATATCGTTTGCACCTGGTTGTTTTTATATTGTTTTGTCTCTCCATGTGCTGTTGATTTGAGAAGAGTATTCTTTCTCTAACTCGTCTTTTCTACTTTATATCTTTTAGGTGTAAAGTTATGTGAGTTAGTGGCTGCATTCAACCTGTTGGTAATTTTTACTGTCTAGCATGGAAACCTGATGTTAACATTTCTCAGCTCCTATTATGCTGTCAGAGATGTATCAAACTTACCAAAAACCTCCTAATTACCAGTCGTTAACTGTAAAAATGTGTTGAATGGATACCGCCTGTTTCTAATAGTTGCTAACTGATTGCGAATAGAAAATACATGAGCCCTATATCGGATTTATTAGAAATTGTGTAGGTTAGTTTAACGCTTAACTGTACAATATCCCATTGCAAAAGGTATTTCCTCTCTTTCTCTCTCTCTATCTCTATGAAATACAGTCTCCGGGTCAAGCCTCAATGTTCCCTGCGTGAAGGCCATGTGGCAGAGGGCACTGTGGTAAAGTGTGTTGTCCTTTAAATCCTGGAATGTCATTTTGGATTAATCAGAAAGGCTTAGAAAAATGCTTACTTTGTGTAAGTTCTATTATAGATACACTTGTTTCAGATACATTGTGCTGTACAAAGCTAGCAGTTTTAGTACAGCAAGGAGTGGATTAAAAAGCAATATAATGATGTCATAGGAGTGTATTGCCTAAAAAGCCTGGCCTTACAATGCAATCCTGACATTTCCCATGAGAGCCTATAAATTACATACATGCATTCAAACCACTGCCTAGAGATTAAGCTATCTCCACGATTGTTCTTCTGTGCTTTCAATAAAATGACTTTAACGTAATTCATTCAGAGATCGTATAGATACAGAATATGAAACAGTTAAAGAAGGGGAGACGTGATATGAATGTTCAAGCACTGGGCAGATATTGCAATAAATAAATGTTAATGATTTCAACTATCTCAGCAGCAGATGTTAGAGACACGATGAACGTACACAATACATCAAATATTTTCAATTAAGTGAAAGCATTCTACCATACAACAACCATTTAAGCAAATATCATGTCTGCTTTATTGTGTGTACGATTTATAAGTTTGTAAATTAAACAAAATAAATTGTAAAGGAAAAAAGTTTTTAAAAACAAAAATGATCCTATTTTGCAGCAAGTAAATAAACAAAAATCATTTCGGTAAAATGTGAATAGAAACAATAAATGTGTCTGTTTAATTTATAACTTGCTCAATGTGACCAACTGTGAAAAGTTCTA